>NC_048598.1:15014825-15314825 GCF_003668045.3 Cricetulus griseus | reverse complement strand
GTCCACCACAGATCAAGCCGGCCTCTCAGCACAGCCCTCCTGGCTTCCTGGGACTCACGGATCTCCTTGTCAGAGCCTGGCCACACTGCCTTTGGAGAGAAGCCCTGAGATCATTTTCTACATCACCTTCCTCGTTCTTCTGTGCTGTAATAATGGGCAGAGTCGCTCCTGGCTATTTCAGATAATCTCTTTTGCCACTGACAACATGAGGTTTGCTCTGCCATTAGAGTAACACAGGCCCAGGAGGAGGAAAACCCTAGGTTCATTTTCTTTCATCTATTTTCCTCAGTGCCCACCATCTTTCTCAACAGCTTCCATCTGACAGTCGTGGCTGTGTGGGACACAGTGACACGGTAATTACTTCAGCTTACTTGCCAGCTGGGTTATTAAATACGGATTCCACATGAGAAGAGAAACAACTATATACTTCTAAGTGTTAACCTTTTGGGGTTTGGACTTGCTATGCAGCCCTGGCTGACATGGAACTTACTATGTTGACCAAGCTGGCCTCGAACTCACAGAGGCGATGGCATTAAAGGGGTAGGTCTCTTGAGTACCGTTTGGAACATCGTTTCTTCAGACACATCATTAATGCTTAGGAGACCTACATGAGTGGGATCTGTCTGAAGAAGAGTCACCAAGCTCTCTACCCATCCTGGCCTGGCCACACCCAAGTTCAAACCAGGAACTGTCGGAGGCTTTGCCTTTGATCAGAATAGCACTAGGTTTTGTTGAAAGATTCATTATCAATCATCAAAACAATGAAAGTAGATACAAGATTCTATGATCTCAACTACCAGAATCTCTTGTTTTTGCTTGATGCCTTCCCAAAGAAAACTGGGAGTCGGGAATCAGTAAAGAACAGAGCTTGTTTGGAATTTGGGGACTGAGGAGAGGAAATGGCCAAGCTTCTCTCTGCCTTTCCTACTGCAGTGACAACTTATAGAGAAGATGAAACAAAGATGGGTGTGTGTGGACTTATGGGAACTATGAGATGAGCACTCATTCCCAAGGGATGGCCGCTCCTCTGGCATCCAGACTCATGCCACGGTGGGATTTCTAGAGAAATTATAATTCTTTCAAGTGTGGTTTTAAGGCTCCCTGTTACACTGCTACATCGGCACCCAGTAGACTGAGGCAGGAGAATTGTGAATTTGAGGCCAGCCTGGGATATGTAGCTAGACATTGTCTAAAGGAGGAGAAGAAAGAAAAGCAGATGGAGACATAGGAGGAGGGGAATAAAGGAGGAAGGAAAAGGAAAAAGAAAGGAGGAAGAGAAGGAGGAGGAGTTCCCTGGTAGAGAGTAGATAGATTGACAAATCCATGATAGAGGGCTGATGGGAGAATGCATTCATTCTGTTTGGAGGTGTCTGCTCTCATTCTGTGACCAATATTCAGTGTGTGTGTGTGTGTGTGTGTGTGTGTGTGTGTGTAGGGGGACACTTCTGTTTGCAAGATGGCCAACTTGGTTTCAGTCTTAGGAGCCTTCACTTCCTATTGGAGAGTCCACAGTCGCATTCACTGGTTCCCAAGGATCTCTGTGGCAGAAGGCATAAGTGCAATGGTGTCCTCAGCATGTCTGACTGTTGGATTTGTAGACGTAACTTCTCGGGACCTCAGCCACTTTATCTGAAAATATCAATGAGGGCCAACTCCCTTCAGTTGGTGGAGTAAATTAGTTGTCCCCACACTGCGGTACTAGTGGGCACAGCTATATGCTGGTACACTACCAAGACTTGAACAAGGATTTTCATGGTCTCTGGAAGTCAAATCTATCAGACACACAAGGAAGAAGGATGGCAAATTTCATGTCACCTAGTGCTAGCCCGCCTCAGTCTGCCAAGTGATTAGCAGGTCCTGCTTGCAGAAAGCTACACAAGTTGTGAGTTTATAGTGTGCCCCCCAAGGGGGCCATTGTATTTGTCAACCTGTCAATAAACTACACTAAAGATTTGAATAGCCATGCAGAACAGTTTCAAAGGAGTTGTTACAATCCATCATGTCGATAATTTACAATTTTGGAAAAATCCCCCAAATACAAATTTACACAATTTTGAGTTGTTTTACACATTATCAGACCATTAATCTCAAATTAAAAAGTCCTTTATACTTAATCAGAGTCTATGATTTTTTTTTAAGTGTTAAAATACGTTTCAGCAAGTTAAGCCACAGGAAAACGAGGGGGAAAATGACTCTAGAGAGTTCCATAAAACTTGCCAAGGCAGCTGTGAATATATTCATGGTGAGATCTGTTTTGTGTACAATTTATATGCAATTGGCTGGCTTGATAGAGAGGATTTATGCCGCTGTATTGCTTCTTCATTGCAAGCAGTCAGTGTGGCAGAAGGGCAAACACACAGATCATAGAGCCACAGCAAGGCTTGCATCCTGTTTCTTGAATCGTCTCCCTTGAAATTTAGGGGAGCCATTCTGCCCTTCTTTCTAGCCTCTCTTCCATGAGAGGACAACTGTGAGTGAGCAAAGTGGAGATTCAGCATCTGTGGATACGCATTGAGTCTGAACCGCATGCATGAACTGGGACCAAGTATGAAAGTCCCCGGTATCCTTAAAGCAGACCTGACAGAGCCACACTCAGAACTCACTCACCTTCATCTCTTGTAATTCCAGGCTCCCAATCCCATGTTCACCCAGGGAACCTCCCTGTCCTTCCCATGTCACCCACACCTAGAGATACAGGGATGAAAGAGCCGGCTGCTGGCTACCCTCACAAGGCCGTCAGTCTTGGATCTGAGGTGTCGCTATTTACAGAGCACTTGTCCCTCAGTCTCCCAGTCTCCTTTCATCACCAGAACCTTTACAGGCAAGACTCTTCCAGCCATGCTTTCTATCTCGCAGCTTAAGAACATTTTGGGCCTGCAGGACTGAATGCCAACTGTGTGAAAAGAGCCATCAGTGACATTAGGCTCTAAAGACATACAAATGGCAGACTCCTGTCCCCTCCCAAATCAATCTTATTAATTTGGACGTGTGGGTTTCACTTGCAGCCTAACTGCCATATGTAATCACCAGATATGAATACCAGCCACAGGACTCAGCCCTCTGTAAACATTTCCAGCAAAGCTACCTGCCGCTCTCTGGTCCCACCCACACACCTCCATTCTGTACCTTCTGAGGAAAAGTCATTATAGACTACAATACTTCATGTTTAAAGATGAATGCTTCTCATCACGAATGAGAGTTTATTCAATCAGTTCATTCTGAGTTGGGCAGGGGGTACCAGAAGCCCTTTCAGTGGTGCCTGAGGGCTCTTTGTTGTCTGGATTATGTCATAGATGGGTACTATCTTAATAAGATCCTTGGTACCTGATTGGGCCTCAAGATGGATCTGGGTTACATCGTCTTTATTTTCAGTGTTGACACACTGGCAGGTTGCCAGTGTTTATGTATCCAACAATGCATAATGTTGTGTCTTCTCTGCCCCATCCAGGGAAGCATATGTTTTTAGTGACAGGTTCCATCAAATTCAAATGTCAATCTGGAGGAATTATGGCTGAGTGAAATCATCCTAAGTCCCCTGCTTTTCAAATCTTTTTTCCACATGGAATAAAAATTGAACATCCATATTAGACTAAAGGAAAAGAACTTGATAGAATGAATATCTATATCTATAGATAGATAGATAGATAGATAGATAGATAGATAGATAAAATTATATGGGATTTATTAGGTTGCTTTACAGGATTCAGTCCACATAGGCTGTCTCACATGGAAGAGGCTGAGAATCCAGTAGTTTCTTCTCTGCAATCCCAATCTGGCAGTGGAGGCCTAGAGGATGCCCTGAGAGCCACTGGCCCTCAGACTACTCTTGGAGGCCTGAAGTAGACTCTATCTAGTATTGGAGAGCGGGTGCTGCAGCAGCAAGATAGAGAACTTTGCAAGGGAAAGTGGGAGCAAGCAGACAACACCAAAGTCCCCTGCCATGTCCTTCTATCCAGGTGGCTGCCAGAGAGTGATGTCCACTTTTACGGTGGGTCTTCCTGCTTCAAATGATCTGATTAAAGAAACTACCTCACAGTAGTGACCTGGGGGTCTTATGGTTTAGTTAATGTCAGATGCAGTCAAGTTGACAACCAAGGTTAATCGTCACCCCATCCCACTCAACCATGTATACACATTCATTCTAGAATTTGTCAAATAAAATCATTAAACACTATCCCAAACATACTCACACACGGACACGGACACACACTCATTCACTGTACCCTGGTGTAAATTTTATGCACGTGTACACACATGCACACAGTCAAATTTGTGTTCTCATGCACATACACTCACACACACATCATTTCAGTATCAAGAAGAATGGTCTCAAAAAGTTGTTAGTTTCTTTTAACGTTGGCTTCTTTTGTGTATTATTTTATTAAGAATTTTAAATAAGTGATTATTTAAGGAAAAATAAAAGGCAAGACTCCGTAGGAAGAATTGGTTTGGATTCGATTGTGGGACATTCAATAACAACAACGACGATGACAATGACAATGAGGGCGATGATAAAGATGAAAGCTCCTGAGCCTGTTCATATCTTCAAGCTCAAGTGCTAACACTTAACCTGGTTTCATGGAGGTTCCCTCAAGCAAAGCTGAGAGCGGTGAGAACTCACTACAACTCTTTGTTCTGCAGTGCCGTGGAGCCCGGGGAGGGCCAACCTCATGCTGGACAAGCTACCCCCTTCTAAGCCCGCCCAGAGCCCTGCATAGCAAAGATCTTTCCTTAGGTACCTGGATCTCAAACATTGATAAGATTTTTGTTTGCAAGGATGGAACACTCACAGATCTTGTGTATTTATTGACAGTGGAGCTTGAGGCAGAGTCCTTTGGGATGAGTCTGGCTGACTTCGTAGGCAATGGTCCTCCACGCATCTCTATGGCCACGTAATCCACATATGGGTGGAAACAGGCTAACAATGCCCATTGTCTGGCTCCACCCAAAACTACCTGAATTAGAAACTGAGAGGGGACCCAGCAATCTTCCGACTCAGAAGTGAAGCCTTAAAGAGTCATTCTTCAGTAAGAAAAACTTGAATCTCCCTGTGTGCATCTATGATACCAGTTCTCTGGCACCTGTGCTTACTTAAGCAAGATGTCTCTCCAGGAAGTTCAGGCCCTGAGGCAGATGCCTTCCAAAAGTGGACAGATTAAATAGTATGTCTACTGCCCTTTCATGATGCAAGTCCAATGGGCAGAGTCCAAATGGAGAAGCATCCTATTGGTGCCCCTCGATGGAGGAGCCAGCGATACTGTCCCCTCCACTGGAGAAAAGATGGTTATCAGCTGGCTTGCTAGCTACTATCAATGTATTCTGTTGCTGTGGTAAGGGCCACCTACCTCCTGTGGGTTTGTTCATGACAAGCTTTCTCTTCTTGTGTGTTCTGAAGTAGGTCTGTCTTAGGTTTCTTCCTTGAATGTAAATATGCTGCCATACTTAGCTTTCCTAGGTAAAGAATGGTTTGCCGTCCATTGACTGCTTTGTTATCCCATAGCACATGTGGCTGTCACTAGCACCGGGACACGTATCTGCATAGGACTGAACTCCACAGCTGTGTGTCTTCTCCCTGGCTTTGCACACACTCATCAGTCAGTCCTCACGCTCGAATCCTGTGCTTTAAAAGCATAAGTTGCACACTTTGACTCTTATTTGCATAACTGCCGAAACTGGAAGGAAGCCCATGGCCTTGTTAGCATTGCTTTACAGAGAGAGCATCATGACACCTGGAGGTGTGTACTATCACACACAGAGAGGGCCTGACCTCTCCTCCCAGTCACACTGCTTCACTGTGACCCTGGCACAAGTGGCTGAGTACAGCCTCCATCTGCATCCGCATCCTGCTCTTTGAGGAAGTCAACTCTGTGCCGTGCAGAAGGACCTGCCAAGGAAGTTAGTGCTCAGGGTTAGGGTTAGTATGGCTGTAGTGACTACAGATCATCAATGCCCTCCCGGGACAGTTGCTTCTGACATTTCCTTCAAACCCTGGGTGTCAGGAAGGCTCTGGAATTCTCCAATTTTATCTGACTACCTTTCATTTGAGGTTTCCAAACCCCTCAGTGGCAGAGGGAAAGCTCCTTGGGTTGGCCTTTTAGTTGAGGAGGATTGTCACTGTGGGTAACAGGGTTGTAATTGAATTCTGTGTTACTGGGTTAGCTTTGGATCTTAGCAAACAGGTGGAGGAGAGAGGGTGCAGGCCATGATTAAGCAAATAGCACATTTACTAGGTTCTTCCCTCCCTTGTCTCTAGTGGATCTTCCACACGCATACTTAAAGGAAAGTCAGGAAAGACACTTTCTGTATTACAACCTGCTTGTGAACTTTGTACTTGTCTCCTGCTGCCAGCAAGGGTCCCTCTGCCAAGGCAGAGGGGGTGGGGTGAGGGAATTACAGGGCTCAGAAGCTGGCCCCGGGAGGGCGGGTGATAGGAGAGTCATATTGGCACAGGCTCCTGTCTTCCAGCTGAGGTTTCCTCAGCTCTTCTTACCAGCGTGTTGTTCCCCTCCCCCTCATGTTATCCCTTCCAACAAGATGGCAGAGTGGAAAGTGTGAGGCTCACTGGGGCTACTCTGAGAATTGGAGTTGTCTTTGTTCTGGGATGGAAACTGGAAAATAGAGAAAGCTCTCAAATAGAAGTGGCAATGCCCTCCCCCCCCCCCCGTTCCTGTTATCACGCCCCTCTCCCTTCTGCCATTGCTGCTATGCAGAAGTGTGTGAGCCATCTGTACTTCAGTGGTCGGAACATGTGCACTTCTGAATGTGTGACCCTCCTGCGAGGCACTGGAGGAGAAAGAATTGGGGTAACCATGGCTAGTTATTAGACTTTTTTATTCTTCCTTACTGTTGAAACTCCAAGACCTGCCAAGGAGCAGCGATCTGGGACCAAGACATGGTGTACTTGCTTTGTTCTTGCTCCTTACTCTTTGTATGTCAGGGTGGACATGAGACTGTGGAGTGAATGTCAGGTTTCAGTGGAAATTAAATTTATCTAGAACTCAAATCTTTGGATGAGATGATTCCAGGTTCTGCCCTCTTAATCTCAAGGTTCCCTCTGATGTCGTTGCTTCTGGGATGGTTCCTGGTTCTTCTCTCTTCCTCCAGTCTATGGCTGAGAGCTCCAGGCTCCAGAGACAGAACCTCCTGTGTGTGAACACACATACCCCTGGCCTTTTAAGGGAACACTCCCCAGCCCTTCTGGATCCCAGCCTCCCAGCAAGCCTGAGACAGAGGCCTATTCTTGGCCACCAGGCTGGAGATGATAAACCCTGCTCTTTTTCTCCAGGCAGCCTGTAGAAGCCAGACTAATTTCCTCTCCCACCGGTGTAACACCAGGCCCTGTGCAAACATCATTCATTAATGTTACTATCGGGAACAAGATTGTCTCCTGGAAGCTACCCATGTAATAAAGCCTGGGAACAAGTGTGGATATTGTTCTAAGATGGATTCATAAAACAAATGGACTAAAGACATACCTGCAAGAAAGATTTATACCAAATAATTATGTGATCATGGGTGCTGACATTTTTATTTTAGATAGATAAATTATTTATCATAAAATGTTTGTCTAGGTCAAAATCCAGGAGCAATGAGATATTGAGATTCTTGGGACCCAGAAGAACCCAGCAGTGACATACTAGAGACAGCAAAGCAAGTGACCTGCAGCAAACTGAAGTTTCTCATTTTTTTATGTAGCGGGTTTCAAAAGGAAAAATACCCTTCCCCTTGTCCTGCCTGTTGTTTCCCAAGCCAAACAGCAGCTCTCTAGTGATAGCCCAGGCTGCATCAGCAGACACAGTGCCTAAGTCTTGCTTGTGTAGCCACAGATCTGCTACTCACCTCTTCAGTGGTAACATTAGCATTGGTGGGAACCGGGCCCTTTATGGATATAAATGCCAAAAGCCTAAGCTGGGTACATCTGAAAGCAATATAACTTTAAGAAGTGACCATTGTCTCTCTCAAAAAAACTCCTTCAGTGCTCCTTTGTGTACGTGTGGTAAGGTGTGTGTGTTTTGTTGCTAGGGATTAAACCCAATGTCCCAGTAGTCTTTCACATCTAGGTGAGCACTGTACAACTGAGCCACATCCCATGCCCCTCCTTTCCTTTTCCTTTTGAGACAGGATCTTACTTACTAAGTTGTGGACAATGGCTGCGCACTCACTCTATAGCCCAATCAGACCTTGAATTTGCAATCCTCCTGCCTCAGCCTCCCAAGTAGCTGAGATCACAAACTTGCACCACTGGGTATTTCTTATTTCTGGCAATGGTCTCTTTTCTACTTAATGTTCAGAAAATCTCCAATCATTATCAGCCAGTGTTTATTAAAAATCAGATAAGGGGCAGAGGAGGGTGGGGACTGGAAGTCCCAGTCTTAACTTTGCTCCTGTAAAAGTTGGGTGGGCTCATGAAATCCTAACGATATGGTTTCCTAAACAAGAACTGTACAATGATAACACCAGTGTGGATGGGAGAAATCTCACAAGGTTCCCGATAAAGAGGTACAGGAGAATCAGTCTTCTCCAGGGAGAAGCCCCTGTAGGTTATCCAATCCTAACACTAAACTCATATACATATGAGCAACACTAAATGAACTCAGCAGGTTGTATTACATATGCATATATATATATATATATATATATATATATATATATAGTTAAGGAAGAGGGACACTCACTTAGGTTGAGGGGCAAGTTGGAGGGGAGAAAATGAGGGCTAAATAATGTAAATGCAGTTCTCACATATGAAACTCAAAAAAATAATAAAAATAAACATTTTTAAAAACAAAATTAAAAGTAGGAGAACAGTGGGAAAAAAAGATAAACCACCTTTGAGAACAACATCATACTTAAGTGCAACATTGAGCCACACAATATGTCGTGAATCTCTTCAGTTTTCACTAGAATTCTATATGAAAAAAAAATAGTGGCCGTGGGTCAGTAATTTAGAAGGTAGTGACTTGGGCCTGTGAACTCCTGGATAAGCTGGGTGAAGGGAGAAGTCATGCACACCTGGAGGTTCCTGAGGCAAGGGACTCTTCCACCACATCATGGGTGTAGTTCATGTGACAGTACCTACTTGCTGAGGTCTCTGTTCCCAGGGTTTTGCACAATTGTTTGATTAATAATCATGCAAACCCTTGTGAAGGTGACATGGAGCAAGGCCCACAGCCTAAGAATACAGAAGCCAATGCCATGGGGTTGGGGTATTGCAAAGTGTGTGGTCATCCAACAAGGTCTACCAACTCAGATCTGCCCCCGCCCACATCTGCTGGTCCCTCAGTTTCTACAGACCAGAGAGGGAATGGGCCACTTGTGATTGGCTGAGAAGCAGCTCAGGTGTCCTTGCTGCTCTTGCCCCTTCCCATTGTGTGCTCCTAGGTGGTTGTCACATTCTATGCAGGACATTTGAGCTTTTGTTGTTGAAAGGCAAGGGCCTGGCTCCTCCTTCTTGTGAACATTTTTGAAAATCTAGTTTCAAGGCATCCTTGAATGGATCCTGGAAGACTTTTTATGGAAAACAGCCTAAGAATTTGGCTATTTGTGACATTATGCCTGAATATGTTTAGCCATTAACTAGTTTCAAAAGGGACTATATTCTCCATTTAGAGATGGGGAGACTATTAAACAATGTATTGGTCATCACATGGCTACCAAGAGCCAGGATCTGTCTGACTTCAAAGTTCATGGTCCCTTCAGTGGCCCAGTTGCCTCAGGAATGGCTGTGAGGCAATAATGACTAATGCTACCAAGTGTGTTCTCTGTAGCCATTGGGTCCACAATAGTCACGGTACCCTGCTAGGCTAGCATCCTTATTGTGACCAGTTTACATACCAGGCACCAAAGAGGTTAAATCCCTTGTCCACAGACACACATCAGCAAATGTTCTAGATCTCAGACACTGAGCCCTTCTCCACAGCCTGTGGCCCAGGCACCTAGCTCTATGTCCCAGAAATCACAGGGAGGAAACTGACAGTGAACATCCTTGACATTGGAGTGAATCTTCCAGGGAAAACTCCGAATCCCACAGCCCACCTCAATCAGGCCTGAAGATGCCTGTCGCAGGGTGTCAATGCTGGCTCATCCATTTAAAATAAGTTTTCTGAACAGAATGAGCTAAGGGTAGGAGTGTCTTCTAAATAGGCTACTGTCACAGTTCCAGTCCTTTCTGACAGACTGGCCCCTGATATGTGTCTGTCTCTGTCCTCAGCTGCATGGCCTGCTCTCGCCCAAGCCTACTAATTGGTGTGAGGGACTCTGTTCCCAAAGCTGCCAGCCATTAGCAGTGCTTCACAGGCAAGGCTCCCCCACCCCACACCCCGTGTTTCGCAGACTCTGGCTGGGCTTGCCTGGTGACAGATGCTGGCTGATGAAGAGCTTTATGGAATCTTCTGGGCCCCCTCCACCCCCCCCCAAGCACTTCTTTAGTGAGTACATCTCATTAGCAGGCTCCATTTTCTGGTCTCTCACACGCTCCCTCACACTTAGCTTTATTGTGTCCCCACTTGTCACCTTCCCCAGCCTGGCTTTTAATAGTGTAAATCTCCCCTCTGATGACATGGCTGCCTATTACTTACTGTCTGGCACCACACGGACTTACCTCATGTTACCTCTGAAAAGCCCGGTCCCCGGAGAAGAAATTGGCCAGCTCCCGACCATGTCCTCAAGGATGCTTCAGCTCTGCATGCATCCTGGAAGAGAAGCAGGTCAAGGCCACACAGCCAGGCTTTGGGCAAGTTACTGCAGTACCTGGGCCAGGAATCCTGCTGCAGAGCTGAGGATGGCATTTCCTTGGCAAAGCTGGTGTGGGGAAACACATGGAAAGCAGATAAGAACCTTCGATAAACTGCAAGGTCTGTGAAACTTGTAAAGAAGTCATAGCAAGGGTGCTGGTACTGACTTGCTCTTGTCAACACAACAGACTGTCCCATGGTAAGCCCGAGTGAATCTCAGCCTCCACCTTCCAAACATGTCGCATGGAACTGGACTTCCTCTAGGTGGATAAGTAAAAACCCCACTCTCTGGACATGTCATGAGGGATGACACTGCATTTTTATGCAAAGAAACTTAATCCAAAGGGTTCTGTAACACACAACTGAACTGTGCTTCCAATCTCCGAGGACTCTTTTGGTGTGGCGATGCAATCCTGCAACGATGGCTATGCTTTGAAGGAGCATTGCCATTGTGAGATATTGCTATGAGCTCCAGCTCCAGGAGTACAATTGTCTCAGTTCTCCCTGGCTTTTCCTAGTGTTGGAGTTATTAGAAACCTACAGGCTTTACTAAGTCCAACAGGAACCTCCTGGTCTCATCCATTCTCCTCAAACCTTTCAATTTCATGAAACCATGGAGACCTGCTTCCAGGGAAAGCCATTTCAGGGCCCAAGCGAGTGTTGGCTACAAAAGCATGGGATCTGGGTTCAGATCCCTGTTACCTGTAGAAAATCTGGGTGTGACCACACATGCTTGTAACCTAGGTGCTGTGGTCGGGGGAATAGAGACAGGAGAATTGCCGAGGCCTCATGGCTACCAGACTAGCTGAAAAATGACAACTGTGGGTTCGGTGAGAGCCCTTGTCTCAAGAGACTAAGTCAGAGAGTGATGGAGAAGACATCTGACATTCTCTCATGTTCTCTGTAGTCATGGCTGCACATACACACAGACAGAGAGAACAAAAAAAAACAAATTTCATATCACTTTTAGAAATTTTATCAGGGAAGTATATAAACTTTCATCTTGTATAAAACCTGATTTTAATTTACTTTAATGTTATTGCCTGTCATCTATAAAGCTAAGGAGATACCCTGAATAAATTAGAGAAAAAAAACTCCTATTTGTGAAGAACAGCACCCCTTGTCAGGCTAGCAATATAATCTTACATTATAATATTTAAGGAGAAAGGGGCTCTTCAAATAACAGCTGGGAAATTGTATACTTAATCCCTTGCAGTGAGTTTCTAAAAGCGGGCACTTCATCAAGGTCTTTTGCCATGTGTTTGTCAGAATGCCATAGCTGCGGAGGGTTGCTCGGTACAGCAGACGCTGTGAGGGGAATACACTGGGAGTGGGGGGTGTACACTGTGTAGATCTCCCATCTCTCCAGTGTCATCAAAATGTGACAAAGACACTGTGACCAGTGAGCCCACCCATCCTATTGTCTGACCAAGACAGAGAAGAAAGGCATAAAGCATATAAAATATCTCATTTAGCCTTTAGGTGTACAGATCAAACTTTGTATGGATTACTCACCTAAAAAAAAATAATGTAGTTTTGACAGGAGGAAGGAGAGAAACCATTTTCATTGCATCTCTTTGTATGTGTGTGCTTAATTTTGCTTTATGATATTTTCATGTGGTGGAGGGGGTATGCACACGGGGGTAGGTGTGCAAGTACACAGAGGCCAACAGTTGACTCAGGCTAGGGGTGTGCACATGGGGGTAGGTGTGCAAGCGCACAGAGCCCTAAAGTTAACTCAGACTAGGCTGGCCAGCCAGTGAGCTCTGGAGTTTTCCAGCTCTATGACCCCACCCTACCCCTGCCGTGCACTATATAACTGGAGTTACAGGAACAAACCATCATGCTCGACTTTTTAAACACGGTGCTGGAGATTTGAACTCCTCATTCTTACATAGCAAGTGCTTTTATTCACTGAGCCATTGCCCCAATCCCATCTGCTATTAATTTGATGGGCACAGTCTATTTTACAGCAGTAGAGCTGAGGGAAAGGAACCTATTGCCACCCCCACTCCCAATCCCCGAATTTCTACCTTCCTTCTGAAGATAATACAGCCATCTCTCAGTATTTCTGGGTGACTGAGCCCGGGAACCCCTGCATATTCTATAGTGCATGGATGCTCAAGTCACATAAATAAAATGACCCATTACTTACATATAACCTATGCATTCCTCCTGGACACTGGTTATAGTACATGGCACCATGCAGCGGCTGTGTAGATGGTTACTGTGTGCATGCGATAGGTACTGTAGCATTCGGCAGTTGATGCAGAGGGAAGCAATCTAGATGTTTAGGGCATGTGGGTCTTTTTCCTGGGTCTTCCCAGCCTGTGGTCAGTTGAATGCAGATGGACATGGCAGGTGTGGGGAGCTGTCTGCACTGATTGGTTCTGTGTGCTGCTTTGTAAGCAGCTTTTCTGTCTTTCATCTCCATATCTGTCTGTCAAGGGAGGTAGCACAGAAGGTCTATCTCAAGGCCAAGGATGCCAAAGCCCACACACAATGCCTTGGTGATGTTGCCCAAGTGAGAACCCAGTCCCACTCCTGGTTTGCTCTGCACCCACAAGCCTGCGTCTGTGAGGAACAGCAGGTGTCCATTAAAAAACAATGAGCTCCTCTGCAATGCTCTTTTTTCTTCTCGTAGCTGGATCTTACCTAAAAACAGGACGGACCGGGAAAGGCCTCCCAATCTATCCCAAGGACACCATGACCCTCCATCTCCTTTCTCTAAGCAGGGGTGTCCTCCTCAGTTCAGCCTTCAACCCACATGTGAGGCTGAGGGCAGTATCCCTGTCACCTGCCTCCACAAGGAATCCTGGCATCCCATCCCTGCCATTTGTTCCAGTGTGGAGAAAACTGGACCCTTGGTTGGAGTTAGCTACTGCCCAACTCTGTGGTTTGGTTGTGTTGTCTAAAATGATAACTTCTCTCTCTCTCTTTCTCTCTTTCTCTCTCTCTCTCTCTCTCTCTCTCTCTCTCTCTCTCTCTCTCTCTCTCTCTCTCTTTCTCTCTCTGTGTGTGTGTGTGTGTGTGTGTTTTTGCATGCACGTGTGTGTTGTAGGCCTTGCTTATGTTAGGCTAGCGGTTGACCACTGAAATACCCAGCAACCTTTGCTTTTGGATCCTCATCTGGCAATCTTTTCCCCTTTTCCTCAGAGACTAAGTCTCACTGCATAGTCTTAGCCATCCAAGTCAGGCTGGCCTCAGGTTTCAGCATTCTCCTGCCCCTGCCCCCAGAGTACTAGAGTTGCCAGCATGTACCAACACACCTCACTAATGAATCCATTCAATTTGCCTCTGTTTCCTTTTGGGGAAGTTTCTATAGGTGACATAGGATCTCACAAATATGAAGTCTTAAGGACAACCCCAGTCCTGCCCAGATGAGACTAAAATGATGCTAAATAGCAACTTCAGTAGGTTGCTACATCTTCACCTTGACCAGTTTCTCCTGAACTTTTTCTTAAAAGTCTGTGTTAAAGGAATTAGAATATGGAGGTGTAAAGGATTAGAATGATTCTGTGGTTCATCTAATGCTCTACACTGTGAGCCTGAGTAGGAAAAATATCTTCTTACTCAGCATTGATTACAGCCAAGTGGCTGAGCAGTCCCTGGTCTTGCACTTATCCTTGAAGGGCTTTCACTGTAGGTGTTCACATAAGGGACTTCAGTGAGCTCCCACATGAAAGTGAATGAACACAGGTTTTTTGTTTTGTTTTGTTTTGTTTTGGCCCCTCGTTGCTTTGTCTAGTCTTTCTGATTGCTAAGGGACTCTTGGAACTGTCAGCCTGCCCAGAGTCCTCTGGAGTGTTATAGCTGAACCCAGCCCTCCAGACTGACAGCTTCTAGGGAGACAAACAGACAACAAAGCATCTCAGGTGGTCTGTGCCATGATGACTGGGGACCAACGACAGTGTCTGCTGGCCATGGCCATGTGTAACAGTGGCAGCAAGTGCTCACCCTCAGCCTTCAATAAGATGGGTGGCAGGCGGCTGTCACCTCCTCATTGATGAAGGGTGTGTACAGCTTGGGAGAGTGATGCTAAGCTCTGCTCAATGAGTGTCTCACAATCCCTTTCTCTCCGGCCTCAGGATGCCATCCACCTGGAAGTGCTGAAAAGATTAATGAGCAAGACATAAAGAGAATGGCTGCCCCGAGCAACAGCTGTCTCGCACCAACCACTGAGTAATTAGACAAATGAGGCAAAGTGGCTCCCAAGCAGAGAGGGCTTTGGTCCACACTGGCAGTCTCCCGTCTCTGGGTGTCCGCCCCTCCCTTCCTCCACTCAGACTGTCCCTTTAGCTATCTGATGCCATTGTCCCAGGTCCACTCTTGGAAGTGACTGTGGTCTTAACCCTGAGAGTTGAGCTAGTCTCTGAATGTGTATGGCAGCTCCTACTCTCCAGGAGGATCAGGGTGGAGGGCAGGGTTGTTGCCAAGAATCTAACACTGTTTGCAACAAAAGCAAGGGCTCCTGGCAAGAAGTCCGAGGAACTTTCTTGATCATAAGTGGTGTCTCTTAAGCTCCTTAATTACAGAGGATTAAGCAGAAAGTGGAGTGCAGGACTAAAGGAATAATGACAAAAAGGAGGCGAAGCAGAAAAACCCAATTTCCTTCCTAGAAGGAGGAAAATCCTCCATTTATTTAAATGAGCTGCAGAGAAAAGAATGAAGTGTGGCATTTTTCTCCAGCGCTGAGTTCAATGGGATTTTAAAGAACTGTGTATCTCTTTAGCTAGACATAAGGCTGGGGCTTCGGCTCGTGTGCAGAAAAGGGACCGAGGGCTTCATTAAGATGCAGGCATATGCTTTCCATTCATATGGCTGGCTGAGCCAGTGCCTGCCTGCCTTCTTCTCCACGTGGGCTTTGCCTAGCTTAGCTCACATTTCACATCTAGCACCTCTAGTAACCTAGAGATGGCATGCAAAACTGCAAAATAGAAAAGCAGTGGGCCATGGGGCTCCATCAGTTCTGCCTGGAGTCTCAGCATCCTTGATTTGTGTGGTTCATAGCTGGATGGGGAGAGGCACTCACAGGAAGCCTGGGGCCCAGGCACCGTTCAGAAGTAGCTGTGTGGATACCTGCTTGTAGCATGCTGCGGTGTAAATAGATCAAACCTGTTCGTGAGTGCAGTTAAAATCAGGCTATCGAGAGTGATGGGGATCCAGGGCATGCCCCAGTGGCAGATAGATAATCAAAGTGGGTATTGTCCAGTACACAGTGGCTGTGGGACTTGAAGGTGCTGACCTAGTAGGATCCTAGTCCTATCTTGTGCTTACTAACTATCCATATCTATAGTATCTGTTCTGGGGTTCTCTTTGTGTAACGTGCTACCCAGAAACCAGGTCAAGTCATTATGTAGTTTTATCATCAGCATTGTCATTGGAAAATAATAACCTATCAAGGACCAGAGGAAGACAGCCAAGGGGAGCAAGCAGTGGGGAGAACAGGAATTGAGTCTTCTGTACACTCTGTTACATACATAGGACCTCACACAGCAACTCATACAAGTCCCACAACGGTTTTGGTAGGCAGGCATTATTACCATACAGATGGGGAAAGTTAGGCTCCAAGAAGCTTGACCATGGGAGGCAGAATCTGGAAGGAGAAAACATGGGGCCCTAGTAAGTCTGTGCCAGTCCTACCATTCATGGCTGCAGCAATATAGGCCAAACTGTGTGTCCTTGTTAGTTTTAACTGTCAACTTGATTCCGGCTAGCCTCACCCACTCAACTGAGTATCTTCATCAGGTTGGTCCATGGGCATGTCTGTGAGGGATTGTCTTATCAACTGATGCAGAAGGGCCTAGCCCACCATGGGTGGTACCGTCCCTAGGCAGGATGTACTGGGTTATAGATGAAAGCTAGATAAGCATGAGCCAAGTGATTCAGAGAGTGAGCCAGCAGAGTTCCTCCAAAGTTCTTGCTTCAGTTTCCTGCCTTTACTTCCCTCAGTGGTGTAAGCCAGTGTGTGTGTGTGTGTGTGTAAGACCAGGAAGTGTAAGCCAAATAAATCCTCTCCTCCCCAAGTTGCTTCTAGGCAGAATGTTTTATTACTTTGGAGAAAGAATGAAGTCCAACAGTGTGTGGCAGCCATTTCCTCCACTGTAAAATCTGGACAAGTGTGCCCATAGTCTGGGTCACCAGGAGGACTAAATAAGGTCATGTAGATGATGCCACAGGCCTTGTGTGTAACACAGCGCCTCACCTCCAAATGTCAGTAAGTATTTTCTGGTCTCTCATAGGAGAAGCACAGCTTTAACCCTGGGAGGCCAACCACACCTTTTCATCGTGACCCCTGGCCTCCACCCCACACTGGAACGTGGTGACTCTGAAGAGAATCATAGGCAGGGTATTGCACCAGACATCTGATAAGCCTGGTGTCCTTGGAATTATTTATGGTTAAGCTTCGCACACTGAGGTTTAGTCCCCAGGCCTCAGCAAACAGGGCTGAGACCTCACTTTACTGAGTACGGTATGCATTTTTTTCTGAACATTTCTGTATGTTTAAAATGTTTTATTAAAACATGGATGACCAGGGACTTGGGAGATGCTTAGGACAGTAAAGAACTTGCCCTGAGAACATGAGTACAAGAGTTCGTGTCCCCAGCACCCAGGTAAATTTTAGATGGCCATGGAGGCCCACCTGTTATCCAGCATATGGAAGGCAGAGATAGGGAACCCCTGGAGCAAGTAGTCTAATTGCCAAGTTCTGGGGTCAAATGATAGACCCTTCATCAATAAATATGGTAGAGAGTGATGGAGGAAGACTCTTAACATCAGCCATTGGCCATGCACATATGAGCACGAGCAAACACATACACTTATACTCACATACATGGGAACCATATGTGTGTACAGTGCACACACACACACACACACACACACACACACACACGAAAAAATTATAACCATGGTAGGAGTTTCATCAGCTCAAATAGCTAGTCAGACAAAGAGGACAAGAGTTGAAAAATTCCTCCTTGGGCATACACTATTTGCCACATTATATTACTAAGATCACCTGTCTCTGCAGCTGTCTACTATATGCCGAGCACTGTGCTAGGCTTGTGTCCTTCAGCTGAGAACAGAGCTAAATCCATCTCCCAGGACTGTAGCCTCCAGATCGCTGCTAGCCTTCTGCTTGATTTCTGCCCAACTTAAGACTACAAAGCAGGTGGTCCGTTTCCGTGACTGCCACGGTCCTCATGTGGGGTGGATCCAAACTGGTCATAAGCACTAGAGATGCTTATGTTCTGTGACTTTGAAGGTGGGTTAGCATGTACTGCCTCCTGATTCCAACAAGACACGCTATCATTCCCCCAAATGAAGCTTCTCCTTCTCCGTGCTCATGTAATGGGATCCCAGATAACATGTTGCAAACTAATCTTTTATCATACTTGCCCCTTGGAATGCATTTCAAATGCTGGCCATTAAAAACAGTCCGTTTCATGGGGCTTTAATGATGACACTAATAACTGTGGATTTTTGTCTCCCAGAGCCCTGATGAGCCGAGCTGGGGAGTAAATTACGAAGCTAACTTTTATGTGCATGGTTTATTGATCTTTGAGCTTCAAGGGAACTGCACCAGCCCCTATAGCCTGACAGTCCAGATTAGCTTTTCATCTATGTAATTGGGCCACCAGGGCACAGTTAATTTTTAATTTATATTAATAGGAAGACAAAGAATACAGTGTACCTTCTCTGCTTTAAAGTAATGGACATATCAAAATATCCTACCTGGTAATTATAAATAAACCATCCTTCCCCTGACCCAGTGAGGATTAGCTTGCCGATTCATTGTGTATTTCACCATAATGTATCATGAGAAAGTTCACAACTGCCAGGAATATTTATACCGTCGAGTGCTGAAGACCACCCCATCATTCAGTAGCCTGCTCTCTAAGCCATGATGTTGCCATCTTTGATTTGAACAGGTGAAAGTCATGCTCCGAATCTGTTCCACGTCGGCTCGAGATACCTCAGAATCCAGCTCTTTCCTGAAGGTGGACCCACGGAAGAAGCAGATCACCTTGTATGACCCCCTGACGTGTGGAGGTCAAAATGCCTTCCAGAAGAGAAGCAGCCAGGTTCCCCCGAAGATGTTTGCGTTTGATGCTGTTTTCCCACAAGACGCTTCTCAGGTGGGTAAAGCCCCCTCCAGGCCCACGTGGTGTTGATTAAAGAGTGTGAAGTGGGAGGGTGTCTTCTGGGGTGCTCTGATGGACAGGTTCCTTCATCCATCCAGATCACTCTGTTTGGAAGTCATTCTGAGCTTCCTGGAATACTCCAGGTGGTCTGAGGTTCTGGTATGGTGGTTTCCTTGGGCAGAATGGGTGTGCTGGGATTTCAACAAGTTATATCTTTGGAGGGCTAAAGAGATGGCTCAGTTGGTTAAGTGTTTACCATACAATCATGAGGATCTGGATTCCAATCCCCAGCATCCACAGGACAAGTGATAGTGTATGCTGTAGGGGAGGAAGAAAGAGAGTCTCTGGGGCCGACTGGCCAGTCTTGCCAAATGGAGGAGCCCCAGGATCAGTGTGAGATCTGAGGAGTGGGGGGAGACAGACAGAGACAGAGATACAAAGACAGAGATGGGGAGAGAAAATACCCAACATCAACCTCTAGCCTCCACACATATTCACTAGTGTGAATACCCCTGCACACACAGAGACAAGTACACACACACACACACACACACACACACACACACACACACACACACACACACACTTTTAAAATTCATGCCTGGGAGAAGAAAAACAAGGCAGCTAACAGGAAAAGGAAAAGTTGGCGGTCACGGGGGAAGCTGGAGAAGGTGCTAATGACTGACCCATTAGAACTCTTCTCCTGCCTGGGTTTGGGTGGCCATGTAACAAGGGAAAAACAACAGAAAACTGGATTAAAGTCAGACAATGTCTCACACCCCGGGGGAGTGGAGAGCAGAACTACAGTCCCAGGAAAGAAATGGTGCTCAGTTAGGACCCTGAGGTCAGTGTGTACCCTGTAGCTAGGGTCAGTGTGGAAATGTGGACTTGGGGACCTTGTGACATCAGTTGCTGCTTGACCAAGCCTTGAGTTCACTCCTCAATAACTCAATGATTATATTCTTATGTGAACAAACCATGGCATAGACAGATGGCGGCCTCTTTTGCCTGCATAGGCACTAGGGACCTGTACCTTTCTGAGAAACTTCAAGGACTTCCCAAGATTTATGCAAAACTCTTCATAGTGTGATGGTTAAGGCTGCAGCCGACTTGAGGATCATAGCTCCAGCGGTTACCATTTGCAGCCTGCTAATCTGTGTGATATGTGATTGTAGGGGATACTGGTGTTACACAACTCCAGCCTTCCACCAACAGGCAGTAGTGTGTGTAGGCACCATCCATTGGGGAGCTGAATGCTGCTTCTCAAGTTTTATCCTAGGAAGATAAGGCCCTTTGTGATTAAGTTTTGCAGTTTCTCTGTTCATTTCAATTTTTATGTCGTACCACCCAATGGGTTCAGTAATTTAAACCTGACACTGGGGCTAATAAATGTCCTACAAATAATTTAATTAACAGGGGTAAAACTTTCCAAAAGCTATCTGGAGGAATTGTAAGGATTCCAAAGCACACCCTAAATTAAACCTGGACTATTAATGAGTTTTAGATTTATTCCAGAAAAAAAAAAAGAGGAGCCATTTTTATTGCTAGTCTTTGTTTAAATTTCTCACTTGGTTCCCAGGCTAAAGACGCTGCAAGCTGCGCTTTCACAGACTTCCGAATGCTCTGGTTTCCTCAGGTGTCTAATACTATACATTTCTATGTAATTCTGTGCTTTTCAAGAACTTTCATGTACATTAAACCATGGACTCTCTCCCTTGAATTCTTTTGGGTAGAAGGGAACGTTTTTCATTCTGTTCACACTACAGACAAGGGAACCGAGGCTCCACAAGTTAGCCTTGTCATCTTCGTTCTTGTCCTTAGCAGACATCCTCCCTGGATCCCACCACCTCCCATTCACGGTATTCATCCTGCGCAGGACAGCAGTCTCCGACCTGTCGGCATTTTAGTCACTATTTCCTAGCAGTGTGCCAGTGGGCAAGTTACTCTGCTCTCTGAGTCTCAGTGTCCTTATATTCTATATATGCCTAATTAGGCTGTTGTGACAGCAGGTGCTCGATAGACGTTGTCTGTCTTTATTATTATGTCACCATGAGTGTTAATCTGACACCACTGGCTGTAGCCAGCTCAACCCCACAGACTCAGCACCCCTTAAGCCTCAAAGTGCAAGATGGCTAAGTGCACAGAGTAGCTTTGTCTGGGTCTCCAGATCTTGCATCTGTGTTGTCTCACACTGTTTGGCAGGCTTGCCTGGGTTTGTGGACATGGCACTGCCCAGGGCCTAGAAATGCCGGCTTAGAGTTGAGGCACTGTCATTTCCACTGTATTCTACTGGCCCAGATTCAAGGGCCACTCTCAGGTCCCTGCCTGTGTGGTAGCTGTCACTGTGGTGACCCCAGGCATCCAGGAACTCTTTCTTCCTCCTCTAAGAACGTCATCTCCTTGGCACTGAGTAACAACAAGACTGGTCCTGTTCCTTCATTAGGAGCCATCCTTGATACCCTCAAGCAGCCTTGGCAGCACCACTACCCACTGTTGGTACAAACTTCTATTGGATCTGGCTTAGGGGTCAGTGGGGAGGACTCAGCCTGTGGGTGAGCAGAGTCTTGAGCAGAGCTGTCTCTGCCATAGCTGTGTGCTCAGGGAGGCATTCTGCTTCTCTGGGCCTGCAGGAAAGGATGGCAGGGTGTTTCTGTGGGTCACTGGCACCCCTTAACAATCCAACATAGCCAAATCTCTCCTCAGTCTCTCCTCTGTGAACAGTTAGGCGAAAGCCCTACAAGGGAGTGTGTGGACCATCCTACACCCGATGAGGCCATTCCTGTGTCTCCAATGGCCCTTGGCCTCTGTACTGGTGACCCCAATGTCAGTTTGTTCCACACGTAACCCAAATTCTCCCTGCTGACTTAGGGCTCTCATGGTTCATATTACATGTGGTTGAGGTGGCTGGCAGTCTCCCAACCCCCACCTCCTTTTATACTCAAAGGCAGGCGCCAGGGCAGTAGCTTCTCCCTGCTCTTGCAGAGACAACTCTGGCTAATTCCAGAAAACTACTGCTTCAGTCTCAACTTTAATGCAGTGTTGGCTCTTATTGCCTCAGTCCTGGGAGTTGTATAAGATCTCATGGTCCTCATATAGCCCATCCCTGTATCCCCTTGACTGAGGGAGACCTCTGAAGAGCTGCTGAGGCGACCACCCCTGAACAGTTGACAATTGTTGGGAGTGCGGTTTTTCAATTTCTGTTTGGGAGAGAAAATTGATTTCCAGATACTTAGATTCATTGCGCAGCTGCACCACAGAGCTGAATAACTACATTCATGGCCCAAGCTGCTGCTTTTCAGATTCCCACTGGGAGGCACATTGCTCTGATGGCTGCAGAGCCCCAGCATGTGAGGGCTCTCAGGGCCTCTGTGAGCTCTGATGTCAGCCCTGAGACAGAAGTGATGGCAAGGCAAGGAGACATGGAAAACAACTCTGTCCTCCGGCAGCTATGAAAGTCTCAGATGCTAACTAGGGGGTTTCTGGATCTCCGAGGTGGTCCACAAATGTGACTGTATACCTTTAGTTTGCGGCACACACTGTCATAGAGCGTTAATGGAGAGAGGCAAAGAAGGGATGGAAACCTGGTTTCTGTGTAGATTGTAGTGATCAGACTGAAGACAAGACACACTCAGCTAAAGAATGCTGCATATAACAAACACACTAGTGTGCGGCTGTTGATGCTGTTTACAGTGAGTGTACAGACAGGAAAAGGGGTTTTCAAAAGTGGGACTTGAGCAAAGAAAGAAGGGATGGAGAGAAAGCGGACTAGAAGCTCTCCATTCTGTTAGGACTAAGATGTTCCTCGGGGTTTCTGTCCTTAAATAGCAATCATGTTTTCCACTTTAGTATGACTAGCTTATTTCAGAAACACACGTGCATGCAGAGGTCTGATAGAGAACTGAGTGCCTTGCCCAGGAGGTTGGAATTAGGGACAATAGGTGACAGACAGGTATAGGGTCCAGAACCTGTCCTTTTCTCCCTCTGCAGCCTGTACCCACTTTACCTGTATAAGGCTGGAGAGTGCCATCAGTTAGTGGAAGGAAGGTCTAGAGCCAACGTGTTTCCCACACAGGCTAGCCAAGAGTGGAAGGTCCCTAAGGTTCCCGAGTCCCCTCAGAATTCTGTGGCAGAGGCTGAACCATCTGGGAATGCTGTGACACCAGGACGCACAGCCCCAGGAAGGCAGACTCACTTCTGTGTCATCCAGGTGCCTCGGGGTGCTACTTTCACCACCTGTCCCTCCTCCTGTGTCTTCCAGGCTGAAGTGTGTGCTGGAACGGTGGCCGAGGTAATCCAGTCTGTGGTGAACGGGGCAGATGGCTGTGTGTTCTGTTTTGGCCATGCCAAGCTGGGTGAGTGAACAGTTGACTTCTTGTGCTGCTCATTACGTTTCCTGTCCCCTCATCTGTGTTTCAGCAGTGACGCTAGAATCCTCGATGAAAGGAAGGGCTAAGCTCCCGTTTGGTGCCATGCTGAATGATAATGAATAATCATGCCTGACTTTGAAAGAAGCATCGGTCCTAAGTGCACACCCATTTGTGTAGAACAGCTTCAAGTCTAAGAGGGGGCGCATCGGAGTAGCAAAGTGGTCCTACTTGGTCTAGATCATAGCCAGTCCCAGGAGATGAGCAGGAATAGGGCATGGCTGGGGAGCAGATTTAGGTGGGTGGAGCTAATGGAATCTCCAAGCAAAGCTGTCCTTACCTCCAACAGCCAGCTCTCTGAGGAGCCCTCCCTGTCTGAGCATGTGGAGAAGGAGCCCCCAGCTAGCCACGCATGGGATTGGCTTAAATCTCTCTATGCCCTCTTCCCTGTCCCAACCTACGGTCATCTGTTCCTCCCAGGCCTTGTCTGATGTGCACAACGAGTTAGCAATTTGGGAAGCTCAAAAAAGTGCTCCTCAGTAGAAGGGTTCATCCCAGAGGCCTCGCAGAGGGCGCAGCGGCCCTTCCCCTTCCATCAGAGGGCTTGGTATAGCCCACGCCTTTCTTCACTTCTTGATCACAGATCAAAGCAGGGGTCCTGATTTTAATGGAATTTGCTCACGCTATAAAAATATGCACAGCATTTAACTTGAGAAAGGATAAAAAGCATGCGTGTGTGGATTTAATCTGTGGGGTGGCTATAAAAAGGACTGTAACGGTGATGGAAAGCCCCAGCTTCCTACTTCATGTAGAACAATGCAGAAAACAGATAGCCTGTGATGTCTGAGGTCCTCCGCAAGGTACCTTGTGATTTCATCCTGCTGTTTGTTTGGGCTCTCACATTTTCTTATAGCTGTTTTCATCACCACCACTACAAGGAAATGTTTGCTATTTTCTGGTCTTTACATTCTGTGTCCCAGGCACCTGTTTTTTGAAGCTATAAAGAGTGTTGTCTGGCCTCTCCAACTGTTTCTTTCTTCCTGTGCTCCCACAGGGAAATCCTACACCATGATTGGAAGGGATGACTCCATGCAGAACCTGGGCATCATTCCATGTGCTATTTCTTGGCTGTTCAAGCTTATCAATGAGCGTAAAGAAAAGACCGGGGCCCGATTCTCAGTTCGAATCTCAGCTGTTGAAGTGTGGGGGAAAGAGGAGAACCTTCGAGACCTGCTGTCTGAGGTGGCCACGGGCAGCCTCCAGGACGGACAGTCCCCAGGAGTGTACCTCTGTGAGGACCCCATCTGTGGCACACAGGTGACTGCTTTGGAAGCTTGGCTGAGGTGGGGGTGATTCATCTCTCCTTTGGAGGATGGGGCATCTCAGCTCTGGAATCACTTACCATGTAAACTGGGAAAGGCTTATGAGTGTTTACTTTAAAGTGGACTGGAACTTTATGGCCTGCAGCTGTAGGGCCATCTGCTCACCCAACCTAAATATTTGTACCTTGAATCTAATTGACAATGAGCAGGGACTACAATTGTCATAGCATTTGGGGGAAATTGAATCCACTTTCTTGACGCCTTTCAAGAAAGGGGGGAAAAGTACAATCTTTCTTTTGTTTAACAACAAACTGAAATATTTACTGCTCTGCACAAATAGCTGAAACCATTCCTGGGGCTGTTTATGGCTCTATAAACTGTGTTTCTGGCACAGCTTTACAGCCAGATTAGCAGTGCTGTGGGAAAACTAATAACCGATTTCTAATTAGAACCGTGATATAATTGCTAGAACCATGGAAGCCAAGAGAAGCTCTTGTTTGCATTTTCAGGAAGTCGGGCCTGTTATGAGGTCTCTTCCTTTTGCTGTGTAACATAGATGACTTGAGGGCTCCCCTGGTTCATATCCAGAAAGTCAATTCTGCCAGTCTCCTGCAGTAGGCTTCCCAAATGCCTCCTATTTCAGAAAGGTGTCTCTTTGATAAGTGCCCACCTCCTACCAGCTGGCTCATTTCTGCATCTGAGGATGCCCCAGAACCAGTATTACACCCATCTCTCCAAGCCTGGCCCTTACTCAGCCTCTGCTAGGGATACTCAGAACCTTCTAGTATCATTTAGAAATCTCTGGAGTGTGCACCAGAGCTGCCTGGGTGCCTTGTTGAAACTTATCACGGGGCAGCTCCTCCTCAAGAGTGTCTGATTTCATTTGGGGTAAAGCTCATCGCCCCTCAAAGTACATTTCTAACAAGATCCCATCTGATCCAGGGAACTGTTGCTCTGAAGCATAACATATGTGCAGACGCTGTTGCATGGCCTCTGATGGAAGCAGAAGCACCCTGGCCACTGCTCCTTCTGCAAGCTTGACGGCACTCAAACGTGTGTTAACTTAGATTCACTTGTTAGTCTACTAATGTGTGTTAACTAAGATTCATTTGTGAGTCTTAAGTAAAGATCTGTTTAACAGAAGGTAAATAAGATGAAGAAAGTAATGGCCTCTTGAAACTCTCCTTTAAAATGTTTGTAATTCTTTACTTTAAGTCAGATAGTAAGTTCAAAAGCACGCATCCGGATAAAATCCCTTCAAAATTCAAGGATTTTAAAGATGGTCTTAGCTTGCAAATCCTGCCTGCACCAAATACTGCTTCTCACAGTTTGAAATTATAGGTATGGTTAAAAGTCAGAGTAGAAAATTGTCATAATTTGTACCAACCCAAAGACATGTTGCAAATCAGTTCCTTGAGAAATCAAAGCTAAATCAGGCATGCACCTGCCATGCCAGCATTCGGATAGCTATGGGGAGAAGATGGGGGGTTTGACGGAGAGCAAGAACTCGTCTCAACTAAACCAAAAAGTAGATTTCCTTTTCTACCACACAAGGGAATTCTGGGATTCAGACCCAGGGTTCTCACAAGGTTTAGACACAGTGCCCACTGCGTGTTTTCTAATCACTCATGAGTTTGCCTTGAACATAGAAATTCAGGAACTACAACAAAACCAGGTGTCTCTTAAATACAGATGAGACCTTCAAATGCTTAGGTGTTTCTACATGCCTTTTATACATTGCCCTATTGCTATGATAAAATACCCTGACAAAGGCAACTTGACAGAGAAAGCCTTTTTTATGACTCCCAGTTGAAGGGACAGGCCACCACCAAGGCAGCAGGAGCCGAAGCAGCTGGTCACATCATTCACAATCAGGAAGCAAGAGCGAGTAGATGTGTGCCGCTGTTGAGCTCTGTTCCTCCACTTCCGCAGCCTGGGATCCCAGCCAGGGGATGGTGCCACTCTCAATGATGTCATTAAGATAACCCTGTCAGTCATCCCCAGAGGCCCGTCTCCCGAGTGATTCTAGATTCTGTCAAACTGACAGTTATCACTAATCATCATAATGTCCTTCTTGTTCATGACTACCATAGTGAATGTGACCTCAAGTTAGCTTTTGTTAAATAACTGAGAGATGCATCGGCAGGGACCATTAGGCAAGTCTCTTCCTTGTCAGATGTAAAATCACATTTCACAGCACCTGTCTCCGATCTCTATAGTCAACACCTAGTCACGTCTCTCATGTTAGCAGAGGAATGACCTCGGATGTCTGTTCATAGAGATGGGGATTTGCTACCACTAACCCCCCATACAGCCACTTGTTAGCTGTAAAATAACTAAAAACATATTACATCCAATAAATGCGCTCAATATTAATTTTCAGAAGGGAATCAGCTAAGCGGGGCTGACTCTGCCGTTAAAGTGCTAACCACAAAAGCACGAGGGTTAGTGTGCAGATCCCTAGAACCCGTGTAGAGGCTGGGTGGGTATGATAGCCTGCCTGTAATCTCAGCCTCTAAAGTGGTTCTCAACCTTCCTGTTGCTGCCCCCTTCTAATACAGTTCCTCCTGTGTGGTGAATCCCAACCGTAACATTACTTCACTGCTACTTCATAACTACAGTTTTCCTACTCTTATGAATCATGATGTAAACACCTGTGTTTTCTGATGGTCTTAGAGGGCCCCTTTGAAAGGGTCATTCGGCCCTAAGGGGTTGAGACCCACAGGTTGAGAGCCACTGCTTTAAAGAGAGCCAGAATCTACGGAGCGGGCTGGCCATGAGACTCATTATAGCTAGAATTCTGGGACCAATTGAGACGCCCTGCCACAATGAACAATCAAGGATAATTCCCAGTGCCAACCTCAGGCTTCTACGTGCACACAAGTGTGCCCACATACATGCAAACATGCATACCACCATACCTGAAAATGGAGAAAGAGAAAAAGATGACTATGCTGAGAATGGCCCATGTGTATAGGACCTGGTTTCAGAAGGACTTCTGGCCTTACAGACTGGACTAGCCTTTCCCCCCAGGCAGGAGGGAAGCCTGAAGGTCTCAGCTCTTGTTTTTTGTCCTCCAGCTGCAGAACCAGAGTGAGCTGCGGGCCCCCACTGCAGAGAAAGCTGCCTTCTTCCTGGATGCTGCCATTGCCTCAAGACGAAGCAACCAACAGGACTGTGATGAGGATGACCACCGAAACTCCCACATGCTCTTCACCCTGCACATCTACCAGTACCGGATGGAGAAGAGCGGGAAGGGTGGAAGTAAGTCCGTCTTAGCTGACTCTATCACTAGCTCTGGCCAGCCAGGACACCTCAGCTGAGGCAACATCGCCCTTCCTTAGCAGAGGGTATGCCACCCACATGCAGCTCAGTGGTCTGGAATTCAAGATAATTATAGATTCTAGGCTCAAGTTCACTTTTTAATTGTACAGAGGCGAATGGTTAGTTTTGGCAATAATAATTTACAGATGGCATTGCCTTAAATGTATGAAAGAATGAATTTAAAAAGTAAAAGAAGAACAGCTGTTGAATCTTTCTGCTCACATGTCTCATAGGGGTCACCTATATTAATCAGGGTTCTCTAGAATGACAGAATTTATAGAATGAATATATATATATATATATACATATATATATATATATATATATATAGAGAGAGAGAGAGAGAGAGAGAGAGATAGAGAGAGAGGACTTATAGAATAACAGAATGACTTACAGACTGTGGTCCAGCTAATCCAACAATGGCTGCCTCTGAATGAAGGTGGAGAAATCCAGTAGTTGCTCAGTCCGTGAGGCTAGATGTCTCAGCTGGTCTAATGCTGGAATCCTGAAGAAGTAGGCTCTAATGCCAGTGAAGGAATGGACTTGCTAGCAAGGTGAGAGCAAGCAGGCAAAGAGAAAAAATCCTTCTTCCATGTCCTTATCTAGGCTCATAGCAGAAGGTGTGGCTCAGATTAGATCTGGATTAAATTTCTGCATTAAAGGTTGTCTTCCTACCTCAAAGATCCAAATTAGAAATAGATTTTCCCACTTCAAATTAAAATCCCTCACAGGTGTGCCCTCTACTTTTGGGCTAATTCAGATGTAGTCAAGTTGACAACAAAGAATAGCCATCATACCACAAAAAACAACAGTAAGCTGCTAGAGCACCTCTCAGTATGGGATCCATCATTATGTTGAGTCCACCCTATAGGCTAGGGAGTAATAGCCATGTTTTTTAATAATTTATAGATTAGACTTTGAAAGAACTTCCAGGTGAGAGCTGCTTCCCTCTGTGTTGCCTGTGTGTAAAAATGCATTGTACAAATGCAGGCACAGTACTTGCTCTGTCAGAGAGCCACAATGCCAGCTCCCCAGTTCTGTGGTTCATAGTCCCAGCCTGGCTCTTTTGTCATATTTAGGACTGGACCTGAAGCAATTATCCATCTTTGTCTGTCATCATTGTACATTCCAGGCCCACCAGAGTTGGCTACCAACACTTACCTGGGTGTCTCTGTATGGGAATCTTGATCCAATGGCCAATGTCTCACTACTTAGCCCAGGTATCCTTGAACTCACAATCCTCCTGCCTCAGCCTCCAGAGTGCCAGGATTGCAGCAGTGTGCCCACAACACCTAACTTAGTTACCATGTCTTAGGTTCTGGTTTATTGAGTAATAATTTGTATCCAGTGGGATTTGTCTCTTGTGTTTTTAAATGAGTTCTGGCAAATCCATACAGCTTGTGCAACCAGGAGAATCCAAGGTGATATCAGTGGCCTGGAAAGTTCTCTTTGCCCTTTATAGTCAGTCCTTACCCCCCACCTTTAGTCCCTGGCAAGCACTGATCTGTTTTTGTCTGCATTTGACCTTTATCCAGAGTAGTGTGTGAATCAATTCTGAGGCCCAAATGGGTCCCTTTGCACCAGGAGTCTTTCATTTAGCACAATGCACTTGAGATTTGCTTCTCTTGCTTGTTCACTTATCTTCCTTGTTCTTTGCTCATTTGTTTTGACTGGCCCTGGAGACATGCCTTGCATCCCCTCCATGTGGAATGAATGAAAATAGCCCTATCTGGGACTGGGGTTCCACTAGCCAAGGCCACTTGTGTAGATCTGGAAGCAGATGGAGAATTCCCCTGTGATCTAGAGACCCTGGCTGTCAACTTATCACTTCTGGATGCCCCCTGGGAAGGGTACCATTAACCTAAGACCAGATCTCCTTTGGACAGCCTGTGATTCTGAGGGTTTGACTGGAGAACAGCAGGACATGTTGAGTGGGAATCTTTTAAATGACATCAATTCTCTAAGAGGAGTTCACACCATGTCAAGCACTTCCATTTAGCGTAACATTCTTGAGGCCAGAAACAGGAATTAGGATGTGGAGTAGGAGATCCTGGGCTCAGAAATCTGTGGCTGAACTGTGTTTCTCCCAGCAGTCCTGGGAGCTGGCTGTATATCCTGCCCTCCCTGCTTGTTCTGGGTAATGTCTTAGCAGAGTTGATGTGAGAGTTGGAAAACTGTTTATTTTAGTCATTTAAACAGCTATCAATACTAATAATCATCATAGCCTTCAGTGAGCTCTCATATGGTCAGCAAAGGGAACTCCCAACAGCTCTGAGTTCTGAGACAAGGGCTCCCAAAGGCACCAAGTAGAGAGGCCCAGAGGGCGGAACAATACCCTTCTAAGTTATACATTAAGCCAGCAGCTCTCTTTTTGTCTTTTACTTTTTATTTCTTGGTTTTGTTTGCAACTTAGAATCTGGAAGCAGTAGCAAACAATGGGAATACAGAAAGCTTTCATTGAAGTACTTCAAATGTAAAAATTTGAATTTCTGACTCTACAACTATTTAGAAGAACATTACCTAAAACTGAAGACTTACTCCCAAACTGGTCTTACCAAATTCTAAGCACTTATTAAATATTTAACATCTAGCTCATCTTCTTTATTTTTAAGTTGTGCATGAAAATTGCTTTTAAATAATAAATTCAGGCAATGAGAAAAGGCAGATGCCACCAACACCTTCCAAACCTCTCAGGTGCTTGGCTGGTGTTGCAGCGAAGTAGATGAGAGAAAGGGAGGGTCCAGGTGTAAAGGGCGAAGGGCAAGCCCCTCCTGCCTGCCAGGGCCCCAGCATCTCAAAGGCAAATGATCAGACTCTGCCTTCAGGCCCAGCAGGATTTTCAGTGGATTTATGCGGCTAACCCCATAATGAGAAGATTTGGAGTGTTGTTTAAAATGGAAATTTTGTTTACTTATATATAAGTTATAATCCCTGTGGACTTGGCAGCCAGAACTCAATTAAGGGAAGGTTTATTAATTAGTCACCCTGCAGGGAAGCAGGAAGCAGGGCTGTTAACCAACTGGGAGAGGTTTAGCCTGATGATGGATTCAGGGACAATCTCTGCTGCAGGAACTAAATACATAGTGTGAATTTGCTCAGAGTCTTAGACCCATCTATGCATTGTATGCACACACACACACACACACACACACACACACAGAGAGAGAGAGAGAAAGAGAGAGAGACAGAGACAGAGACAGAGACAGAGAGAGTCTGGTAGATGACTTAAACCTTCTGGTCAAGATAGAAAAAGAAAAAAAAATGGTTATTGGGCTTAAAATAGCTCTCCAGTTGCCAAGACTTCTGCAATATTAACAGAACTGGTTTTCCCCATTCATAAGTCTTTACTGTTAAATCTATGAAGACTTGCAGACTCTCTGCAAATTCAGCTTTGGGGAGAGGTCCCTAATGAGCAAGTGCTACTCCTCATAATGTATACCATGTCACTCTGGGGTGATGAGCTGTAACAGGCTTTCTTTTGGGCCACTGACCAGCTCCCAAATTATAACACAGAGACTTGTTATTAGTTATGAATGTTCAGCCTTATCTTTGCTCTTATTTTAGCCTGTTTCTCTTTATCTACTTTTTGCCTCAGGGTTTTTTACCTTTCTTTTCCCTCCTTCCTTCCTTCCTTCCTTCCTTCCTTCCTTCCTTCCCCCCCCCTCTCTCTCTCTCTCTCCCTCTCTCTCTCTCTCTCTTTCTGCATATCTTACTTTCCTGCTGTCTCCATGGCTGGCCAGCTGGTGGCTACCTGGCTTCTGGCCCTAAGCATGTCCCTATCTTTTCTCCTTCATTCTCTCTTCTGCCTAGATTTCTCCTCCCCACTCCCTCTGCCTGCCAGCCCTGCTTATCCCTCTTCTATCCAGCTATTGGCCGTTCAGCTTTTTATTAGACCAATCAGGTGTCTTAGGCAGACAAGGTGAAACAGATGCAACACATCTTTACATAATTAAGCAAATGCAGCAGAAACAAATGTGACACACCTTTACACAGTTAAATCTTCCACAACAGTGAGCCAGTGAAGCCTGTTTTCCTTTGTCCTCTTCACACGCATGGTCTTTAAAAGCATTCTTTTATGGGCTGGTGAGATGGCGCAGCAGGTAAAAGTGCTAACCACATAAACATGATGACCTGAATTCCCTTCCCAGAAATCATGGCGGAAGGGAGAAACGATTCCACACATGCCATAGCTTGCACATGCCTGTACTCATAACACACATCATACATATACATAATAAAAATAGATGATATCAAGGCATCTCTTTGATGAGCAAGCTTGCAAATATCCAGTGTCTGTGGACAGCTAACACTGGGCCTCTGATACATTCATTCTGTTATTCTTTTGCTTAAATTAGAAACGAAAGAAGAGGGGCACAAGATGAGACATATTAAGAGGCATATTAACCAGTTTATTATAGGCCCGGCAGAGTAGGGAGACTAAGAGAGAGGAGGAACAGGGTTAATGGCTGACCACCGGTCGCCATGGAGAGGCAGAGACAGCGTAGGTGGAAGAGAAGAGAAGACAGGAGAGGAGAGGAGAGGGGAGGGGAGGGGAGGGGAGGGGAGGGGAGGAGGAGAGGAGAGGAGAGGAGAGGAGAGGAGAGGAAAGGAGAGGAGAGGAGAGGAGAAGAGTACAGAGGGCATAAGTGGGCAGGCATCTGTCTTTTAAAGGGCTCCTTTGCAACTGCATGCAGACTTAGTTCCCATGGAACCCTGGGCTGACCAGAGTACTGCCTGAGTGGATTCTGCCAGGTGACAGGGGCAGGCCAGTATAATGCCTGAACCTTTCAATCCCGCTTTTTTTTTTTTTTTTTTTTTTTTTTTTTTTTTTTTTTTTTTTTTGGTTTTTCGAGACAGGGTTTCTCTGTGGCTTTAGAGGCTGTCCTGGAACTAGCTCTTGTAGACCAGGCTGGTCTCGAACTCACAGAGATCCACCTACCTCTGCCTCCCAAGTGCTGGGATTAAAGGCATGCGCCGCCAACACCCGGCTCAATCCCACCTTTACTTACTATTTTTTTTTTTTTAAAAAAAGATGGGGTGTTAGACATGGCAAATTAAGGAATAAGGGTGTCGAATTCTCAAGACTGCTTCCTGCTGATGTGGGGGGCATTGACCATCTTTGGGGGACCTGAGAAGGTTGGGGTGCTGCCACGTCCTGGGGTAGCTGGTTGTTTCATCACAGTCCAGGCTGTATGGAACTCCTTGGGCGCCTCTTAGACCTGGCAAGATGTTGGCAGCAGAGGACAAGGTTAAGTTTAGAAAAAAAATTTTTTTCTTAGGTCCTGGCACTTGAGGGGAAGATTGTAAGGTGAGGGAGGGTTTCCCGAGGAGTCCCAACATGAGGGAAGGGAGTCCTGGGACCAGGGACAGATTGAATAATATTTATTTGGAGTGAATCTGACCTGTTTGTTTGGATCCAATTCAGCTCCCTGGAACTTACAAGAATCCTTAGAGTTTGTGGAAACATAAGTATTAGACACATTAGCAGCATATTCATGTTAGAAGCAACTTGGTAATTGACAGACATTTTTGAGGACAATGAAAAGCATCTTAATCTTGACCTTGTAGTTATGGTCATATAGTGGTATTGTAGAACTTTGCTATGAACAGTAGCATGAGAAAGAGAGAAATCTGGAACATATTTCATTCTTTTTAATGTCTCAATTCACTTTATCATCACTTAAGCCTTTATATCCTCAGACCTTCATAACTTTAATTCATTCACCTTACATTACCATCTTAGATCTTCCATTCTCAGACCTTTATACCTTATATTCTCAGACCTTCATAACTTGCATTTATCCACCGTGTTAGACCTTTCCATCCTCAGACCTTTGTAACTACATTCCCAGACCTTCATATGCCTTACACTTTTCTATCTTCACGTAGATAAAACCTAAAATTCCTGTTCCTGAAATCTGTTTTTGCTTTAAGCTGGCAAGACTACCAGTTGTCAAAAGCATCAGAGTTCTTGAGAAGGATAAGATTTTACCTGAATCAATGATTAAAGAATAACAGAGACTTGCCAGCAGGCTGCATGGACAGCCAGCACCAAGGTCCTCCATTCATAGTAGTGGGCTGTAGGACACCTGCCTTCTTGCTGATAGCATGTCACCTTTGGATTAGGGACTACAGGAAGGCTAACCTACAGTTGACCCAAGCAACGCAGGGAAAGTCGATTCCACTGTCCTCTTGTCCACAGTCTGGAGTACTTTGTAGCAGTTGAGGTGAAGGGCAGTGACTAGCACTGTCACTGACTTGAGGTGAAGTTTCTTTAGTGCCCATCAGTCTTCTTGGGGGAAATGGGGTGGGGCCAGAGCTGGCTAGCTCTGTTATAGAAAGCTTTTTAACAAAACATTTAAATGCCATGTTCTCTAGATCTCTGAACATTTGAGGGCTTAATGTCTCAGCAGTCAAAAGTTTGCCTTTAGTTAGAGAAAAAAATTCCTTTTTATAATAAAAAGGTGTACCTTTGTAAACGGCTTACAGGATAGACTGAGTGATTAAATATTTTCTTAATTTGAATTAGACCTTTATGATTTTAAATTTTCATCGTCATTTAAAGATACATGAGTTAAATTTAAGTTGTATAGAGTTAGCTTATATTTTAAGTATAGTTAAATTAGACCTTATGACTTTAAATGTTTGCTATCATTTAAAGATACGTAGCAATTTAGAAATATGAGACTTAGCATAGTTTAATTTAAGTTGTATATAGTTACATAGGTATAAAGTTAAATTACAGAGACAAGCAGGACTTGATAACAGTAAAAGGAGGAACCAGAATGAAATCTCTGATCCGTACATTGTAGCAAACAGACAGGAGATTTAAAGGGACAGAGTCAACTTAAACAGAGTGCCCTGGAAAGACACAGTATTCTGTAAACAAGCCATGAGCAACAGGGCCAGTGAAAGAAGAAATCACAGACAAAAAAATAAATAAATAAAAAGCAAAAGATCTGGCAGAAAGCAAAAAGTCCGGCAGCCAGGTTTGCTGGCACGGCTGCTGGAGTGGGCGTGCCTACAGGCAGGTCACATGGCCAATATGGCGGCCCCCAGGTTAGCCCATATGGCCAAGATAGTGGTCCCCAGGTCAGATCACGTGGCCAAAATGGCAGCGACCATAAGCTGCTTTTTTGTCTGTTTACCTGCCTGTTGGCTGCAACCGAAAGGTTCCTTATGCATTTCCCATGGGTGAGGCAAGTGGAAAAATGGGCAAAAGCTCCTCTCTGGATGCCCGTCAGCCTGTGGGAGTTGCCAGGGCCATGCCTGAGAGACACAGGAGTCTGATGGGGGCTCAGCAGCCCTGATACCAAAAAAAGGACCCAGGGATCTGAACTGAAAAAGCCAAAAAGCACCGCTCCTGGAGTGGGATTCCTAACCTGACCCTCAGGAAATTCAAGGGATTTCTTACCGGATTGTAGCGAACAGGCAGATGAGTGGATTCCAAAGATGGTTAGTTGGAAAATCGAACTGGTTGAAGTGTACAGGGTTCTGGCATCTCAGGCTGCTGCAGGCAGGAGGAAGTGGCAGGAAAAACCAAGATGGAAAGTGGGTTATGAGTTCGGATTCTAGGATCCCCAAAATTTTTTGCACCCCTGGCCGGAGAGGTTTCAGGGAGAGCCTAAACTGAGTTGGGCGCCAAATGTTATTCTTTTACTTAAATTAGAAATAAAAGAAGAGGCTCAAGATGAGACATATTAGACATATTAACCAGTTTATTCTAGGCCCAGCAGAGTAGGGAGACTAAGAGAGAAGAGGAACAGAGTTAATGGCTGACCGCCATGGCCAGCTGCCATAGAGAGGCAGACAGAGAGCGTAGGTGGGAGAAGAGAAGAGAATGTTAGACCCCCGGAAAACTCAGGCCTCCGGGGTCCCAGCCCAGTACCGAGGTCACTCCAATCACCAGGCGGATTCGAAAACTTGCTGCAAACTGCATGAGGCTTTATTGTTGTTTAACGAGCTAACCCCATGTTAGCTCGGGTCTTTCACCCACCTGCCATGGCGGATGGCTAGCAAAGACAGCTTGAAGGGGCTGCAGAGAGATCTTGTAGGGCAGCATAAGGGGAGTGTTTAGGGGTACTCACAAGCTCAGGATTGGTGTGCCTCCAGGCTTGGAGGGTTTGCCCTGTGTTGATCGGCCAACTGGTTGTTATGGCCCATAGGCCCTCCCAGGGTGGTTGCTATGCTCTGTACATCATTGCTGTGCACTTGTCCTTAAAGCACACCCAGAGCCATAAAGCATAGCACCACCAGCTAACTTCTGATTGGTTCCTTGCCACGAGGCAGGCATCTGACTTCTAGTGACTAAGACAAGGTCAGACAAGCACGTGTTCAGCTGTAATGGCTGCCGAAATGGGGAGCTGGTCCCTTCAAGAAGAAAAAAGAGGAGAGGAGAGGAGAGGAGAGGAGAGGAGAGGAGAGGAGAGGAGAGGAGAGGAGAGGAGAGAAGAGAAGAGAAGAGAAGAGAAGAGAAGAGAAGAGAAGAGAAGACAAGAGTAGGGGGAGCGTAAGTAGGCAGGGGTCTGTCTTTTAAAGGGGTCCTTTGCACCTGCATGAAGACTTAGTTCCCATGGAACCCTGGGCTGACCAGGGTTCTGCCTGAGTGGATTCCATCAGGTAACAGAGGCAGGCCTGAACCTTTCACATTCACCTTGCTTCCTCCTGGGAAATTGGACTAGGCTGTCCACATATACATGAATGAATATACATGGACCAGCATCTGTGCATACACTCCCCTGGTACAAGAATAATAGGCAGTTTCCTTCATCTTGTCTTTCTGATGGCAGTCAAACACATTCTTTACGAAGGAATGTCCTAAGTCAGCCATGTCCTACCCGGGGCTGTGTAGTTACAGGGCTCTAAGGACCCATCATCTGGTTAGTAGATGTGATAAGGCGGTGGGGGTTAAGCCCCTGTCGTAGTCAGGGTTCTATTGCTGTGAAGAGACACCATGACCAAAGCAACTCTTACAAGGAAAACATTTACAAAATAAGTTTTTTCCTCTCCATTTTTTATTTAAATTCTAAACAATATTATTTTACATGACAATCCTAGTTCCCTCTCCCTCCCCTCCTCCTCTGCCCCCCCCAACTAACACCCTACCTATCCCATACCCTTTCTGCTCCCCAGGGAGGGTGAGGCCTTCCATGAGGGGGGGGTCTTCAGAGTCTATCGTATCCTTTGGGACAGGGCCTAGGCCAACCCCCTTATGTCTAGGCTCAGGGAGTATCCCTCTATGTGAAATGGGCTCCCAAAGTCTATTCCTACGCTAGGGATAAGTACTGATCTACTACAAAAGGCCCCATAGATTTCCTAGGTCTAAGGAAAACATTAATTAAGGTGGCTCATTTACAGTTTCAGAGGTTTAATCCATTATCATCACGGCAGGGAGCATGGGGGGCATTTTCTTTCAAACCATCATAGCCCCCACTACTGTCCCCAGCAGCAAAGCCCTGAACAGGAAGATGGCTGCATACTACAGGACTCCCAGCTCCCTAACCAGAGTGGATTATGAAGTGACAGTACTATCTTTCATCTCTCCCACCATCAATGTCAGAGCTACCTCACTTCAGGATGGAGGGAAGGGACAGAAACAGTAACAGCAGAGTTCTCAAGCCTCCTTCCTCCATAAGAGCCTCCTCCTCACGGCTCTCCAGACACAATGCTTTTCCCCTTAGAGCCCCAGAGCAGCTTTTGTCCCATCCTGCCTTATGTTTTTATCACTCATGCTCGTTGGGCTCCACCAGGCTATGTACTTGCTGAGAACAGAAGACTCTGATAGTCATCTTGGGTCTCCATGGTGCTGGTCCTGTGCCTGCTTGTCAGTGCTCAGTACCTGTATATTATATGCAATGGAATGTGTGCCATATTAACCCTGACTTCCTCTACCATCTAGTACAGCTGGCTTCAGAGAGCAAGAGCAACTTGTTTGGGTTTTGAATTATTGGGGGATAAAGCATACCTCTGAGTGTGCATGTAAGGGCTACTCCGGAGACAGGTCCTGAGGGCTCTGGCCTAATGAATGGTTTAATGACTTGATTGATTCAGAATCCGAATAGCCAATTAAGAGATGTTAGAAATCAAAGTGGGGCCTCACTAGAAGAAGCAGGTCACTAGTTTGCAAGGCTAGATCTATCTTTCTGTTTGCTTATGCTTCCTGGCTGCAATGAGACGAGCAGTCCCCTCCCCCACACATCTTCACCACCATGATGTTCATTCTTGCTTCACGTTGAGGCCATGTGACCATGGACTGACACGTATGAAACTGAGCCCAAATGCATTTGTCTACCTTTTGATCACTTGTTTTAAATATCTAGAACAGCTTGCAAAACACCCTCAAGCCAGGTGATGTTATGAGCTACACTACCAGAAGTTGGTCGGTTCACAGAGAAAGTCTGATAAAAAGGGGAATCATTATGAAAGACACATTCACATAACATGTGTACTTGTTCATGGACCTTAGGGGCATGCAGTGTGGACTTCCCTTAGAGATGAGTTTTTAACTTAAAGTTCTAACTTTCATGAACCATACTAATTTTAATCATTTTTTTAATTTTAATTTCTTCAAAGAGATTCAAAAACTTGAAAGGACCCATTTGCTGCCAACTGAATCCAACCTTTCTCTGGCTTCTTTTCTATAATTTCTCATGTACAGCTAATTTAACTTGAATCTCGTCTTTAAAATACCTTCCCCAAACATTACATTTAATTTACATATAAATGTTCAAACACCTTACAAAATACTATATTAATGGTTTCTGTGTTATTTATATTTTAGTTATAATAAACACAAGTGTCATAAGTATTCAATCTTCTGGCAGATATGGAACAAAAGTGCTAAAATAAAGCATCCACAGGCATTTGGCGTGCCGTGGTTGTCATTCAGTGTTTTACTGGGCGATGGGGAGTGTGACTAACAACCCAGCCATGTGGGGAGACAGTGGTCCCTAGACATTGCAGCACATGGCAGTTGTCTGGAGAACTTTTAAGTGAATCCCAGGGTCCATGCTGCACTCCAGTCTAGGAGCAGGCAGCAGTGGTAGCTTTTGGCCGGTCCCAGGTGATTCCAGAGTGTTGCCAAATTGGAAGCCACGTTGATCCAAGATGAGTAAAAGGTCTTGCATGTTCTAGAGTTCACTGTGGGTTTCTGTCTAACTCAGCATTAATTTTCAATGAAATCATGGGATGATTTTTTTTATCAGCATATGTGGATCTCATCTATAATTTCAGTCCAATTTATGCACAATGTAGGCATTAAGTGATATTAGGAGAATTACTCCCTGTGGGGAAAATAAGGCATGTGTGTAACTTGGTTTGGTCCAACTGTAGATTTAAAACATAAAGAATTTGGAGCTGAGCATAGAGCGGAGTTGGAGGCGTGCTTGCCTCATGCACCAAGTTTGACCCCAGCAGCAGGTAAACTGGGTGTGGTGACATATGCCTGTTGTCCCAGCACGCAGGAGGCAAAGACAGAGGCATCTAAAGTTCAGTATTATTCTCAGAAAAATAACAAGCCAGCCTGGGATATGGGATATTCGAAGACACTCTCTCAAAAAAAAAAAAAAAAAATGTAGTGGCTCAAGACAGATTCAAGTGTATTCCTTTAACTATTTTGTCCTTGATCTCAGAAATCTGAGAAGATGATAAGAAGCCTGAGTCTTACCTGGATGGATTAACCATCACAGTTTTTTTTTTTTTTTTTTTGCTCAGTCCTTGCCGAAGCACTTTCTCCCTAGCCACTTGCAGGGATGTTGACTCTTAACGCTATCGAGCAGCCCGTGCCCACTGACTTCTCCCCAGTCTTGATTAAGCTCCATTTGTGAAAGTCAGATTCTCTGACCACCCGAATGCCAGTGGGTACAGGGCAGAGAACAGCTTTTTCCATTGTATGAGACTACCTCTCACTCTGAGTCATGACGGTAATTACAGGTATTTTAGGAAGACGCTCTCCAGCACAGAGCAAGCCACCTTTTGTTCTCTGTGTTCTGTTTTACTGTGTGTACATTATACATTTTGTTCCATTACATCAAATGGACTATTAAGTCTGAAAGTCCAAATTGGTCTCTGTCTTTGCCCTTTCATCAGAGATGCGTGAGGAATACCTAAACCTCTCCTGTCTATATAATTGGGCTGCAAAACAGATGGTATTTTGTTTAAAAATAACGGTTTCCCTAGCACATCGTTGGCATGAGCTAATCTTGCACGATCTGAAATAGGATAGAGGAGAAGTAATATGGCCACCCTTTAAGGGATTGCCCCAGGGACAGTTGGAAATAAACAAAATGAACTTCATTCTTGTCTAAAATGTGGGACCCGAGCTGGGGAAACTGAAGGGTTGGGAGGCAATGCTGCCCTTCCTGGAATATTCACCAGCAGCAGCGGGCATGGGAATTGAAAGCGCCAAGATGATTCCCTCAAGTTCTTACCCAACAACAAACCCGTACCTTGCCCTCATGAGTGGTGGCTGAGTTCTTCCTACAGGTGTTGAGGTACCCAGATGTGTATACCCAGGTACCACCTGAACATCCCTTACATGAAGCCAACATGTTGGGGTGGGTGTGGAGAGTGTATGTATATGTATATGTGTATATGATATGCATATGTATATGATATGTATATGTATATGATATGTATATGTTTAAGTATGTATGTCTCGTCCTCCTCTGTTGCTCTCTGCCTTGCTCCCTTGAGACAGGGTTTCTCTCAGTGAAGCTGATGCTCACTGTTTCGGTTTGCCGGATGATCAGAGGGTTTTTGGGTTTTACCTGTCTCTGCCTCCATCCCCCGCTTGTAGTGCTGGGTTTCCAGGGTTTTGTAGCGGTGCCTGGTTCCTTATGTGACTGCCGACTACTCAAGTTCAGGTCCTCGTGTTTCATGCCAAGTGTTCATACCCAATGGGCCACCTTCCCAGCTCCACATTAAGAAAAAAAATGTATTTCTTTCCCCTTTGTTTTGGAATGATACTTATTCCAGATGTTGACTGCCCATTTGGCAATTTTTAGGCTTTCAAAAATGTCACTGTGCTATCTTACTTATCTCCAAAGAGAAATTGGCCATCGTGCTTACCTTTGTTCCATGTATGGAATATACTTTTGCTCCCTGGGCTGTTTTTCTCTCCTCCTTCTGTTCTGAGTGGTGTGATTATCATTGGCTTCATTGGGTTTGTTCATTTTTCTTGTTCCCAGGGCTGACTGAGCTTTGTGGATTTGTGAGTTAGTCATTTTCATCATTTGGGGAAAGTTTGGACCATTATTTTTTCAAACGTTGCATCTGTGCTACACTCTGAAATTCCAACCATGTGTGTTTTAGACATCTGAGGTTGTTCTGTAGCCCTTTTAATTTCCTACCCATTGGTCTCTCTCTCTTTCTCTGTACTTATTTTTAATTTTATTGTATGCTTTTATATTTTTTTCTCTATTTCATTTTGAAGATTTTTATTGATATATTATAAATATATTAATCTTTCCTTTTGTTGACCTGGAACCTGCCATAAACTGTCAGACACAATCCCATCTCTGTTTTAATAATCTCTTAGAGGTTATTATCTACACTTTTATTTTAATTGAGATAGACCTTGTTATACAGCCCAGGGTGGCCATGTCTGTATTTAAGCATTGAACATTGACACCGAATGGCATTAACTGGTTTTCATGGCCTTCTCTGTGGAATCTAATAGCTATGCGTTTGTGGGTTTATCTCAAATACTTCCTCCTATGGGGATGATGGTCTACTGCTTTTGTCATGCCTATTTGTCTTTTCACACGAACTTTTGGGTTTTCTAGTCTGACTATCGGGAACAGGCGCCTCTGCCCTTTCAGCAGCAGTTTCTCTCACTTGCATCTGCTGATGGCCATTCAATTGGGTCTTCCAGAGACTGTCTGGTGCCTTGGTTTCCCTAGACGCTGGCTTTTATCTCTCTTGAGCTCAATGGGTTCACCAGGTTCTTCTACCTGGGCTCTTTGTTCCTGAGCCTGGAAACTCTCTTAGCAGAGTTAGCTGAGACCAGGAGTGTTTGCCTTGTTTGTTTCATGTGTCTCAAGAGTCGCTCTTCCCCAACTAATGTCTAGTGTCTTAAAAACAGCTATTTTATACATTCTGTTTATTTTTGGTTGTTTTGGATACAAGACTTATCCTGGTCCCTGTTATTTCATTGCAGCCAGAATTCATGGGTGAAATTCTTAACTTTTCTGGGCTTTCATTTTCTCATCTGTAAGAAGAGCTTGATAGTGTGTGGATGCTTTTGTGTGGGAATTGAATGAGATGGATGTCTGTGCACCTGGCAATTGGCAGGCACTCAGCAAATAGTTGGGTCTTTCCTGCCTTTGCACCTGGAGCTTACATCTTCCAAATTTCTCCTGGGGTTACCAACCTGACTCCTGGCTGAGCTTTAGGTTGGCTGCCTGACAATGACAAACTGGAGTAGATAATCACTCCTGAGCTGCTCAGGTTTTAACCTGGTAAGTTTCAGAACTCCATCATCCAGAACACAGTCGTTAAGCCCTTACCCTCCTTCAACCAACCATCTGATCTACAGGAGTTGTTCCTCTATTTGCAAAATGAGTGGCAGTAAGTTTAAGGGGCAAGGAATGTGGAGGAAGGAATTTAAGAACACCGATCCTATTTGAAACCCCAACTTGAATTGTTTGTGTCACCAAATGTTAATCTTTTGCTTTCCCCAAGATTCCCAAAGAGCTACATGAAGAAGAGACAATGTGCTGGCCAGAACTTACCCACTCTCTTTTTCCCTCTTGCCTTCTCCCCTGTGCCAGTGTCTGGAGGTCGCAGTCGTCTACATCTCATTGATCTGGGCAGCTGTGTGAAAGCACTCAGCAAAAATCGAGAAGGAGGCTCGGGGCTGTGCCTCTCGCTGTCTGCTCTGGGCAACGTCATCCTGGCTCTTGTCAATGGCAGCAAACACATCCCATACAAGTAAGTGGCTCTCCTACTGAACAGCAAGATAGTGTGAGCAGAGTGGCTCTCTGTCCAGGAGGGCTGCCCTGGGAGAGGGGCAGCTAAAGGTCAGTCTGGACAGGCTTATGAGTTTAGTATGATGCAACATCCTTTAAATTGGGAAGTGTTGCAGATGCTTAACTTCAGCACAGTCATATAAAGCCACGTCTATGGAGGCTTCCAGTCATAGTTACCCTTGCTGGATTTCTGGCAGCTTTACATCAGTGTGTCTGTTCCATGGTATTGCAAGCAGCAACCAAAGAGGAATGGGGCAGCCGGGTTAAAGCCACACACAAGAGACAGCTTACTCGTTAGATATGAATTTCAGGTAAACAGCAATTTTTAGTTCAAGTATGACCCCATTTATTATTGCATGGATACCACGAGCATCCTGTATGTCACTTGACATCCCTACGTAAGAAAGCTTTAAAATACTGGGGGGTGTTACCATGTTCCATCCTGTGTCATGTTTACTCCATATACTCAATCCTTTCCTTTTCACCATTACTGCTCTGGGAAGATAAAGTCAGAGCTTCTCCCATTTTTGGCGAAACCCTAAGCGTGCCAGGTCACCAGTGCTCATGAGTGACCCAGCCTAACTTACCCCCCGCCACCACTGCCCAGCTCAGCTGTGTGTTACTGACTATATGAACTTGCACTCATCTTAAAATGGAGGTTCTGTCTCTGTTTTATATGCTTCACAAGGAAATAAGGTGAAGAACAGATTGCAAAATCTTTTTGTGGAATCAAGAAGGCTGTCACTGATGACCAATGGCGATCAGCCAATGATCTGGTTCAACTCCATTTTATCAGATTTAAGTGGAGACAGCATTTGTCTCATATTGCCGTGAGTGAATATGTAGAGGATATTTTACTTTAACCCATAAAAATTCTTTAAATGAAAATTACTGCTGTGTGTGTGGGGGGGGAACAGGAGAGGCTTTCCCCTCTCCTCTGGTCTGATACCATTCCCCACCAGGAGGAACATTCTGGCTTACCTGGTAGTTATAATCCTGGTTGTGCCCTTCCTTGAGATTTGATATCCCAGACAGATAAGCCCCAACGTGGCTGTCCTCACCCTTGTGAGGACCATTTCCTGTGAGAGAACAAATGTCAAGGTGACAGTTTATCAAATTTCATTTTCTGTGATTTCTGCTGTGAAGTAGCCCAGAAGACTGGGGGCTTGGCAAAGAAAGAGGTCATTGTGGGGTAAAACTGTTGAGGCTGAAGGTCATCCAAGGTCAAAAAGAGCTACGAGACCTGGTTGGCTTCCGCTGAATGAGAATCATGTCTTTGAATCTGATAATTTCCTGGGTCATCATCACAGATACAATTCAAAACGCCACCTTGTTTGTAAGGTCACTGGCTGGGTAGTAGATCACTCTGTTTTAGTCCTACAGAATGGAACACCTTTATGATTTTAATAAATATTTGTTCGTTCAAATTGTTGAGTTGATAGTGGGAGGGCTGGTTAAATGTAAGCATATGAAATTTTTTGATTAGGTAAAGTAGCTTCTTTCTGGCTTCAGTTTGGTTCCACTGTAAACAACTAGGGAACCACTATGAGTTGTTTTTATTACTAGCTCAAGGTCTCTTGTTAGATTAAACATATCTTTAACATCAGTTGGTCCTAATGGCCAACCACCTGCCCTCTTGGAAGACTGACAGACTGTAATAGAATGTGACCAACCCCTCCAGACAGCTTTCTGATTGATTCCAGGAGTCCCTTCCTCACATTTTGGCCACACAGGTGATGAGCAAAAATGTTTTTATATTGTATGTAAACAGACTTAACATAAATGTTGTGTCTGCATAATACCATGTCATGGAGTTGTTCCCTGGCCCTAATAGCCATTAGATGTAGACACAAGCTACCCTGATCCTGCCTAACAAATCACCAAGAGCTTGCTGGACAGCCCAGTGCTCAGTGTCAGGAAGCATGGTGGCCTGGCAAGACATCCAATGACCAGGCCATTTGTCCTGTCATCCTTTGGTCCATAATGACTGTCACTGTGAATAAGCTTTGCAAGACTTTTGCTCTGACATTTTCTGGGATTCTTAGCCACAGCCTAGGTTTAGTATTTGGTGTCTGTGAATCTCATTTGCAAACTGATCGATTAATCAACTAGAAACTATTCTGTTTCAGAACAGAGGAAGGTAAGACGAAGATTTACTCAAATCTGTCAGGCAATTGGTGACAAGATCAAATCGAATGACTTTTCCTAGTTTGGGAGACCTTGGCAGTTGAGGCTACATGGCTGGCCAATGCCTATTCTCAGCAAGCTCCCCCTGCTATTGTTAGACCCCCGAAAACTCAAGTATCCGGGGTCCCAGGCCACGTTCTCGGTCACCCCAATCACCAGGCGGATTCGAGAGCTTGCTGCAAACTGCACGAGGCTTTATTGTAATTTAACATGTTAGCTCGGGTCTTTCACCCACCCGCCATGGTGGATGGCTAGAAAAGACAGTTTGAAGCTGCTGCGCACAGATCTTTATAGGGCAGCGTAAGGGGAGTGTCTCGGGGTACACACAGGCTCACGATTGGTGTGCTTCCAGGCTTGGAGGGCTTGCCCTGTGTTGATTGGTCAACTGGTTGTTATGGCCCATAGGCCCTCCCAGGGTGGTTGCTATGCTCAACATCATTGCTGTGCACTTGTCCATAAAGCACACCCAGGGTCGTAAAGCATAGCGCCACCAGCTAACTTCTGATTGGTTTCTTGTCACAAGGCAGGCATCTGACTTTCTCTAGTGACTAGGTCAAGGCCATAGAAGCACGTGTTCGGCCGTTATGGCTGCCAAAAGGGAAGCTGGTCCCTTCACTATCTATAGGCTGCCTCTGCACAGCGGGCTGTTCGGCCCAGCAGGATGGTCCACATTCCCTCCATCAGACCATAGCCCTCCAAAGTCATGCTTTGCCTCATTATGTTAGAGACTAACCCTTCTGGGCATCAAGCCTTATCTTTGCGTTAGCTTCCCAGGCAAAGGGATCTTTCTTGGTTGCATGGTTTCCTAGTGTTCTGTTTACTTTCAGGGGGAAAAGAAATCCCAGAAAAATCAAACCATATTTTTTGCCCTCCCCCATCTCTCCAAAACACAAAACCCCACTGCTCTTCATCTGTCACCCTAGACAAGTCTCCTCAGAAGTAGCTTTACTTGTGCTTGCTTCTGGGAAGTGAACTGCAATGTGCACAGAGGGTTATAGCCTGTCTCCATTTCTCTTCATCATTGTACTGGACTATTTGTCATGCGAGCAAGCTGGAAAGCGAGCTGGGATTCATTACCAATCCTGGGTGCTCCCACAGGTACCCTAGATGTGTCCTGAATGGTTCTGTTTCTGCAGATGATATTACCTCTGCAGATGACAGGTACAGACACTGAGTGAGTGCTGCCCCACCTCAGCCGTTCAGGCTGCCTGGCCAATCCCAGTGCCATTCATTTATCAATCCTAAATGGTGACACCATTCAGGAAAGTATGTGGGGGAGGCAAGGAGAACAGCGAGGGCCCCAGCCCACTAGTCAGGAAGCACAAATTGCCCTCCTCTAACTTCAGGGAGTCTCACACCCAGGGAAATCTGTCCTTGTCCTGAGGTTTCTGACAGCACATTTGCAAATCTCCTTTCAGGGGCATTTGCTACAGTCACTTGCTATTCCTCACCACTTCCTGCTCAGTGGGGTGCTAGGAATCCCCACAACTGATGGAGGGAGGCAGGGTGAGCAGAGGTATTGGCATGAACTCTCATGCAGTAAACCAGTGTTCTTTGTGTCCACCTTGAGAGTCCGTCCCTGAGGGGTCACTGCAAGGATCTGTCAGGGTGAAGTTGGCTTCAGCTATAGTGCTCTGAGGTCCCAGCTTTTCTGAAGATCACAAAGTTTCTAGGGTTTCAGAATTTCTAACCACAAGCCAGTTCCCTACAAGAGAGCTTGGTCCCTTTTAGGTGCTGTCTTGGGATGGGTACAAGCCCCAAGGAAGCACATCCTTCCTACAGTGGTCCCCCACACTCTGAAGCCTGTGGACTCCGTTTATAGCTGGCACTGCCTTTAGAGAAACCATCACTTTAATAAGCCACACAAACTGATATGACCAAGGGCTTGTTACAGACTCCACAGAAGCCAAACCAGCACACTTGGGCCTTTGCAAAATGATGAAGCTTTTTTCATTAAGAAATGACCATTAAAGAGACAAGGGATTTTTTTGGGGGGGGGGGAGATAGGGTTTCTCTGTGTAGCTTTGTAAACCAGGCTGGTCTCGAACTGCCTCTGCCTCCCCAGTGCTGGGATTAAAGGTGTGTGCTGCCACTGCCCTGCTGGAATTTGTGTTTAAGCACAATTCCTTCATGGGTTGGGAATGTTTGTGAAGTGAAAGAGGACAGGATATCCAGTCAACAGTGCTTGTTGGCTGGATGATGAGAAGGGGGTGGAGAGTTGGCGAGAGCTCCTGTGTGTGCCCAGAGCAGTGGTTCTCAACACTCCCGATGCTGTAACCCTTTCATACAGTTCCTCATGTTGTGGTGACCCCCAACTATAAAATTATTTTGTTGCTATTTCATAACTAATTTTGCTACTATTAGGAATCGTAAGGAAGTTATCTATGTTGTCTGATGGTCTTGGGTGACTCTGTAAAAGGGTCATTCAACCCTAAAGGGGTCACAACCCACAGATTGAGAACCACTTGCCTAGCGGGTCATTGTGGCCCTTCACTGGTCTTCTCTGTTCTGGGAGAGTTACCGTCCTTGTGCGGGATTTGGGGGCTTGTGACACAGTAGGGCCATTGGCTGCTTTTGCACAGGTCAGTTCTTGAAAAGCTGCTTCCAAACTGTCCTGGAGTGAGTTCTGGAGGCTTTTCATGAAAGCCCTCTTAATCCCTTTGGCATTTAAGGAATTTAGGCATAAAACCTCACATCTATATGCCCATTTGCCAGCAGTGTGTTTGTACCTGGTCTCTAAGCCATGGGTGTTTATTTGCTAATGTCTGGACTCCTGTTTAATAAGGTCATGGGCAATCATGCTGTGACACTCTCAGGCTGTGTTTATTTCTGCTTCTCTTCTCCGGCAACTTGGAGAATGGTGCCACACGGCCACCTGTGATATAAGCCCTGCTTAAGCTGCTGTGGGCCCGAGATCTCCATTTATTCAGGATAGTCACAGTAAGCTCTGGGCACAGACAGCTATGCTCACTCCTCTTCCTTCTTTATGATTGAATGGCTCCACCAAGCTTGAAATGCATTGCGAACAGTCTCTTTAGTCAAACCTCCAAGCATAAGCAAGCACCCTCAGGAAGCATCTACTTGTGGAAGCCTCTGTCTCACGGATGTGCCAGAACCCCCTTGCATGCCCTGTAGTGGGAACACTTGGCTTGCCTCCTCAGGCTCCAGCGGCGGAGTAAGGAACCAACATTTTTCTAAGGACAACAGCGCACCTGAGCACAGCTATGCACTCATCCCAGCAGGCAGCACTAGAAACAAATTCAAGTCAGTGACTCGGAGGGGTGGGGGAGAAGGCTTCTCCTAAAATGTTAATACCTCTCCTCATTTGAAAGGCGGTGGGGTGCAGACGCCTGCCGACAACAGGTGCAGCAGCGGGTCTGCGTTTGGGCCATACGGGCCGCAACTGCTGTGCACAGGCATTCTCCCACCTGGCCTGAAAAATCTCATCGCTCCTCCTCTTAGTGTCTGGGTAGCTTTGGGGTTTCTCTGCTTTCTCAGAACTGGAAACTTACTCTGAGAGGCTTGGGAAATTGGAAGAGGTGTGGGAGACTGGAGGAAGTGGCCTACCCGGTGTCACGCAGTCCTGTTCCTATGGATTTGAATGTAGATTACTTACAGGTACCATAAAATTAAGGAGATATTTGCCAGGGAAAAAAATGCGAAAGAATATCAGCTGGAAGATTGACTCAAGGTAGCATGAAATTGGGGAGAAGCTCCGTGCAAGGGTCTTTGTGTATGAGAGAAGCACACACGTACATATTTAACCTCCTCTAAATGCACATTAATGCTGGATTATCTTCTCCTGATTTACGGGGAGAACATCAATTTAGAACTATTTGCACAAACTCCGGATACCAGTTTATAGCATTCCCTGTTTAGAAATAAAATAACCAAAGTCTCAGGTTGCCAGGCAACTGCAGCAGTGATAATTCTTGGTATTGCTGCTTTAAAAACATTCATTTTTATACATTTTAATGACTGTTAGGAAGCAAGGAGAGTGAGCTCAGAGCATCTCTGGGACACAGAAAGAAGTTTTTTGGTTTTTTTTTTATGAGATTCTTCAGCATGCCACTCTCTTTTATTCCTCCCTCCTTGCCTCCTCCCCGGACGGTGGTGTTTTCCTAGTTCATTACAGAATTTACAGAGACTGTTATTATTTTCTTAACAGTCCAGGCAGCAATTGTCTGTTGATTAACACCCCCACTTGAAATGTGCAAGTCATTAGGGGAGAAATGATGCGGTGTGTGCCTATCAGGCTGCAGCCTGGGCTCTGTCAGCAGTTGCTATGTCCCAAGTTTGGTCCATCCTTTCTGTTCTGAAAACCTACTCTCTTGAACTAGCAGCAGAGTGTTGGACGCCCCCCCCCCCATGTGGCCAGGACCTCTGGGCAGCAACGCCATCGTGGGTGAGCTTTTTCTCTGCCCACTGCCACTAGCTGCTCCTAGATAATGAAGCATAATGGCCTGAGGCCTGGGTGAGAGCCAGGAGACTTCTTCATTTCCTCTTGGGCTCCAACTTTATCTTCTCTTAGCTTAACTTCTGGAGTTACCAGTGGAAAGTCTCTTCCTTCTAGATTCTGAGTCAGCTGGCAATAGATTCAAGAGTGGACTAGGAACTGAAACCCCATATCCTGTCAATCCCAGCAGAGCAGAGGGGCTCTCCCTGCTCCTCCCACAGAGGCCCCAGCACTCAAACTCAGGTCAGCATCACTGGTCCCTTCCCCAGACAACCATGGTACTCCAGGAAGGAAGGCAGGGTGGAGTCTAGGGAAGAGGTCGGAGCTAAACAGCTCATTTCCTGAGTTCACATTTACCATCCCAGTAGTCAGGCTCTCTCACTCCCATGAACAAAGAGGCAGAAACAAGAGTAGGATTTCCCCCCTCAACCTTTCAAAGGCAATAGAAGCTAATTTATGAACTGCCGGATCAGAGGAAGAAGGAGAAAATTGTTTCCAACACTTATTTTCTGGCTTTTCAGCTACATGGCAGGCAGTTAGCACGGCGTATAAATTGCTCCCCATGTTTCTAAATGAGAACACAGTGATAATACCTCTTACTATGCCACTGAGGCTATTGTAAATGCCTTATGGGTGTCTGATTATGACTGTGACTCAACCACCAATCTTACAGCCAAAACTGGGAAACTGAGGCACAAAGAGGTTGAGTTCCTAGTTCGGGTTCACACAGCTGTTAGGTAATACAGCTATATCACTGCCTCCCTGTATGTCACTGCTGCCTAATATGGTGGCTGGAAGGATGCTGATGTCTGGTGAGCCTTTGTCAACAGATGTGAAATGTCCATGGATCCCATGTTATCCACACAGCCAGAGTTTAGAGGCTTGTAAGTGAAATATAGACTGGGGAGGGGTGGGAGAGTTCAGTGTGGCTTCCTTGACCTCACTTGTTTCTCTATGGCCACGACTGTGGCTAGGAGCCTGTGGTGAGGTGGACATGAAATCAGGAAGAAAAAGGGAAAGTACCTCATTCCACACCCAAGCCAAGGATCCATCAAATGTCATATGGCAATGTTAAGAGCTGAGCCTAGTAATGCAGGCCTGTAATCCCAGCTTTTCTAGAGGTAGAGGCAGGGGGATTGCAAGTTCAAGGCCAGCCTGGGCAGCTTAGTATGAGATGTTGTCTCAAAATAAAAAGCAAAAAACAGTGGTGGTGGTAGTGGTGGTAGTAATATTGAGTAATATTGTTTAGTGGCTCAGTGGTAGAGTATTTGATTAGCATGAGCAGGCCAAATTCAGCCCCTCCTGAAGATGACAACACACACACACACCACACACACACACACACACACACACACACACACACACACACACACACTCACAACATGTTCAGTAAGATGCCCTTGACCTAGAGCTTGTGTGCAGGGCAACATGTCTCTGAAAGCCTGCAGTGGAGCCCAGTGGACTGAGTGCCCCACTTAGCATTAGCCATGGAAGACTTAGCCAGTCTAAGCCATGCCACACCCCCATCAGTAATAAAGCTGAATGGTACCCCCACCCACACAGCCCTCCTACTTTGCCTGGGGGCTTCAGCAAGAAAAGTGGGTTGGTTTCCCAAACTGGAGAGCTGGGTGCTGCCCACAGTTGATAGATGGGACCATGATTGTGGGTTTCCTTCCCTGGGATGGCAGTGTCTGAGGGACTCCTGAGAGAACAGGTTCCTAGGCCCCTGTCACGGGGGGAGGTTCTCATCCTCTGGGACCTGAAGTTTGGCTGCATACCAGCTAGGTAATAAAGGGAGAAGCAGGAGGTGCGAGCAATGCCAGGGTTCACAGTGCCTGGGTAATGAGCTTCCTCTAGCATCTGCCTGAGAGTAGAAGAAGCATTGGGAACTTCCCCGGGTGCCAGATCAGACAATTACTCTCACAACTGGAATTTGTCAACTTTCTTCATCTAAGCTCCCAGAGAAATGTGGTGGAGAGGGACAGCTGTGGTTTCCCAAAGAGATAATGCCACCTGGGCTGGCAGAGCCACACTCAGGTGAGGCCAGGGAACACAGATGCCAGCACCCTGCTGGCACTTAGGAACCGTTTCAGTCCTCATTTTCCACCTTGAAATTGGGATTTCATTCTTGTCCTCTGCTTCCAGAACACAATGTCTAGGAGACCCTCTGAGAACATACATTTCAAAGGTGAAACGCCACTGTGTGAGCATATTTTAAAAGTTTTGTAATCTGGGCTCTACTGGTACCATCATAGCAATTTATCCACTCTAGCATGTAAAGCAGGCATTTCTTTTAGCCAATAGATTATAAGTTCTTTTCATTACATTGGAGCCCTCAGCCCACCAGCCTGGCACACGGAACACCTGGCTGACACAGATCTAAGAGAGCTTAATCCTAAACTCTGTACAAGAATGAAATGAGACTAAGGTAGCGTGGGACTCACTGAGGTTGAGGGGACACTTAGGAGTAGCTGCTGCAGAACCCCCAGTTAATCCTATCAACCAGGGCATTCATTTTATACAGACATATCCTTCGCAGAATACCAATGACGTCAGCCACACTAGGAAAGGCTCCGAGGCAGAGCCGGTGTGTAACACGTTACAGAGGTTGAGGAAAACCGTCTGTGTGGACTTAGAGAGGGGCTTTCTTCTGAAGAGCTTTACATGGCCACACTTGATAGAAATTTCATGTCGAATTTTAGACCCTGCCTGGTTCATAGTATATAACTTCTCTTTGCGGAAGTCAGGGCTATTCTAACCAGCACAAGGATTCTGGCCTAAAGAAACCAGAGTTCTAGGGACTGGTTCCTGGGGATTTGAGGAAGGCTACCAAACACATACAAGAAATAGCTGGAGAAATGTGGAGCCTAAGCACAAATTTTATTTTAACCCACTTATTCATTTCGATCACTTCTCCATTCAAAAGGACCCACTAGGTCTTAGTAACAGGCGGGGCCCTGGGAACAATACAGCAGGTGATAGTTCAGGAGTGAGGGGTGGGGAGGGCAGACGTGAAACACCCAAGCTTTCCCAAAGGGAAGAAGGGGTGGAGGAGGGAGAAAGGAGCCATGACAACCTGCTACCTCCGTTGATGTGGCTCCGTCTCCGTCTCTCTCCTCATCTGCCCACTGCTACTACTGATGCTTAGCCACGCTTTCCTGTCTCCCCACCATCCATCCTGCAGAGCCCGAACCCTCCACAGCTGCTCTGCCATGTGCTGTACTGGTGTAGAGCTTGGCTGATAGCCATCGTGGTAACTACTGAGCTAAACGAGACTCCAGACCCACAGCCTATTGTTATCCTTAATGGCAACTAATAATCATATCACAAGTCCTGTTCATTACAAAAAGCAAACAGCTGAAGGAGGAAGGCTTGGGGTTAGTCTGGGCCAGTGCACAGAGGAGCCCAAAATGCCCTTAGGTACCCAGAGGGCTCTGTGGTTACTCAAGGATAGCCTGATTTAGGCACAATTAGGCATTGAAAGGGATGGAGCATACAAATGAATCAGGGCTTAATTCATTAAAAAACTGTCTTGAACATTAATTGAGCTTCAATCAGAGTATCCAACCATAAATTCTCACCTGTTTCACAACTGGTTCAGGCTCAATTGAGCATTAATAGATTTTTTGGGGTCCATGCAAATGAGGTGATAATTCATTCTGTTGTGTAATTGAATAATTTTCAAATAGATTTATTCATGGGAACAGTTAAGTTGTACCAAGTTGTCTAATGTAGCTCATGGTGCTTTAACCAAAGCGAAGCCGAGTTTCATTCTGTCACAATAGAGACCTCACGGGACAGAGATGGGCCCAATGGATTCATCACAGCTTTGAGGAGCAGTAGACCTTAAGACACCTGATGATGTTCACTAGACCTTTTAGAGCCATGACCGTGGTTGTTATTTGCTTTTGTTTCTCCTTTCTTTCTTACTGCTACATACAAGTAGGGTGAATAAAAACTTGCAGGAGGTGATTTCTCACTTCTAAGCATCCATCCTCCCATTTTGTGCCCTGACATGCCAGCCTTTCTGAGAGCTCGATATGTCAGCCTACTTGGTGAGTTTCAGGCTGGTGAGAAACTCACTCTCTCTCTCTCTGTCTGTCTGTCTGTCTGTCTGTCTGTCTGTCTCTCTCTCTCTCTCTCTGTGTCTCTGTCTCTGTCTCTCTCTCTCTCTCTCTCTCTCACAAACACACACACACACACACACACACACACACACACACACACACACACACACACCGCTGACAGCTCCTGAGGAATGACAGTGGAGGTTGTCTTCCGTCTCCACACGCATGCACTTGCATGATTTTTTTTTTTCGAGGCAGGGTTTCTCTGTGTAGCTTTGGAGCCTATCCTGGCACTCGATCTGGAGACCAGGCTGGCCTCAAACTCACAGAGATCCGCCTGCCTCTGCCTCCCGAGTGCAGGGATTAAAGGCGTGCGCCAACGCCCGGCTTGCATGATTTTTTTTAATGTGTGTTCCTTCATGTTTCCGGTGGCCTACCTAGAAAACCATCTTCTGTACGAAGCCTTCTCAGAGACTGTCCCATAACAGGTTGCTCCATAGCAGTTCTGTCTACCTTGTCACAGCCATCTCTTCTCAGAAGGCACCTCACAGGCACTCATGCTGCATTTTACTTGTTTAACGTTACTCAGTCCCCTAGCCTATGAACTCATCATGATAAGGACAGCCTCTCCCTCAGATTCCCTATTGGTTTATATTCGTTTGGACAGACCCAACTTTATTGTAAACTCTGTGTCTTTAGTAACAAGTGAGAATCAACCAGACAAAATTGCCTCTGTGATCTAAGCACTCCTGTCAAGCTCTGTCTGTTTGATGCCTGTGGATCAGCAGGTCTTCCCACTCAGTTTGCTGAAGCATGTGTATCAGTACCCTGTTGGCCCCTAGGAATGCCTGACTGTATTTCTTTCTGAGGCCTGGATGGCTTTTTCTTGCGTGTGAAGATCAGGGCTCAACCAAACAGCTCCATAGAGGATAGTGGACAGTGGATAGTGCCATGCCGTGCAACAAGCACACTCTCAGAAGCATAGACATGCTTGTGTCTTTCCACGTGGTTAGAACCTAGTGGGTGACAGTAAATTCTCACACTGACCTTTTGTTTGTTTGTTTGTTTGTTTTTATTTACTTAAACTACTGGTCTACTTGATTGATCTAGTCATAGGTTTTTCTTAAGCTAGTACATTTCAAATTTTTAATCTGTTAGCCACCGGATATTAGGTACAGCACAGAAGTGGCTAAGGGATGGCTCTTTAGGGGACTAGAGATATCCCTAGAGAAATTATAATGAGGCTCCAGACCTGCAATATTCCAACCTCTTAACAGTCCCTGAAGATCTAATCCATTAGTGAGCTCTATAGGAGGATCCTATAGGAAGGAGCAGCTTTTCTGAGAACTTTCATTCACACAGATGATCCAGGTGATAGAGTTGCACCCATCCCTTGTTCTGGTGTGTTCTGTAAGTTCACAGGCCAGGTTTTGCTTCCAGGCTTTGATAGACTCCTTTGTCCACATGTTTCCTGATTTAATTTGATAAGCCTTAGAGGTGGTAGCATGTCACTTGCCTGATTTGCAGAACTGGTTTTTGGTCTGTACAGGACAGAGGGTGATGCTGTTCCTGCCCAAATAAGATGCAGAGTCACTCTACCTCAGCAGTAGCTCCCTCTCAAAGTGGGGGCAAAGCGCTGTTTTGTAAATGGAGTCACTCAAGGCCTAAAAGCCACTGCCCGATGTAGTGTGAAATATTTTGAGCAGCTATGGCTCTCCACTATTTTCCAAAAGTTTTAATTGTCCTGGACCCCCACATTCTGACCTCTGTCCCTCATTTCTCTGTGTGGACTCTCGGTCTCTGATACCTTTCTCAAAGGCTGGTTTCCTTTGTGCCTCCATCACCTGTTACTCAATCCCCAGACCACCCGCCCCCCTTTTTTTGTTATATTTTGTCTGGCTGTCTAGTAATTTAAAGTTGAAGGCTAAACCCAGTTCTGCTTTTTAAACACAGTCCAAAGCAGAAATTGGTCATTCCTGGTCATTTTGTTGTTGTTTATTTCTTTGAGCATCTTAATTTCCTTAAAGATGTTAATCAATTTCTTGTTGTTTACTTGAAATCCAAGTGTGCATCTCAGCTGTCATCTGTGTTTCCTGACGGTTCTGTTCCGTGGTGCCTCCAGTTGGTGTGTGTTTATTTTTGTCTGCGGACTGTTCCTTTGCATGGGCATTTTATTCGTGAGACCTGGATAAGGAGGGTTTACTTTACAGTGTTTGTATCTACTTCTACGAGGTGCCAGTTAAGGATAGTGTAAATTGTATTCTCAGCTTGGAATATTTTGGACCACCCAGATCCTGAGACTCCAGATGATCGGCCGGCGTATGATTCAGACTGGGGTTCCAAATTCTTAGGGCAATTCTTTCTACTGTTTAGTGCTGGGTCTTTTGTTTTTTGGTTGGTTTTTGTTTCAAGAAAATCATGACCTCAATATGTGAGAGGGACATTTGTTGAAGAAGGAGAATTTCCTAATAAAATGTCCATATCAGAGGGTCTGGGGCTCTGTCTTCTGCTTCACATGCCAATTCACCCCCACACCAGGCCACATAAAAACCAAAACCTATGAGAGCAAGCAGCTTCCTGGTGAAAGCCAGTGTTGCTACTCTACTTCTCCCAAGTCTTGATACCACGATTGCACCTTTGACTGAGGTTGCCTTGCTCTTTTGCAGTGATTTTGACAGCTATCCACATTGTGTGATTGTGCCTGGAAAGCTCTCTCTAGGTACCCAACCAGCATATTGTTCTTTTTCTTTGTGCCTTACGCATTCTCTCTATTCTGAGTCTGGGAAAACAGGTGAGCCATTGAAACAGTCCACCCTCTCAGAACTTACTCTCATCGCTTCTCAGCCTGTTGGCCCAGATCAAGTGCAAAATTTACTCTCAAATATTCTTAAAAAAAAAACAACAAATCTCTCTGCACATCAAAGATAAACAGCTCAAACTTCTCGATTGCTTCTCTGAATGTTAAAGAAAACACGGAGAACATTCCAGCTATAGCTTTATGTACTTTGACCTGCCTTGCAGTGCTTTGGATCGATCATGTCCCCGAAAGATCCATGTGTGGAAGGCTTGGTCCCAGGCCACAGTGCAAATGGTAGTGGGACCTTTCCCAGGTTGGTTCTTATGGGAAGAAGTTAGGTCATTGGGGAAATGCCCATGAAGAGGGTTTTGGGACTCTGTCTCCTGTCACTATCTCTTGCTTCCTGGTACCCAAGAGGTGACCAGCCTTGCTCATCCACACACTGCTTCCACAATATTTGATCTTAGCACACAGAGGCCAAAGTGAATGGACTGTGGGCTGAAACCTCTGAAACTGTGAGGCAAATGAACCTTTCTACTGTTTCAGAGGATTACAGTACTTTTGTTAAAGTCACTGAAAGGTAACTAATACAAATCCTGTGGCAGTGGCATTTTCCTAACACTGAATTTTTTCAACTGTTGTCTTAAAACCACAATATAGATATTTTATGTGATAACATATAAAATTATCTGTGTACTTTGATAACTGCGGCTTCCCTTTGTCTTGGCAGACTATCACAATTTAGCTAAAAGCAATCAGGTATTTATGTGTCCCACAATCTTTAATATGTTTCAATAGGATGTGTTTTCATGTAAGAAAAAAATTATGCATCAATTTCCAGAAAATAAAAAATAACTACAGATTTTCTCATTTTTAATCATATTTTATGTAGCTTGAACACTTGTCCTCCATATCCCAGGATCCTCTGTTTACAGGTTTTGTTTTTAATAATTGCAATTCACAACCAGCCTCAAAGCCCAGGGTTTTCCTCTTTCAATTACTGGATGCTTGATTGCAGATTACAATTAAGTCTGGACAAAATTCAATTCTAATTTAGATGACTTGTTTCCAAAACTTTAACACTCAGATTGAGCCATGAAGACTGCTTTGTTTTGTTGACATTAAAGCTAACAGCATTTTTATGTTATTCCATTTTATTCTTTAAAATCTCAAATATTTTTCAAATCCAACCAATGACAAGAAACAAAGAAAGAACTGTGTGCTCCCTTGATGAAATGGGGACATTAAGATCCAACCAGGCTTCCTCATAGACATTTTGCCATTCGGTTGCATTCTGATGGAATTGAATGGACTTTCACAACTAAAACTCATATTTCCCTGTTAGACCTAAGGCTCAGCACAGTTATGAATTGTGTGAGTGTATGGGTTAGAAAGACATTCTTCAGAAGACATCTCTTAGTTTAACAGGACTAATACTGTAAAGTGTGACTTGTATACCTCATACCTCTCACTTGTGTCTGCCAAGCCAAGGACAGAGGGCCAGAAGGTCCACCGACATCACAGGCTGGTATTTATTTTATTTTTAAGTGATAAATCTAGGATCCCATGAACAGATGATATACAGGATAATCAGCAAAAAACCAACACATCTGGCAGATCAGGGCACACAGGCTGCCTACTGGAGTCCTATCCATCTCAAATGGGTTTGTATTTCCAGGGCAGATAGAGAGCCTACAGTATCTCCGGTTATCAATGCATGTTTGCTGAACAAAAGACTCCAAAATTACCTATGTGTCTAAACACGCCATTGCGTATGCCAATGGAAGGGACTAAGAATGGGGTCCCTTTGGAGCTCTGTAGCAAGGTCTTCCAAAATCCCACCAAGAGCTGGAGAGATAGCTCAGCAGTTATAACAATGCCTGCTTGCTGCTCTTCCAAAGGACCAGAGTTCAGTTTCCACTATCCATATCAGGTGGCTTACAACCTCCTGTCAGTCCAGCTCCAGGTATCCAGTGCCCTCATTTGACCTATGTGGACACTGCACACACATGGCATATACTCACACAGCCACATGAATTAAAAAAAGTTTTAAATCCCAACACACAGGTGGCTGCTCCCTTTGCTTACACTTAACTCCAAGCCAAGGTGGTACTTTTCACCCTGAGACATGCATATTCTCGATGCCAAAAGTGACCAGCCCTTTTAGGCCAGACAGATTGATAGAACCCAGTGGTTTTGACCTTATGGAGTTCTTACCGATGTATCTACCCAAGGGTCATAACAGGGGCCCCCTCACAATGGGATTCATGAGTTGACCAGAACCTTGAAATCAGATTGAAGCCACAATAGTGGGTCTGCTGTTTTCTCTTTGGGACACTGTTATACACACTCCTCAAGGGGAGAGCCTTGGTGCAAATGTCCCTTCTATAATATGCCATCAAGGACTGTGATATGTGTTGACCCAAGCAGTCTAGCTTGCTCTGGGACCAAGAGAGCCACTCTGCCATTACCCATGAGAGACTGAACTTTGTAGGAGGTGCTCACTGGAGCCCCAGTTCAGTAACATCTGCTTTGGTTTTGTTGTGACTCTAGTTCCTGTGGACAACAAGAAAAAAAAGATGTCTTAGATCAGTGGTTCTCAACCTTCCTGCTGCTGTGACCCTTTAATACAGGTCCTCATGTTATGGTGACCCCAACCATAAAATTTCATGCTACTTCACAACAGTAATTTTGCTACTGTTATGAATTGTAATGTAATTATCTGATATGCAACTTTTGTGTGTGGGGGTCACGACCTACAGATGGAGAACCACTGTCTTAGAAATTGAGAAAATTTCATGGGGTGAAGGCTTATTTTAATGGATAAGTTTAACCATTAGATACTTTTTTGAATGTTAATAGGAAGGTAACTCTGTCAGACCCTGTGCTGGGTCTGGATATGGGAAGAATAGACCTTTGCCCTCATTCTATAAGAGGCTGGCATCCTCTGTGGTATTTGGGACATCTGCCAGCCCATGGAGTGCCCTTCATAGCACTGTGGGAAAGCACTGAGTTTGGACTGGGAAACCAACACCCCTTCCCAGTTCCTTCTTCCCAGTCCATCCCCCCAAAAAAGAAGGGGCCCAATGAAGGAGAGTGTGCTTAACTCCTAACCTGTGACTCCCCTGTCAGCAGGACTTTGGGAAACTGGCCCATTGGGGCTTTTTCAGGAGGTCTGGGAATGAAGAGCAGAGGCAGAGCCCTTGCTTAGCATGAGTGCAGTCCTGGATTCTATGCTGGCCTCTGGAAAGGAGAGGGGAGTGGCTTCAGTCCTGAACTCAGATCACATTTCTAATGCAGAAGCATTGTAAAACTCAGTAACTTACCTTTGGTAATGTGGGTGGAACAGGGCCTCCTATGTGTTAGGACTTGGCCACCAAGACAGAGTCCCAGCCCAGAAATAAATGACTGCTTGTTACCCAATTTTAGCAGAATTGTAAAACTCATGCAACAACAGCCTATCCTGTGTCCAAGCAAAACTAGAATCTGTAATCTTACAATGCATTTTTACATGTTTCATTCCTTTTTGTCATTCCTCATTGGAGTTTCACAGGTTCTCTCTGAAACTATTAAAGTGTGTGAATGTTGACTTGCACCTGTGGTGGAAACCAGTCTTCAACCCAGTTGCCTTTTCAATTCTCCCAATTACTGAAGCCTGTTTTTCACGCCAGTGCTGTTAGTCCATCTTGTGAGAACCCTGGGATGCTATTCCCCTAAAGCATACATGATACCCAGAAGTCATTCATCACAACAAGCACTGCCCTCATTCCCTCCCGAAATTTAAGTTCTCCTCCATCTCAAACAGGGTGTAGTCAGGAAAACCCATGGCACACCCTCGGATGGGAAAATGGCCTTTCACATTTCCTAGCTGGTGACCGGAAGTGACCTACAAGTAATAAAGACCATATTAGATAAGTATCCTTAAACAAAAGAAACCACATATTGGAAGGATTTTGAGCCACAAATATAAAATAAAATAAGGTAAAATCTGAGTCTAGAAAAGTGTTACACAAGGATAAACAGTTCCTTATACATGAAGAGATACTGCCAAGAGTTATATCAATGGGCAGAATGAGAAAAAAAAATACTTTCAGAGAGGGCTAGTCACGGTGTCACACACCTTTAATCCCAGCACTCAGGAAGCAGAAGCAAGTGGATCTCTATGATTTCAAGGCTGACCTGGTCTACATAGCAAGTTTCAGGCCAGCCAGGACTACATAGTGAGACCCTGTCAATATTCAGAACTTATAAGGCTGTCCTAAAACACAGCAACAAAAGCAACTAAACAATGGGCAGAGAACTTTAACAGAAGTTTCTCCGTGGAAGACATACAATGGCCGTAAGCAATGAAAACATACTCAATGGGACTGATCATTAGAAAATTGCTCATGGAACCTCATAAGACCCCGATCCGTGTCGGTTAGAAAAAAGTGAAAGTAGGTTTTAGATAAGAATGCGGAGAAAGTGGTGGGCTTTATGGCATCAGGATGCCACAGCTCTCCTATAAACACATCCCCAAACTGAGTACTTCAAAGGACATTGGTCAGGAGACAGGCTGGGAGACAAGACAAGGTTCATTCCAACCCTGTCTCGTGTTTGTTTGTTTTCCTGTGTGTGGGGCGGTGGTGGGCAGAGGTCAACATGGCAGTCCTCCTCAATCACTGGACACCTTAGTTTTTGAGTCAGGGTCTCTCACTGAACTTAGAGCTCATTGCATGGCTAAACTGGCCAGCTAGTGAGCTCAGGGATCCACATGCTTCTGCCTCTCCAAGACTGGTATTGCAGATGCATACCACAGTGCTTGGCGTTTCTATGGAGGTAGAGATCTGTAGTCAGGTTTGCCCAGCAAGCAACTCTGTCAACTGTGTCATCTCCCCAGCCCACTACCAACTCCACACAGTTCTGAAGTTAACTCTAAAAAGGAAGATCACAGAGAGGTACAAAAAGAGACCCTTATCAAAACACCACCTCCAACACATACTTCACATGCTTTTGCTACCTGAAACCCATATTGAAGTTCAAAGGAAAGCAAAAGAATAAAAATATTCCAGACCCATAAGCTTAGAACTAAGGAGACTCAGGAGATCATGGGACAACGTAGCAAGCAAAATGGTGGGGAGACCTGAGGGAAGACACGGGGTAGAATAGGATTTTGTTGCATCAAAGGTTCCATTTGTAGCCTTGTTTTCTTTCTTCTCAAGAATTCTGTAAAAACCCAAGGGCAAGGACAGAAGTGAATAGAATCAGAGAAGTGCCTCTAGGTTACCATGACAACGTAATTCTTGACTTCATCTCTATTCCTCATCAGTCCCTAAGTCCAGATTGGATGCCATTAGAGGTCTCCGACATCAAGAGCATGTACCACTGACCCAAGGATGATGGAAGTTGGAAGAAAGCAAAGTTTCCAAAGAGTACAGTGATCTCATCTTTAAGACTGGTGGCAGCCACACTGCAGCATAATTGAGACAGCTCTTAGTCCTGCCTGTTGATAAAGCTGCCATAGACCATTGCAGAGGTTAGCTCCTAAGTGTCAGGACTGTACAGATCTCTGTAGCCAAGCTTTGATAATAAGACTAGCTAATGTGAAATGTCGGAGCAGTAGTTATACTCTAGCTGTGGTGATGGTTACTGGTCCCAAGGTAGACAGATTAACAATCTTATCTCCTGTAGAGCGGTTTGCATCTGAGGGTCTTGTTACATCACTAAGTGCACCTTCACAGCAGTGCTTACTTTGTTAATGTAGGCAATTTCTGGAAGTTCATTGACTCAAGGGACAGCTGTGCACCTATTATTCTGTTTGTCTACGAATTTTCTGTATTGGTTGTCTTTTTTATTCTTTGGGGCCAATTTTATTTAATGTGACGACATTCCACATTCCTGGTTATGCTGAAGTGAATATTAATGCATTATGAAATCTTTCCCATTCTGCCCTAAAGCTATTAAGTCTTATATATTGTCTAGGTAAATACAGGTCAAATAAAAGCACAGTTACCATCATGAAGGTGCTTAGAGTCACGTTAGAAAATCCAGTGAAAGTCAGACAGCTCTAGGTTTGAGGGCACCGTCGCCAGGATGCAGCTCTGCCCATGATTTCTGGTTATTTGGGCTTAAGGACAGGAGACAGGGAAGAGTCTGCATCTCACTTCTGGTACCAACTTTGTAGTTGGCAGGTACCATGAGCCACTGACATTCACTAGAAGAACTTCCAGAATTCAGTAAAAGTACTCATGGCTCTTACTACACAGGAAGACTGAAGTCTATAATCAGCCCTCAGAGTAGACATATGGGGCAGTGTCTGAGAAGGTTCCAGATGTAAGTCTTCCAGTAACCTCAGGGTATGTCACTGTCCCAGCGTCTGCTGTGACAGCATGCACTGAATATCACCACCAGTGATGTTGGCATGAACTATGGCATCTGCAGCTATTATTGTGGCTAGATAGAGCAATTCATCACATGGTTGACCCCAGTCCCAGAGTAATTGATAGATACCTGTGACCCAAAGCCGTGATCCTAAACCCTAGAGTTGGTCTTTAAGAATGGCAGGCATGGCTCCCTCTCCCCTAAACAAAAATGGTTCTAATGACTGCCACAAAGTTTATCTTCCACGACTCACAGCAAAGGGAAGGTCTTTGGGGGACAAGGCTAAATTGACGGTAAGCCTGAGCCGAGAGGTGATAAGGTGTATGCCTGGGGAGCAAGGGAATGTGGCTCAGTTAATAAAGTGCTTGCTGCAAAGATGTGAAGATTTAAGTTCAGTCCACAGCGCCCATGAACAAGTCATGCACAGCAGCACACATACGGAAACCACCCTGCCCAAGCCGAGGGAAACAGAGACAAGCAGATCCCTGGGCATCGCTGGTCATCTAGTCTAGAGGAATCAGTAAGATTCGGGTTTAACAAGAGACTTTGTTTCAAAAAATAAGGTGGAGAATTGAGGAGAACACCCCACATAAAGCTCTGGCCTTCCATGCTCACTGGGCACACATGTGCACACACACACACACACACACACACACACACACACACACACACACACAGGTGATAGGGAGGGGGTATTGAAAGAGCAATCAAAAAAAACCTCAATGTTCCTAAGCAATAGGCCCCTTAGGAAAGACATGATAAATACCCCTAAAAGTGTGAAAAGCCCGTGTGAACAATGAGTTTATTCTTACCCTGTGGGATCCTAGAGCACAGAGCTAGTGACCCTCAGTTGATGCTGTAAAGATTGAAGTTAAATATAAGGAAGATATTTCTAATAATTAAGCCTATCTGAGAATTTGTGAGCTGCCCTGGGAAGATGGTGAGTCCTCCCAAGTTAAAAGACATTGCAGCATAAAGCATATCACCCATCTCCATAGCAATCCTTTTGTTGGGAAATGCAATGACCTCCACTACAAGAATCTTTTCAACTCTATTACCTTAGGGTTCTATAAACATGTTTCAGTCTTGACCCAGAGTGTGTGGATTATCTTTCACATTTCTTATGTGGTACCTGGGTGCTGGGGCTGCAGAATGAATGATTCACTGAGCAGAACGGAGATTTATGATACATAGAGTAATTTAGATTCTAGGTCATGGTCATCACTGAGTGGCATCCTTACTTACACCTGTGAGAAGGAATGGGCTGTTGAATAAGTTAACAATGGAAGATTTCTGTGGAATGTATTCAATTTGTTGGGCAACTCCACACTGGATAAACATCTTAGTTGCTATACATCTTATTGAATACCATCCTTGTAGAGTGCATTTTTAACTAGAAAGGTTCTGTTAGTTACACATTTAAGTTACACTGTATTTGCTTCTTTGGTTGAGATTGTTCACCATCTATAGCTGGTCTTTTACAGTAAGAAACTTGATTAGCATAAACTTTACCTTAATTGAATAAATCAAACAGCAGTGTCTAGTACCAAATGGAATCGTGTGGCCCAAATTTCACATAGGCTTTATCTCCCTAAATACGCAGTGCTAAACTGCTGAAGTTGGGGCTCAGATTTCACGGGCTCTGACTCATAACTGCAATGTAAATCATAGCTATATAAACTCTTTCCTCATAGGTGTTTTGGAAGGCCCTCGGAGAAGTCCATAAATGCTCATCATATGTATATTTATTTTCTGTGTTAGCTTTTCATCATGTAGCAACATGTCTGAGATAAGCAACTGAAAATGAAAGGGTTTATTTGGGCTAACAGTTTCAGGGGGTCCAGTTCAGGATTGAACAGCCCCATTGCTTTGGACCAGTGTCGGGGAAGAACATCACACACAGTTTTAAGTCTTTATTCATCTTTTGTTTGTTTTTGTGTATGGTTAAGGTCCAATTTTTCTCAGCACCACGGTTTATTGAAGACATTCTCTTTTCTCCTGCAGCCTTTTCTTAATGTCTTTGCCAAAAATCAGTTGACTACATATATACTTGAATTTATTTCTAAGCTCAGTATTTGATTATTCTAGGACCACACTGTTGTTGTTTATGCTTTTGTAACAGAATTTTAAATCAGGAATTTTGAGTTCTCCAACTTTATTTCTCTTTCTTGTAATTGCTTAGCTACTTAGGATTTGGGTTTTTTTTCTATTTCTGTAGAAACTCTGTTGTGGTGTTGATAGGTATTTCATTAACTCTATAATATTTGGGGGTACTATTGACATTTTAACTGAATTAATTATTTTACCCATGATTCTGGAGTATCTTTCCTATTCATTTGAATCCCTTTTAATTTCTTTCATAGATTATTAAAATTTCTGGTGTATAAGTCTTTTACCTTCTTTTTTAAAGATCTATTTATTTATTTATTATGTATACAGTGTTCTGCCTGCATGTACACCTGCAGGCCAAAAGAAGGCACCAGATCTCATTATGGATGGTTGTGAGCCACCATGTGGTCACTGGGAATTGAACTCATGTGATTGCTGGGAACTGAACTCAGGACCTCTGGAAGAGCAGCAAGTGCTCTTAACCACTGAGCCATCTCTTTAGCACCCACATTTTACCTTCTTGATTAAATTTGTTCCTAAATCAGTTTTTATTTTTGTGACATCTTAACATTTTTGTATATCAATTTTCTCATGTGTGAGTAAAGACAGTTTTATTTCTTCCTTCCCAACCAGCCCATTTTTATTTCTGCTTTCTTTCTTACTGCATTCACTAAGACTTCCTACACTGGGTTAAAAGGCCGTAGTGAAAAGAGACACCTTTGCTTTCCTCTGATATCTGTGGGATCTGTGTTGATTTCATCTCCCAATTTCACTGAATTCAGCTGTAGTTCCTTTGTAGAGTCATCTGGGTTTTCTACATGTAGGACCACGTTGCCTACAAAGCTGGTTGATGACAGCAAGGCACACACCCATCAGCTTAGACCTAGGGCATTGGGCTGTTGTTGTGCTTCTGACTGGGCTGTGGGCGAGGTGCATAGCATGTAACAGTGGCCTGATGTAATTTGGGATCCAGGGTCAATATGGCACAGCAGCAACTCAGGCCCAGAGTCTAGGCCACACGGTAGTATCACTATCCCCCGGAGTTGTGGTACACCGGACACCCCAGCAAGTACTGAGCTGTGGCTTAAAGCCCAGAGGCCAATGGTCAGGACAATGATATCATCATGCAGCACAGCAGGAGGCTTAGCAGCTCAGACTTCAGGGGTTCAGTTCAGTTCCAAGGAAGCAGAGTACTACAGCTGTTTGGTCTGGAGGGCAGGTGGTGACAGCTCCCCAGCACTGTTTCTTAGGACTGGGCTGCACCATCAGCTCCGTCAGACACTGGGTTCCTGTGAGGCAGGGCACCAAGTCAGCTTAGGGCCTGGATGGAGTGCACAGTGCTGACTTCTCTGGAGTAACTCAGTAGCTCAGCAGGGGGACTCCACTTATGGCATAGTGTCTATAAAGACTGCAGGGGTCCTCTGTAGTGAGGACTTCATTTGACCAAGTTGGTGAAGGTGTGGCCACAGCCCTCTTGACAATGCCCCCATAGGAAGGAGTGTGTCTAAGCTAATCTTGACTAGAGTTCTAGGCAGAGATGCTGGGGCCAGGTGAGCCCTATGTATTTGCCCTGAATATCTGTGCTCTGGCACCCTTGTTCGGTTATTTTTTTCTTAATCAAAATACAGTTGTTTACTTGTGGCCTTGGTTGTCTTTCAGGGTATGCATGGTAGGTGTATGTAGTCAGCCATTTTGCTGATGTCTGTTGTCATTAGCTTTTATTGAATACGGTCATAATGAGTTTTTACGTGTCTATTTGGCTGACTGAATCACGGGTTCCTTACAGTCAATCTCTCTTTCCTGAGTCAGTTGGTGCTCCATAAATGTCCCTTAAATGAGCAGCTGCACCCCCTAATGAGATGATTAGTTCACCCGACACGGACAGCCGTGCAGTCCCTTCGAGAGGGCCGATAGCCTCTGCATGTAGCAGGTAGATCTGAGCTGTGACAATGGCTGGGGCCTGGTGTTCCCACAATTCCTAAAACCGAGTACGTTTTTTCTTTGCCAGTGTCTGTGGAATTGACTTTAGCTACTCTTCCATGAAACATCTAAATAGACATAGGAGCAGCATAGACTGCTATCTATCAAATGCAGATTATAGAATATTATGGAACCCAAGGCACATTCAGTGTTATGTCATGATACTACCATGTGTCATTACTCTACAGCACGGACAGACACATTCTTTTACAAAGGGCCAGGTAAATACTTGTGAGCTTTGTTATAGCACCTATGAGCAACTAGACTATAACACTCTGTTTATGAGAACAGGCAGTGAGCCCAGTTTGTACTGCATGGCCCTGGTTTGTTTGCACCTGTTATAAAGCGGTGTGTGTTCTTTAACAATTACTGCCCAGGACTTAATCCAGACCTCGGGAGGCAGAGGCAAGTAGATCTCTGTGTATTTGGAGCCAGGGGTTCACAGTGAGACTCCAGCTCAAAAAGTTGTTCATAATTAAATATGTTCTTTGGCTCGGGGTTCTATTTCATGATTGTCACATGTTCAGGGCCATAGGTTCCATCCCCCAGCAGCGTAAAACGTTAATGTGTTCATTATTCCCTTCTTTCCCTACCCTTTTATCTAATAAAAAGGTTATCTTCTTCTTCAAACAAGACTGCTTTTCTTCGTCATTTTAAAATGTATACAAGGCCAGGACAGGCAGCAGCTGGGATCTGTGTTCATAAAAGATGCCTCGAGGAAAGTGATATGGTCCCTTCTCAGGTGTGTTAAGCTCTGCCTCATTACCTGCCCTTGTGCTGCTCCCCAATTAGTCCTCCAAGGCCATGAATCCCATCTCATTGCTCCCTCCAGCTAGCCTGACACCGAGGCCATGGCAGTGAGCTTCTCCATGCTTCTCTTCCTGTCAATTCAGTCTTGATCCAGTGGTGACTGTCATCCTAAAAACTCTTTGGAACCTTCTTAGTTACCTCCAGAATGTTCAGCTCAGTCTGTAGCTGTCAGCCTTTTGGTCACCTACCCCTTCCTCACCTGCCTTCCCGGTTGTCTTTGTTCCAAGTCAAGGCATCACCATGAATTTGAACAAGCTACAGCTACCTATTTTTCTGTTTCACTCCCCTGTGATTAGAGACCTGTGTCAAGTTTGGCTAGCAATTCTGCTGACTTTCTTTCCACAAGGTTGCAAAGGTGTTGGTTGCCAAGAAACACACATGTCATGGCTTCTTCCAACCATATGGACTCTTTTTAAAAAGCCACAAATATTGGTCTACAACTGTATCTCACATGGGATGATGTGGAGCACAGGACAGCAGTCTGGTGGAATGCTGTGTCATGTTATTTGATTTGGGATCTTTTCCTGAAGATTTGCACAGTCTTGTGGAGAGCTGAAAGTGTGTGCCTCTGGCACGCACACTGATTAGCAAGACTTCCCACAAGGAACTTGATGGTTTAGTCAACTGGGGTACATTTGCAGATCCTGTAGTTGCACACTGACCACTTGGTAAAAATTTTGTAATCTCTAAGTCAATATTCATGGCATTTTCATGGTGACTTAAGGGCAATGCACAGGGTGGGGGAAATTTCTGAGTCCCCAATACACGTGTTCCTCACTGAGGTGTGTGACAGGGTAAATGTTGCCTTCTGTGCTTTTGAATGTTTTATGCTTTCTGTCCATGATCTCACTTTCAAATGATCCCGCAGCATGGTACTGAAGTGCTTTCTAATAGAATGAAGCACAAAGCTTCATGGAAAAGATATGAGAGTTAGATAAGCTTCATTCAGGTATGAGTTCATGTCTTGTTGGCTGCAAGTTCAATGTCAATGCATCAATAGTATGATACGGGCAGAGAGAAGGACTCTAAGTGAAGCCACTTCTGAAATGGTGAAAGGCACATCTACAGCTCATAGTGAAGCTATGAAAAGATGAAGAGGCTGAATTTGTAGACTCATCAGCTGCTGAATGATAAAGAGAAGACAGTAGGCAGTACCACTGTGAGACCGAAGATCAAAGTCACCTACTGTCATATCTCCCAGGGCCAGGAAATTATTGAACACTCTTGATAGTATTTTATCACAAAGAAATATTGTGTAAACATGATTATTTATATAAAAAAAAAGCCTTGTATATTGCCCCAGGCCTTGTTGTCACTAACCAAGATAGTAGTTCCACATAGCAACTGCAAAGTTCCCAGAGGAAGCCTTTCTAGAAAGTTGTGCTTTCTGTTGCTAAGTGACTATTTGGGCTATGTCTGCATTTCTCTACTTACCGTGAATACCGATGTCTTTCCCTTCAGTGATACTGGGTCCAAATAGCAGAGTTGGGAGGCAATGACAGTAGCATTCCTTTATGCTATAAGAGGGATTTTGTATGTGTTGTAAACACACGGGACTTCTGTGCAAGCTCATAGCATGCTTTTTCTATTATAGGGATTGCCTGTGTGCAGAAACTTGCTGAGAAGGACTATGTGTGCAGATAGCATGCCAGATCACTGGTCACAAAGCCATTTTCTCCTGATCCCTTCTCCTTGTTTCTATTCCCAGGCCTCATTATGTGCGATGTCATATGCACACAAACAGACACACTAGAACAGCCCATCGTGGCCAGGACAGAAGTGCCAAGGGAGGTGTTTGCATGAATCCCATCCTTGGAGTTAGAAGCACTTGCTCAGCTGCCAACTACAAATAGCCCCATGCTGCAAAGCAAGGCTAATTAGTATGCCATTAAAAAAAAGAGGAAGAAAACCACCACCCACAACCAAATAGCCACGCACAAACCTGAAGTCCTGCCCTGACAGCCAGCATGAGGCATGACCCACTAATGCAGCCTTAATCCACTTTGTTTGGCAGGGAAAGCAAGCTCACCATGCTTCTGAGGGAGTCTCTGGGGAATGTGAACTGTCGCACCACCATGATTGCACACATCTCGGCTGCAGCCGGCAGCTACACGGAGACCCTGTCCACCATCCAGATCGCATCAAGAGTCTTGAGGATGAAGAAGAAGAAGACTAAGGTAAGGTACTCTTGTGTGGGAGGCAGAATCCATTAAGGATGAGAACTGAATCACAAAAGCCCATCGGTAACACCATTCTCCACTGAACACCAAGGACTGCAAACGTGGCTGTTGCAGCCACCATCTCAGAACAGAAAAAAAAAAAAAAAAAAAAAAAAAGCCTTCTGACCAACAACACGGGAGAAACTTGAGTCTCCTTTCCATGGTTGATGCTATCCTGGGTCATCCACCCTGACCCCTGACTGGGACTACTTTAGCAGATTGCCACTGCAGGGTGAAAAATGTCTGAGGGGTGGGAAGGAATCAGTCTTCTCCGTGGTCCTCATAGGTGAGGACTGCATCCAGTGAGCTGGCACCAGAGAGGGTAGTTAATGCCTCACTCGTGTGGCTCTGCTACCCCTGCGTGTCCGGGAGCCTTTGGGCTGTGGGTTCTCCTGTCAGTCTGCTGGAGTCTGCGTTGTGCTGAGCTGAAAGCTAGGACAGCGGTAAAATGGAGAGAATGTTTGGGGGAAAAACTATATGCCAACTAGTGATGCTTGGGGCTTTCTCCTTCTTCTCCTTAGTATATTCCCTGTATGTATATAAAAGCAAGTCTTCATGGTCAGCGTTCTAAGGCAGGGGAAGTCATGTGGGGCCTTGATAGGTTACCACCTTTCCCAAGAAGTGTGCTGCAAATTCACCACGAGCAAATGGGGATTATCTGTGCGCACATACCCATGGAATGGGACAGGAAGGTGTCCTTGCACAGCCCGGTGACTACTGGCCCCGCCGCAGGCCAATCCTCAAGAGCCTAGGGCCAGTCAGCAGCTTGCACCTGCCATATGACACAGGCTCCCTAGGAGGGAGGGCTATCTCAAAAGAGCTCCCCACTAATGATGCTCTTGCCCACATTGCAGTACACGTCAAGCTCCTCTGGGGGAGAAAGCTCCTGTGAGGAGGGCAGAATGCGCAGGCCTACCCAGCTGAGACCCTTCCATGCCCGGGCTTCGGTGGATCCTGAGTTTCCTCTTGCCCCACTGTCCAGTGACCCTGACTACTCCTCCAGCAGCGAGCAGTCCTGTGACACTGTCATCTACATCGGGCCCAACGGCACAGCCCTGTCTGACAAGGAGCTTACTGACAACGAGGGCCCCCCGGACTTCGTGCCCATCGTACCAGCCCTACAGAAGACCAGGGGTGACAGCCGCCCTGCGGAGGCAGCAGAGGCTGCAGCCAACAAATCGGAAAGGGACTGCCTGAAGTGCAATACGTTTGCCGAACTGCAAGAAAGACTAGACTGCATTGACGGCAGTGACGAGCCCAGCAGGTTTCCCTTCGAAGAGCTGCCCATCCAGTTTGCGCCAGCGCAGGCAGGTGGATGTGTTTCCTTAAGCCAAGCAGCAGGGCCCGATCCACTCTCTGAGTCCGATAAGGAAGATAATGCATCGGACAGTGGCCAGCTGACCACCGACAGGGAAAGCACGGAGATTCCAGCCTCCAAGGTGCAGCCAAATCGGTCCCCTGTGCCCACTGTGACTCACAGCAGCAGCCCCAGTCCTGCCTCTCCTCGGAGCATCCCGGGCAGCAGTAGCCAGCACAGTGCCTCCCAGCTCTCACAGAGCCCCAGTCTCCAGAGCAGCCGGGAGAGTCTGAACTCGTGTGGTTTCGTGGAGGGCAAGCCCAGACCCATGGGCTCCCCACGGCTGGGCATCGCCAGCCTGTCCAAGACTTCCGAGTACAAGCCCCCCAGCTCTCCCTCCCAGAGGTGCAAAGTCTACACCCAGAAGGGCGTCCTGCCTTCCTCTGCCCCACCACCTTCCCTGAGCAAAGACTCTGGCATGGTCTCCAGCGAGTCCTTGCTTCAGCCTGATGTGCGTACTCCTCCGGTTGGAATGAGTCCCCAGATTTTGAAGAAATCCGTGTCTGCTGGGAGTGAAGGGTTTCCCGGAACTCTGGTTGAAGATGAGCACCAGGAAGGTCCTCCTGCAGACTCCAAGAAAGAGATTCTGAGCACCACGATGGTGACTGTGCAACAGCCACTGGAACTGAATGGGGAAGATGAGCTGGTGTTTACACTCGTGGAGGAGCTGACCATCAGCGGGGTGCTAGACAGTGGCCGCCCCACCAGCATCATCAGCTTCAACAGCGACTGCTCCGTGCAGGCCCTGGCCTCAGGCTCCCGGCCCGTCAGCATCATTAGCAGCATCAGTGAAGACCTGGAATGTTATTCCAGCATGGCACCCGTCTCGGAGGTGAGCATCACACAGTTCCTGCCACTCCCCAAGCTGGGCCTGGATGAGAAGGCTCGGGAAGCAGGCAGCCGGCGTTCTTCCATCAGTTCCTGGCTGAGTGAGATGAGCGCAGGCAGCGATGGTGAACAGTCATGCCACAGCTTCATAGCACAGACATGCTTCGGGCATGGGGAAGCCATGGCAGAACCCCCGGCCTCGGAGTTTGTCAACACCATCCAGAACACCGCTGTGGTATGCAGAGAGAAGCCCGAGATGGGCTCTGACAATCTACTCATCTTGTCTGAGATGGGGGAAGAACCTGTCAGCAAAGCCACTCCCATCAAAGGCTGCAAAATCTCCACAGTGGGCAAGGCCATGGTCACCATCTCCAACGCGGCCAACCTAAGCAGCTGCGAAGGCTACATCCCCATGAAGACCAACATCACGGTTTACCCCTGCATTGCCATGAGCCCCCGAAACGTTCAAGAGCCTGAGTCCTCCACGGCCACCCCAAAGGCAGCCCCCAAAACAACCCAGTCCCAGGAAAGCAAGGAAGCCAATGCAAGAAGAGAGATGAAATTTGAAGACCCCTGGCTAAAACGAGAAGAAGAGGTGAAAAAGGAGACCACTTCCCCAGGTGAGGAAGGGGCTAGGTGTGAGACCGCCACAAGCTCCCTGACGACTGAAGTTAAGACAGAGCAGGAGCAGAATGGCAGGCCCAGCTCAGGTGACAGGCTGAGCAACAGCAGTGGAGAGGCATCTGCCTTTCAGGTGACTGACAGCATTAGGAGGGTTGTGGATGGCTGTGAGATGGCCCTGTCCGGCTTGGTGACCCAGAGTCCCATACATTCCAACAAAAATCTAAAGTCAAGCAGCCTCCCGAGGGCATTTCAGAAAGCTGACAGGCACGAGGCACTGGACAGCTTCTACCATTGCCTGGCGGACAGCAATGGCTTCAGTGGGGCTCTGGGCATCCAGTCCTCGAAGACAACCCTGGAGAGGAAGGTAGCTTCACCCAAGCATTGTGTCTTGGCACGGCCCAAAGGGACACCACCTCTGCCTCCTGTCCGCAAGTCTAGCTTGGACCAGAAGAACAGGGCCAGCCCTCAGCACAGCGGCAGCAGCAGCAGCACCAGCAGCCCTCTGAACCAGCCAGCTACCTTCTTGGCTTGCTTCCCTGAGGAGTCCAACAGCAAGACTAAGGATGCCAGTAGCAGCAGTAAGCTCTTCAGCGCCAAGCTGGAGCAGCTGGCCAGCAGAACCAACTCTCTTGGCAGGACAACAGTCAGCCACTATGAATGTTTGTCTCTGGAAAGGGCAGAAAGCCTGTCATCCGTGAGCTCCCGCATGCATGCCAGCAAAGATAGCACCATGCCTCGCACTGGCAGGAGCCTGGGTCGCAGCACAGGGGCCTCACCACCCAGCTGTGGCATCACCCAGTCTGCAGGGGCCTCTCCCAAGGCCAGCCAGTCTAAGATCTCCGCCGTAAGCAAGCTCCTGCTGGCCAGTCCCAAATCCCGCAGCCTGTCCACCTCGACCACCAAAACCCTCAGCTTCTCCACCAAGTCCCTGCCACAGTCTGTGGGCCAGAGCTCCAATCTGCCACCCAGCGGGAAGCACATGTCCTGGTCCACCCAGTCGCTTAGCAGAAACCGGGGCTCCGGGCTGGCTTCCAAACTGCCCCTGCGAGCCGTCAATGGGCGCATTTCGGAGCTGCTGCAGGGCAGCGCGGGCCCGAGGGGCGCACAGCTGCGGGCAGAGGCAGAGGAGCGCGGTGGAGCTCCCGCGGAGGACAAGCCTTCAGCCGCCCACTTGCTGCCCTCACCCTACAGCAAGATCACCCCTCCCCGGAAGCCTCACCGCTGCAGCAGTGGGCATGGTAGTGACAACAGCAGTGTCCTGAGTGGGGAGCTGCCACCTGCCATGGGGAAGACCGCCTTGTTCTACCACAGCGGTGGCAGCAGTGGCTATGAGAGTATGATGAGGGACAGCGAGGCCACAGGCAGCGCATCCTCGGCCCAGGACTCCATGAGCGAGAACAGCAGCTCCGTTGGAGGGAGGTGCAGGAGTCTCAAGACCCCAAAGAAGCGGTCCAATTCAGGTAGGTGCTGGGCATGGGCTGGGAATTCAGTGACATCTGGCTTCCAGGGCCTCACCTTCCCTGCTCTTGATCAGCCAAGGGGTTGGTCCAGGTACTGGAACTGGAATCCTGTGCTCCCTTCCCTCAGGGTCCTGCCACCTGAGGCCTTCCTTGGCTGAGGACATAATCCCCAGACCCTTTCCTGAAGGCCTGAGTGCTGTGCTGGGGGGTGCTAGCTGTGGGGTGTCAGGAGGCATTCCTTGCTTCCTTTTCTTTCCCTCACCTCTCCCTCACATGCACGAGTTTCTGTTCAAAGGCTGAGAAGGCAGATGTCCAGAGCCTTCTGAGGGTTCCATCAGACCCCAACCATTCTGACTAGTAGCCATAGAAGCCTGCATGTGGGGCTGGTGGCCTCCAAGACCTTGGAAATCCCCTTCAGGGACACGGTGTACTTCATCTCACTGAAAGTGGGGTGGGAGAGGTCTTTTCTCCATTCCTACCCCAAGCACACTGGTGACAGTCATAGACACAAAACAGCCACGGGTCTCCTGCGATGCCCCTCCCTAAGTGTTAGACAATATGTGTCCACATTCTGCAGCCTACCTGCGTGTAGAGGAACTCTTGGCCATCCCCAGAAACACGCCATCAGAAGGTCCCTCACATCTGAGATACTGCTGTGTTCCCTGGAGTTTGGGATGGACATGATAGTAGGTTATGTTGGGGGGAAAAAAAGGCCAAGGTCAGAGTTAGTGGCCCCAGTACCATGGAGTACAAGAGCTCAAAAGTTAGTCAGGGGGTGGGAGTGGGCATCAGAGACAAAGGCAAAGGTACCAAGAATAATTTAGATAGCATGAGAATTTTACTTGAGACCACCCATTCTTTACTAGATGCTAAAGAAATTGCCCCTATCAGTTCCTTCGTGCAGGAACTTAGGATTTTTTTCTTAATTAAATAAAATCATTTGTCCTGTGTGCACCTCTGTTGAGTGAGGACAGCAGGGTCTAATGTCCTTGTGGCCCATCTTGCCTGTTCATTGTCCTGTATGCCCCACCAGGCTCTGCAATCAAGAGATCTCTCAATCCTTTGCTCCGCATGTCAGTGCCACCAGCCTAGTCAGGATTAAGAGATGGGATGACACACAGAGACAGGTCCTTTTCTTCCCAGCAGCTGCTGCAGGAACAGTCCAAGGGCTTCCACTACCTGCCATGGGATTGGTTTTGCCTGTTTCCTGCCAGCGGTGGCCCCACGCTCTGCAAGGGACCAGTCCACATGAGGGCTGAACGCCCATCATAAACCATTTGTCTTCCTGGGATCAAAGAATCCAATCTCAAGGGACAATGTAAGCTTGTGGTTTCCCACCACCATATGCCGTGACACAGAGAGGCTCATCCATCTGCCCAGCCCATCAGAGATCACAGCACAAGGGATCAGCAAGGACACTCCATTCTGGGCAGGCTCAGGCACTGTCATGGCTGTTGCCGCTGTGGCGTCTGAATTTCCTACTACTGTGTGTTTCTGAGCCTTCCATGCTCACACTGAGCTCTTATTTCATCCCTGTCTCAGACTTTGTAGAAGACCCCCTGTGTAAGACGAGGTGACAAGTGACAAGTGCTTGATGCAACAAGGCAGCCACTGTGGCCTATCACCCAGGGCCAGGAGCCCTGAAATGCACTGATATTAGTTACTGAAAATAGCAAAATATTTATGTACACCGGTCTTCATGGGAAACAAATATGCTAGCCTTCCTAGCACTTGATTGACAGGCATTGTTATTACTGCTTACTCAGTGTTGGTCTTCGAAGCCTGGAGAACAGTGTCAGGCTTGCTTCAAGGTTCACCTGCGTTTCCCTGGTAGAGTGAGTTTCTGTTCTCTAATTTAGTGCGTTGCTACCCAGTTACTTTATTCGTCCACTATCTTAAACTTTCTAGTCAAGTCTTCTTAATATAGTGGTTTGGCTGAGGTACTAGGATGAAGCAGGGAAGCAAAAGAATCAGCCAGGAAAAGAAGCCATGTGCGAGGAACAGCTCAGAGAGAGGGCAGTGGACGCTGCACGTGTCCTTGCTCGGGGTCACCTCCCATCTTAACGGCTGCCCTCTGAGGGACTCCTCTTAGAGGGCTATTGAAGGAAAATGGTGTGACATAAAAATGCCAGGGAAGGTGCTGGAGATGGGATTTAATATAGAGTGTCCCAAGCATTAGAGCTCTGTGCTCAGCCACCGTGGACTGAGGGCTCAGTGATGGATACTGCAGAGAAGATGTGCTCATTGCAGGTTAGGTGACCTTGTCTGGCTTATTTATGATTATTATTAAGAGAAATGCTGGCTGTCACACGTGATCAACATAAATCACAACAACTTCTTTAAGAGACGCCATAAGACTCCTTAAAGGAAATTCCTAGCTAGATGGCCGGTCCTTGATGGCATGGGAGGTGTCTGGGGTTTAGAATTGCAAAGAAGGCCGTTATCTTTTATCTGTGGTTGCCTTCACATTCAGAGAATTGTGACAATTTGGTTATCTTCTTACTAAAAAAGAATTAGAATTGTGTTGCTGGGAAATAACCATGATCTCTCTGATTCCCGTGTGATATATATGGAGAATTCATCAGACATTGCTGTGCCACCACCATTCAAGCCCTTTCCTAGAGGTCCTCGCTGGTGAATAGCACATGAGGTTGGGCTTGCAGCATGGTGTATCAAAAAGATTAAACTTGGGGCCATAATCTATGTGACTTTTAATTAGCCTTTCTGGGCCTCAATTTTCTTATGTACAAGGAAAATCATGGACTTGATAAATAATGGCTGTGGTCCTTCTGCTGGGCACATTACTGTTATAAAACTAAAAATAATAGTATGGCATTGTTTCCATAGGAAAACCTTATGCTAGTGAACTTCTTTTTAATTATTGTATTAGACAGTTTTTTGTTACTATAAACTGATGCCTGAGACGATCATCTTTAAAATGAGAGAGGTTTGTTTTATCTCCTGGTTTCAGTCGCCATCAGTTGACCTTCTTGGTTTGGGGCCAGTGGTGGGCAGCACATCCCAGCAGGGAGTAGATAGCGGAGCAATGGTGGCTGGGAGAAAGAAGCTGAATTCCCATAATTCCATTCAAAGTCATATCCCCAGCCACCCAAGACTTCCCACTCTGCCCCACCACCCAAATGTTCTACTGCTTCCTGACAGTGTCACTCTGTTGACCTCACCTTTAACACACTGGCCTCTGGGACACCCATGATTTTACTGCAGCAGCTGATGGTCATTGGCTAGGCATCCTCCATCCGCCCGGATAGAGCTGGCGGTAATGGGAGGCTGGGCAGCCTGTGAGAAGCGTGAAGTATTCAGAGGCAGGAGTGATAACAAAGAGAACAGAGACATACTGCCATGTGCGGAGCCCACACTGCAGATCAACACCGGAAGCTTTTAGCCATAGGCAAGAACCGGCGAATCAAAGCAAGTGAAGACGGCTGTGGGGGAAAGGCCTGTCCTGAAGGATTCTGATGCTTACACAGACAGAGTGGAGGGCTTTGGGGGCTGAGAAAATAAATCCTGGGAGCCCAGGTTTGGAGCAGCAAGTGCATGGCCCACTTGCTGCGACATAGTGTGGTTCATTCAAGGGGAGCATTATTAATGAACATAACAAGAGCCTAGAAAATGTACAGCCAGGTGACATTATCCCCTGAGCATGTGGGAAATGCAGGAAGAACACACAGAATCGTTCTATAGAGCTCCGTAGAACCATACTAAGAGTACATGATAGAGCGTAGTCAGCAATGGAGAGTCATTATAAACTCTCAAGAGGAACTTGTGTGAGTGGATTTTCATTGATTCCTCACAGTTCCCAGCCAGCCCTCTGTGGTAGGCAACACAAAACTGTGTAGCCTCAAGCTCTGAATTAGAGTGAAGATAACCTGCCCCATAGGGAACAGTGTCAGCCCAGCCATTTAGGCATTTATGGTGAGCAGGATTTAATCATCACTGCACCTGCCAAGCCCCGGCCCCCAAGACCTCATCCCTCTGGATCACACTTCACTCCCTTTATCTCATCATTGCATTACGCCATAACCACAGTGGGTTATCCTCGTGCCTTCTCTTTCTTGCTTTCCTTCTGTTTGCTTGAAGAAGTCCCATAATTGGCAGGGACCTTGTCAGGAGGAAGTTCATCCCACTACAGGAGGCCTGGCCTTCTTCCACCAGCATCCAGAAAATTTGGGGTGGAGGGAGAAGCTGCCAGAAGAGAAGTCATCCATGGAAGCATGTTGGTTCCAAGCCACACCCATGCCTGGACCAGCCTAGCCATAAGCTTCTGCAAGACCTGCTTGGTGGTCAACACTGAGAAGGTGCAGGGTGCCATTGGGTACCACTGATTGATTTCGTTATTGGTTGTTAGTTGTCTTTGGCAGTCTATCTCTAAAATGTGGCTCATGTTTCTTATCTAGTTACTTAACATATATTGTTCTATTGGTGATAAGTGTTTTAAATATTGAGTCCAATCTAGTCTGTGGTGTTTTTGTTGTTTGTTGTGTTTTTGCTTGTTTGTTTAGTTGGCTGGTTGGGTTTTTGTTATGTGTAAACATTGACATTTGATAGGTGGGTCCTATGGGTTACCATTTCCTGACTGTCATGAATTGACCCCTGGGAATATCTGGTCTACATCCCAGGACTGCACATGCATCTGTGACTAAGGACCCTTGTTGAACTGGGAGCACCCCAGGTTGGCTCTGATGCTTGCCTGGCTCCCCGTGTGTGGCCTGATTTTGTTTTAAATGAGATCAAGAAATGTAGTGGCTGGAGCATGATGAGAATGGAGGATGGGAGCTGAAGGTTGCCAGAGGCTTCTCAGAGCCTCCGCCAGATACTGAAGAGAAGGACCAGGGTGAAGGAACCTCATCACACAAGAGAAGGGAGGGCCAGGATGACGGAGGGAACCTAGTCACAGAATAAAAGGGCCAGGGTGAGGGAACCTCCTCACACAAGAGAAGGGTCAGTGTGATGGAACCTAGTCACAGGAGGCAATGGCTACGGTGAGAGAACCTTTTTGAATATATGATCAGGAGAAGAAAGAAAAGTGACTGACTCCCTAAGGTACAGGAAGTTTCTTGGGGTAGGTCCCTGGAGGTAATGGAACATGTGATGCCAGGGTCTTGAGGACAGCCTGGGAGTCACAGAGAATACGAAATGGGCCAGCCTGTGCCAGAAGGGAACTGGGTGGGCCCTAGAAAGACTCTGCCTTTCCGTCTAGAGCAGTGGTTCTCAACCTTCCTAATGCTGTGACCCTTTAACACAGTTCCTCATGTTGCACTGACCCCCAACCATAAAACTGTATAAAACCATATGTTGTTTCGTTGCTACTTCACAACTATAATTTTGCTACTGTCATGAATCACAATGTAATCACCTGTGTTTTCAGATTTTCTTAAGTGGCCCCAATGAAAATGTCATTTGAACCCCAAGGGAGCCGTGACCCACAGGTTGAAAACCCATGATATAGCGGGGTGAAAACTCTGGTCAAAATGTAATAGACTATACAGCCACAATTCTTAATAATCCAGGAGGTCTTGGCTCTGGCTTCATGGAGATGAGCAGGACTGTAACACTGATTTGTGTTATCATTGGCTCTTTCCTGTGTTGGTACACTGCAGTTCTAGGGACTGTACATTAAGCCAGGTCCTACTTTGCTTTCTGTTGCTAGCACTACCCCAGATCCCACCAGTAACCTGAACGTAAGTAGTTAGGGAAGAAAGTGAGTTCAGCAAAAGCTGGAAATACCGTCTTGGGAGGTGGAGATAGTAAACCATGAGGAAAATCTCAGAAATCTTATGTATGTGTGGACCAGTCCAGATCCTATGACTAGGCTTCTCTCATGATGGCATGGCACACCAAGGTCTTTGCCACTGATGCTCCAGGAGCTGGTTTCTCAGGAATATGTGAGTTAAATGATGGAGCTTTCAGCTGCTGGGATTGAGATCATTTGTTACACAGCAGAGGCTAATTATCACATCATCCCACGCCATGACTTTGCCCAGTTCTGCCTCCATTCCTCTGCAACCAGAGTCATGATGCACCCAACCACATACCCTGAACCAGAAACCAAAGCAAACTCCTCCTTCTTAAGTTGCTTCTGTCAGGGAAAATAATGAAAGCAACAGCTTTATCAAAGCTGGATAAAATGGAGAGGGGTGACTTCAGGGGTATCTACTTATGGACCCAACTTCATCTTGTGTCTATTTGGAAACCCCTCCTTTATTCCACCCTGGGCCAGTCAGTCCTGTGCCTCCTGCCTTTCTGGTGTTCAACCCGGCTAAACTTCGGGACTCTCAGGTCACAGAGTCTGGAACTGGGACACAGGATAACAGGACAGCTTGCTGGGTGTCAGCTGGCTTGATTGGGCTAAAAGGAAAAAAAAAGCAAAACAAAAACAACCCATTGTCTCGTCTATTCCCTGTAGAGGTGTTAGACCCTAAGAGACAGACATTTGCTTTGCCCCTAGGGTTGTTTGTTGGTCTCATAGATCATGGCCCGCACTTTATTGAAGGATGTGGGCAGGGATAAGTGTGGGGGCGGGGCAGGAGTCTGGAGGGGAGGAGAGAAAGGGATCCTCACTGAGAGCATCCCACAAGAACATGTGTGCATGCTCACACAAGATAAAGATGAGGGCTGTGCACAATAAAAATAAAGAGGCCTTGGTGTGCAGATGGTGTTTTGTAGATAGTGTTCACTATGTTCACTCTGTACCAAGTGTCCCTCTGTGTGTCCTGAGAGGGAAGTGAAGAGGGGCAAACGCACCCCCAGCTCCCTAGTATAGGGACAGTCAGTGAGGAGACAGCCCTGTACCTTGTCCTCCTCCATCTATGTCAGAGAACCACGCCCCTTCTGTCTGCGGTCAAAGACTAATTTATACCTTCCTTGGTAGTCCTTGGCTCGCTCACTGTTGCAGGCAACAACGGTTTCTTGGGCTGCAGGGATGGCTCAGCAGTTAAAAAGGCTTTTGTTGCTTTTGTAAAAGACCTGGGTTCAGTTCCCTGTCTTAGCTGTTACAAAAAGTGTTACAAAAATATTAGCACAGGCGTCTCTTTCATAGGCTATCTCATCTCTGTGTGTGCAGACCTAGAACTGGAAGGATTGGATCATGTTCTGGATCCACTGTTAGTCTTTTAGGCTATCCCTTAGTGTTCTCCACAGTGGCGGGTTTCATTTACATTCCCACTAATGATATGTGAGAGTCCCTTTTAATTTACATCCTCACGATGCTTTTTTCCCTAATAACAATCTAATAAATTTAACCTAATAATTTAAGTCATTTATTATGCTTAGTGTGCATGTGTGCATGTATGTGTACACGTGTATGTCAAAGTTCACATGTGGAGGGCAGAGGACAGACAGATCTGCGGAATCGATTCTCTCTGGAATCGAACTAATGCTCCAAATCTACGCAGACAGCAGCTTTATCCTCTGAGAAATCTCATCACCACCCTCCAGGAGTCATCCCTACTAGGGTAAATTCATACTCTGTGTAATACTGGCATGTGTTTCTCTGGTGGCTAATGAGATGAAGCGTTTTCCTATATTTATTGGCCATTTATAGTTTGTATTTTGAGACATGCCAAGGGTACTTCCCCCAGTGACCTAACTTCCTGCCACTGGGGCCAACCACCTCAAAGTGGTTCTGTCACCTCCTGAAAGTGCCACAAGGCAGTAAACAGTGACTGGCTATTAATACATGGCCTTCATATGTGTGTGAAGTAAGGAATTCTTGGTTTAAGGAGGTAGCTAATAAAGTGTTTACCACATAAGTATGAGGGCCTGCATTCGATCCCCGGAACCTACATAAAGGGAAGGAAGGGAGGAACAAAAAAAGGGAGGAAGGAAGGAAGGAAGGAAGGAAGGAAGGAAGGAAGGAAGAAAAGAAGGAAGGAAGGAAGGGGGATAAAATAAAGACAAGGTCAGGTGTTTGTAATCTCTGTTCTGGGGTCACGGAGACAAGTGGATTGCTGGGGCTTGTTGGCTGGCTAGCCTAGTCTACATAGCAAGCACCATGCCAATAAGAGACTCTGTCTCAAAAACCAAGGTGGGCGGTGGCTGAAGAATGATCTCTGGCCACCACACACCTGTCCACATGTGTGTGAGCACCTGTACTCACACATGAACCTTCACACAGGAAGAAAATCCTGAGACCTCAGGAAGAGTGCTTGCCATCTTTGTACCTGTCTCATCTCCTGCAGGAATCCAATGAGATGCTTTATATACAAGGCCAGATTAGGCTTGTCTATAGGGAAAAGCTTCATAAGCGATGGCAGAACACTTACTTGCCTGTTGTGTGTGAGGCCGGAGGTTCACAGCCCCCCAACCCCCCCTCATAGAGGAAGATGACTGATAATGGGGTGCAGCTTGTAGTCCTCTTCAGAGTCAAAGGCTCCTTGGATAGTTTCTGACATCAGCACTTACAGTGGTCCTCCAGGTACAGTACCAAACACCAGGACATTGTTCCCCTTGCAGGGACACTTCTAACTTCACTAGAACACCCGGGCCTCACGGGATTGTGGGTTGGTGGTCCTAAAGGTCAATCAAGGATTTTGTTCATCTTTGGATGAAGTAAATGATGGGTTAAGAGGCTGCAGGGGTAGTGTGAGGCTGGAGGGTTTCAAACAGGGCTCCAAAGCCCTGCTTGCTGAGGGGAGATGCTGTCCATTATGACTGCAGCTAATGAGGGATGCTCATCAAGACCTATGCACGCCTATGTTCAAGGGTAGGGAGAAACCCAGATTAGAGGTGCCGCCGACCACGCCCACTTGGGCGGGCTCAGAGTTATGTAACAAGGGTTTAAGGAGGAGGGAGGTGCACACGCAGCACTCTTTCTCCTGGTTGAGCTGACTGGGAAGCATTTCTGGGTTTGTTCTGCTCAAGTGCAAATCTGGTCATTGGCTCCCTTGCCTAAGTACTTTTCCCCAGTAAACTACTGGTTATCAACCTATTTCTGGCTCCACTTTGTAATCATCTATATTCAAGTTCACCAGCGTCTCCGTGGTTTCTTCTTGTCTTAGGTTCTCAGAGGCGGAGGCTCATTCCAGCATTGTCCCTCGATACCCCCTCACCTGTGAGAAAAACTGCCAGCAGCACGGGGGTCCGCTGGGTGGACGGCCCCCTGAGGAGCACCCAGAGGGGGCTTGGGGAACCTTTTGAGATTAAAGTCTATGAAATTGACGATGTGGAGCGTCTGCAGCGACGGAGAGGGGGCGCCAGCAAGGTGAGGCCATTTCCTCTCCAGGTGAGGCCATTTCCTCTCCAGGTGAGGCCATTTCCTCTCCAGGTGAGGTCATTTCCTCTCCAGGGGTCACAGTTACCAGCAGGCCCCGCGCTAAGGGACAGAACTTCAGGAGGGCCTTCCCAGGCTCAGTATGGACAATGGGTGGTGCCAGGGAGTTGTGGGCCCAGCCATAGAGGTTGATGTGTGCTGTGTGCTCCTTTTCTGGAACACCTTAAGAGCTAGTGTGTTAGGGCCTGGTGGGTTGAGGGACTTCTCTGGTTTCTTGTTTTGAGGTTTTACACCCTAGGGTAGACCAACATTTTGAGGGGCCATGTGCCTTCTAGGTTAGAACAGCTTTCAGTAGTCTCCAGGAGTTGGGTGTCTGGCCTGCCAGGGTCACAAGGGTCCCTACCGTGCTTCTGGGAAGCTGGGCTCTTGTCCTTGGCTCCTCTCGTGGCCTTCCTGCTGGAGGGCGCTGCAGGGCTGAGGCAGAGCAGATGGTCCTCTGCCTGTCTCTCCCCCCACTCACTTCCCACCTCTTCCTCTGTGAGCAGGAGGTGATATGCTTCAATGCCAAGCTGAAAATCCTGGAGCATCGGCAGCAGAGAATCGCCGAGGTCCGAGCCAAGTATGAGTGGCTGATGAAGGAGCTGGAAGCAACCAAACAGTACCTGATGCTGGACCCCAACAAGTGGCTCCGTGAATGTAAGGCCCACTGGTGCATGTCCATCCTGGCTACCACTGTGGTCCCCAGTAACACCATCTGGGAGCCTCACACAGGAACTGTCTGCATCTGAGGCATGAGGCCCATGGGCTGGAGATGTCCTGCAGAGCAGCAGTCCTGTCAGGCGAGGGCAACAGCAGGCTAGTGAGAATTCCTGTGTGAGATGAATTCCTGTGCCAGCTGCCTTCTCTTGAGGGTCTCAGTTCAAACACCTGAAAGTGAAATTGATTATCTCCCCTATACTTGGTGGAAGATCACTGACAGGAGGGCTCCTAAGCCACAGACTCACACACAAGGTTTATCTCGCCTAAAATGGGCCAGAACTGTAGCTCTCTTGACAGGCTAGAATGTGTCACTCTCAAACTGCTCCCGGGGACCGTGGAAGTCCAAGTCCCAGCTCTAGAGTTATTTCCACTAAGCCAAGAGCCCAGGTGATGCTAACCACTTGATGACTCTTCACAATGCTACCGGTCCTCTCTAATTTATTTGTTCCTGACCATTCCATTTACTTTAAAATAAGGCTTAACTTTGCCCTGGCTATTAATCTGGTACGAGACTAATCCTGGAAGACTTTGTCCATGGATAAATACAGCAGCAGCATTACGAAGTCTCTCTCCCCCAGCTGCCTGCTCAACTCTTCCCTCAACCCTCAGCTACCTGAGTGTCTTGAGACACTCTTCTCCATGTCACCTCCTCCTGGTGCTCCCTGCTGGTGAGGAACCTCACAGGTGGAGCCTAGCATCTTAGAATTATGTTCCAAAGAGTGGTTTAAAGACAGAGTGGAAAATGAAACTGATACAGAAGGGCCAGGTCTACCAGCACCTGACTGCCCACTGAGAGTGATACCCCCTTCTCCCCACCCCCGTCACACTGTCTCTTTCTTGGTAGCCCCAAGGGCAGAGAATCCTACTATTTTGGGTTGTCTCTGTGGCTCTGCTCAGGGTCCCACAGACCTGATTTGGGTAATGTTTTTTTGCTACACACTGGCTGTGTGACTTTGGGTTAAGTGTTTGACTCTCTGGGTCTTGGTTTCCCTAGTGTGAGAAAGAAGAGAGGCCATGCCTGTCTTTCAGGGCAGTTCTAGGCTGGGATGAGTGCTTAGCCATCATGGCCCAGAGGAGGAGTTTGGCATCTGGTGGGAATAGCTGCAGTTATCCCCTGAGTTCAGTCAGCCAGATGCTCCTGGCAGTAGGTACTTCACTGCCTGCTTCCATGGCACATGGTTAATTCCTTGGTTGAGGATTTGGACAAAGACACAAACTCTCCCACCAATAATGTCTTTATCTCAGGTAGAATGAGACCAACACAGGCAGGAGGACATGAGCTAAAATGTGACTGAGACATTGTATCATTCTCCTCTGCTGTCACTCGGCTTCTTCCACAGATCTCTGGGTCCTTCCTGGTCACAGGGCCTTCCCTTAGGCAGCACCCCCACTTTCACCATCTTCTTAGGACTTTATTTTTCAAGAGATGCTTATTCCCAAGGCAGGCTTGAAACTGATCTTCATTTTCCAAACTCACTTTTTTTCTGGGTTGCAAATGAACTTACATGTCCATACACATGGGACTCAGATGGTTGGATGGGGCAATTGCTTTCTTCCTGCCTTGGTACATGTCAGGAGTCAGATTTTTTTTTCTGAGAAAGACAGTGAATAGAAGGTTACATGGAAGGGGGGGGAAATGCATATCGTTTTTTTTTTTTTAAAGATAAATTTAAAACAGGATTGGAGAAAAAAAGTCAAAGAGGCTGTGCGCTGACACTCCCTGATGGGTAGCAGGCCCTGCTAGAATGGTGATGTACTGGGATCCATGTTCAATTTTAGTTTTCCCCCTCTTTACAGTGGGGCCTGTGGTATTGCCTGTTGTGCTTACAGTAGGGTAAGGCTCTGATTTCCGTGCACTGGGATGAGATGCACGGGCCCTGGGTCTGTTCGTAGCCGCAATCCTTATTAGCAATATAACCTTGAAGGGCCCTTTCTGGCTAGATGGAGGGCTGCCCCTGCAAAGAGAACTCCACTCCACTACAGAACCTCGTGGTCCTCCTAGCAGGGTGTGGTTTTGCACATTCAACTCATTTGTGTTGTTGTGTATGTCAGCCACTCAAGGTGGATGGGAGAAGCAGGGTAGGGACCCTACCACTCCCTCCACCTGCGTTGCTGTTTAGGAAATAATGCCAGCTGAGGTGATGTTGCCCAGCTAGGAATCCATGTGAAGCCCCTGCCAGGCCACCCATACCAATTAGCTGCTGTCCATGCTGCACCCCCCATGTGGGCCCCTTGTAGGACCCCTAGAACTGGGCCCAGCTGTCTACCACTCTGCCAAGTCATAATGGGGCAAAGGGGCTCCAGACCTCTGCCCCTGAGGAAGGGAGTGGGCAAAGATCTTTGGTGCTATGGACCTGAACCCAATGGAAGACATCATGGCTATATGACTCAAATTGTCTTTGGAGCCTAAAGGGGATTTTAATTATTAATACATAGTTTTTAAACATCGTCTATACCCCCCAGTGGCCAGTGAGTGAGACTGATGAAACTGGATTAGGTGATGTTAACCACCTCAGCTCTCAGAGAGGAGAGACAGGGAGACTGGAAGATTAAGGGCCGCTTCAGCTACATGGAGAGGTAGAGGCCAGCTTGTGATACATGAGACCCTGTCTCAGAAACAAAAGCAAACCAACAAAAAGAGCAGAGTGGCGGTTCCCAGACTGAGGGGCAGCAACACATAGCACAGGAATGGGAACCTGCTCCTCCTAGTGGGATGGGATCTGCCTGTCACTCAGGTGACGTCACTCCTGAAAGGGGGACTCTGGCTGCCACAGCACCCTAGAGCTGCTTGCCTTGGTTAATAGAGCAGTAGAGTGGGAACCTCACAAGTCTGTGTTGGAGGCAGCTGGGGCAGGCATGGGAAGGTTCTCGACGACCTCTCTGTTCTTCAGAACTGTCTCTGAATGTTAAGGAGCTAGAATCCATGATGGGTGTGTCTGCCTTTCCTCAGCGGATGCCCAGATGCCGAGGACCAGGTGAGAGGGGATATTCGTGTTGCACAACTCAGGCGACCTTAACCCAGGGGAGGTGGGGCAGGTAGCCCTTCCTATGAGTAGCACGCCCATCTCCAAGAGCTCCTTTCTCTTTCAGTTGACTTGGAACAAGTCCTGCAGCTGGATTCCCTGGAGTACCTGGAGGCACTGGAGGGCGTGACAGAGCGCCTGGAGAGCCGGGTCAACTTCTGCAAGGCCCATCTCATGATGGTCACCTGCTTTGACATCACCTCCAGGCGCCGATAAGGACCGGTGGGCCCCAAGCCATCAGTCCCTCGCTCCCTAGGACTTCAGCAGGGCACCACCCTCCCAGGCCCTCTGTGCTGGCAACACTCAAGACACTGGGATGCGGATGAAGGTTGGTGGCAAGTCTGGAGTGAGCGAGGAGCGAAAGGCGATGTTTCCTTTGTTTTCTGTAGGGAAGAAAGGTAAAGACACCAACAAGTGGAAGAAAGAAATGATGGGAAAACCCGTGGGACGGAGAAAGCACTTTGAGGAACCTGGAAGGTCTCTGTACATAAGGGCCACTGGCAGAGACTCTTTAGCTTGCGGTTGTGAGGAAGGGGAGGGTGACGCGGGATTGCCATTGAAAGCAAAACACCAACAAGACGACCCAGAATGATGGATTAAGTGCCTTGCAAATCTTTATGATTATCCAAACATTTGTGTTCATACTTTTTGTGTCCAGATGGTGCTAGTCACGAAGAAATCAACAAAACCGAAAACTCAGCCCAGTTTTTGAAATGTATTTACAGCTCGTTTTCTCTTGGTTCTGACTTGCTGTTTGTTCCTAAGAAGTTGTGTTTGTAGCGGTATTTCCTAATCAGTATTGCAGCTAAATAAATGTTAACTGTCTTTCATGGTTATTCTGCTAAGGCCACTCAGAACATGGAAACTACATTGGCATGAGCCAGTGTGATTCCCAGGGAGGTTTAGAAGGGCAGGGGACAGGAGATGCCACCTTCCCTGAGCAGCAGGCCAGCCATCAGCTCCATGGCCATGCATGAAATGGATGCATGGAATGAGCTTTGGTGATGAGGAAGGGGGTCTAGCTGACCTGGGCCCCTGTTCTTGTTTGTTTCATGTGTCTGTGGCCCTCAAAACAAGTTCATGTTCCTTTCCAGTCCAAAGCCTGTGGATGGAAATCTCGAACGGCTTCAGTATATCCTGTTCTTTGTCTTCATGTTCTGTGGTGTTATTTATGTAAGGTGGAGGTTGTCTGTGTTGAGACCCTCTTGGGCTTACATGGGTTCAGAGACTTGACATCCATTTAGAAAAAGGAAGCTTGGGGTTAGGATTTCTTAGCTTTCTGTCACCAAGGGTTCTGTCCACTAGTAAGAGGTCAGCTCTCAACCCGTCCTAAAGCCTCTGAAGCTTGTCCCTAAGCTTTGATGTCCTGAGGCAGAGAGAGGAATCACATCCCTAATTTCTAGAACCCTGGATATGCAGGGCAGAGCTGAATGAATGGGGAGACCTAAATCTTGCTACCCCCTAGAACTGAGGACTTCATTCTCAAATTACTCACCTCCCTTCAGGCTTGTTGGGCCATGTTACGGATGCAGGGCTGAGGCATTTAATGGTCAGGCTTCGGCTGACCATAGGCTGCTGGAACAAATGAGCATTCAAGGAGAATCAAGAATTCTCCGCTGTCCCAGAGTCGACGCAGCCTGCGTTTGCATATACCTGCTCAGGGTTTAGAAAGAGAACTCTGCATCCCCACCTTCCCACCAACCAACTCTTCAATTCCAGATGCTCCCCAAAGAGAAAGACCTTTGTGTTTCTGGATCAGCCCTCTCTCTGGACACATGTATTCCAGCACAGCATGGTATGTGGCCAGCAGAACTCACCACACAGGACCTGAAGTCATCTGAGTGCCATGGCCATGGCACCTGACCCTTTACTAGAACAGGGCACAGATGAGACCACCATCTTGACTGTTCTAGAGGTCAGCTCTGTGGACCAAAAGCCAGCCCCATGGGTCACACATCCTGCTTTGCACATACATTTCTAAGAGGTGACTCTTATGAAGAGGGATCCCAAGCTGTTGATTGAATGGTCTAAGCTCTGGAAGAGCCTGTCTGCCCTCTGTGCATCCTACAACTTTAACAAGTATGTCTCCTGGGGAAGCAGGGGCTCCCCAGATCTTCCACAGCTGCCCCTCAGGGCCATTCGGCAGGAGTCCTGGGCTCAGGGCCAACCTCGGCCTCGTAACACATGTGTACATGGGCCTGCTTAACAGCAATGTTCTTGGAAGCTTCTGGACCCATAGAGATGCCAATACTACTAGCATCTGTTTTGATTGCTGGCTTGAAATATACTTCTGTGTTTTGCTTTTCATGAAAGGTTTTGGTTTGGGAAAGTTTTTAAAAGTGAGCATGTCTGGATTTCTTTTCCCTGCTCCAGAGAGAATTCATTTGATTAGTAATCTGTGAGCTTGGCTTTGGTCCCTGCTGCCTTTTCCCTTAATCCTGAGGTCATCAGGCCCCAGTGAATCCTTTAGCAGGCCACCAACAGAGCCCAGTACCTTTGCTGGAGTGAGATCATGCTGACTCATCCATAGAGAGCAGACCCTCAGCCAGCAGGTTCTCTTAGGGGAGTGGACCTCAGTTGCCTCCCATGCAGACCTGTTTGCATACATTCCAAACAACCTCATGCTGCAGCACCAACGGCTTGGCAATGGTACTAGGCTTCCTTTACCAAGACAGGTTAGCTTCCCAGGAGGCCACATCCACATGGCAGGGCATCCCATGGGATCCAATGGGCTGTGGGGCAGGGAGATATTTGTGTGAATTAGTGTGCATCTCTTGCTCATTCTAATACCCTGTCTCCCTCCAAAGTAAACTGCAAACATCTTAATCTACCACATCGCATCATCTTAACTGATAGCTTGTGAGAACCCTGCATCCCATGATGCACCTGTTCCCTACCCTGGCTATAAGCTGCCTGCAGGAGTGCAGATCTTTAGGCACAAAGAAGTAGTCCTAACATCTGAAGACAGTGCCAGTGTAAGACGGCTCCAGGTTTGGGTTGGAGAAAAACAAACAAACAAACAAACAAACAAACAAAAAACCCAAGAGGGCAAAGGGGATATCAAAAAACTTCTACTTCATTATCTGTCCATAGAAAGGCTGGAACTGTTGTTTTTTTAAAAGTATTAATATTTAGGTACATATGCCTTTCTTAAATTCTGTCTATTTCCCCCAACTCTAGCCCTGCTTCAAAGAACTTTGTGAGGTAGAAGCATTTGCAGCCATGTAACCCTGAAAAGAATCTGAGTACAAATCTGAGACAGGTACATCCTTCTCCCGAGAGGAAACCCTTAGTTCGTCTCCTGGTGGGGGAGTCGGGGAGGGTGTTGCTCCTCCCAGGAAGCCTGCCTTTGGGTTGTCTTGGTTTTCAATACCTAAGCGCTGGAAGCTTTGATCTTCTCCTGGAACTCTCCTGGACACCCCAGGAAGCTGTCTTTCACTTTCATCTCAGCAGAGTTGAAACTTGCTCTTGTGGTTTCAACTCCAATTACTGTTCTGAACAAGGGGGACATACTCTGCAAATGCATAGGTGGGTCCCCTAGTGACACAGCAATGACCCAAGCAATGACCTTCAAGGGGTAGAAGACCTGAGCTAGAGGCTGGGGTAAGGACTACCATACAGGCCCAGAAAAGAGGCACCAGAAATGTTCATTGGGCAGAAACCAGGCCCCATTGGTCATGGATCCGCCTTAAGCTGGGAGTCTAGTGTCCGGGAAGGGTCACTCTCGTGTAGGGAGGTGCTTCAGAAGGACCCACACACTCAGGGTGTGCTTGCTGCATCGGCCACGTGGGGGTGGACCTCACATCCCAGGGAACAGCCACCTTTTCTGCCCTTCATAGCCTCATGCCCCTCATTAATTTGAGCTCATTCATATTGTATTTCAAAACTGCTGTCTGCCCTTGACTTCCTGATAGAGAAGGTGGGTTGGCAAAAGCCCACCATTTGCACAGTGCAAACATGGCCTTTGCTGATCTGTAATTGAGCCTGAAGTGAATGTTTTTTGGGTTCCTTGTTCCACCAAGAATTCTAGTCTGTAAAAGAAATTACTAAAAAACCAGTTCCTTCCAAAATTGAAAACAGATTTCCGGAATGTTGTTCTTTCCCTGGACATAATGCAAAAACATTTCCTCCCTTTTAGGGTAGTTTATCTTTGAAACCCAAAGCCAGGGCCCATTAGACACAGGTTGAAACTCCTGTGTTCCACGAGTTGATGCTGACTAAGCCATCCACTGTCATTGTCCCTGGAGCCTCCCCGCCACTGCCAACATCATGGCCCAGCTTTCTGCACTGAAAAAGGGGTCCTCAATGCTAACACGTGTGACAGCCCCGCAGTGGGAGAGGTCGGCACAGCTCGCTGTTCTCCGTGCCAAGTTAAACTGCTGAGGGCAAGTTTCACAGACGATTGGTGAATGGGTCTACTTTATTTTTTTTCTATTTTTTGAAGTGATAGAAACACAGTGTTCTTTTATATTATATAGAGTACCACTCCCCGCTTCTGAAAAATGTCTGTAACCACTTTACAACGTTACAAAGCTGTTTGTAAAACAATGCCTAAACTGCATCCTTTAGCCATCTTCCTGGTGTGTTATCTAGAACACACTTTGAAATGACAAATTCTACATTATTTCCTTAAGAGTAAAAGCAGAATTCTAACACAAGAAACTCTCAAATCCAAAAATCCTCTCCAAAAACAGAAAAGTTAATTTATCCATCTCTAAACAAACAAATACTTAGGGGTGCACCTATTCGAAACCTGAGCTGATGTCACAACGTTGAACACAGTGTGGCACTGTGGATAGGCCCAAGCCTGACATTCTCCACATACAGCAGTTTCAGGTGCCACAGTTGTGGAAGTGAGTGTTTCAACCCCAGAGTCATGCATCTGCTTTATGTACACTTAGAATGACCTTTCCCAAAGGAGCCTTCCTGTCTCTGTTCTCCACACTGCCAGCCTCCTACACTGCCAGGCTTGATTTACTGAGACATTATCATTGACTTGTAACCTTGGAATGTTGTCCTGTATCACCACTTGCATGTCTGGATGTCTTTATGCATCGTGTTCAAGAACGCCCTCCACGTGTTCTGAGTTGAAGTGTGTGTGCTTGCTCCGTCTGTGTCTGTCTTTCTCTTCTGTTTTCTTTACTCCAGCAAAGTCTATTAGCAGAGTCCTGGGCCAGGGAAGGGAGGATGGATACGGACTGGGGTGGGATCTCCTCCTCCAAGTGCAGAGCTGTGCTTGGCTGTCTCTCTAGTAGACAGCCAATGGAACTGAGACAAAGTTCTTCCTTTCCAGTTGGCATGGTGATGACCTGGTTGGAAAGCAGATTCCATGGACCTCAGTAGCAGAGGATCCAGCCTCCTCTAGCTGGGTCTCCACACAGCCCCGAGGAAAGTACTGACAATGTTAGCCTCTACTCATCCCCAAGATCCCCAAGAGGTCCTGGCCTTGAATAGATGTTGTAGCTATCTATTTGCTAAAGAAACCAAAGCACTTTAGTGAGTCTCACAACCCGTAATACTTATGGCATGTGTCCCCTCACTGGATCTCTGAGAGGCAGAGAGAGGCTTGGGCCAGTAGTCTCATTTGAGAGGCAGCTAGAATGAGGACGGAAAGCCTGGAGCTAGGAGGCAGGGAGCCGGGGCCACAGCTGGTGCCATCATAGCCATAAACCTTGGGTGGGCTACTGCATTTTGCTGGGCCTTGGGTCCCCCTGTAGACAGTTTGTGGGGGAGTCATAAAAGCTGCCTTCCTGGGATAGTAGAAAAGGAAAGGAATGGTGTAATGGTGGGACATGCTTTAAAGAAATGAGACGCTCTCTCCAGGGCAGAGGAGGATCATATGTAGATGAAGAAACTGACAGCAGTGGTCACTGACCGGCCCAGTCCACATAAGGGTCTCATAGCAGACCTGGTACGTGAGCCCAGGCACCTGGACTCTCTCTGTTAGACCACCTTGCACCCAGAGTGTGTACACAATCACACGAAGCTCCTCTGTGCTAGTATGTGTACATATGGGTGTGTCTGTACAGAGGGTGTGTAACACAGACGGAGAGCATATGACAAAAGCCCCCAGTCCAATTCTGTCTTCAACAGTAGACCTACCTGTTGCCTGGGACACAAGCAGCTCTTCCGGAACTCGGATTTTCTAAGTTGTAAAATGAGGACATTGTGGTACAAGGTCTTTGCGGTTCTTCCAGCTCTGGCTGTGAGAGTCCACGCTGAGTGATGTATGTATGTATGTATATATTGATAGGCTTCTCTGTAGAGATGGGCCCAAAGGAAATGGGAGACAGGCCTGCCCAAGTGCATTGATTGTATCAGAATCGGCAACTTCACAAGACCGTGAACCTTCATTTTAAAAGTTGATGGTGGCATTTATGGTCATTGTTTCAAAGTCACTGTTTACCTGGATAGAAGATTGGTGCTGTTTTAAAAATTAAGTTCCTAGCTCGCAAGTGTTTGCTGTTAATTTTTTAAACACAGTCATTTGTTCAATAGTCAAAATTTTAACTCTTCTGCCTTGGGCAGGTCCCCAACAGCCTGTTTGCAGGCTGTGTTTTTGTGTATGGGCTTTTACATAACTATATAAAATTTAGCTGTTGGCTTGATCATGGTAAATATGAACAGATTGCCTGGAGAACAGTCCAGAAAAGAGTTGAATTCTATAGTTCTCATCAACTGGTGACATGGAATCATTAAGCTATGTGCGATTCCCTGGTGTGAAGATGTTGTTTGCTGGCTACGGTCTCTGACTTTGTGGCATATGCATATGAGGTATAAAATGTTGTAAAAAAAATCTGGTGTTTAAAAGAATCAAACTATGGTGGCATTAAATGTTCACTTTTATTCTACCCAGACTCATGTCTCCTTCTCTACCCAATAGGTCCTTTTGTGTACAAGAGAGATGCAATTCAAGGACCAAGGTACATCACCTTGGTAAAACTACACCTTAGGGAGGGGGAGGCGAGGCCCCACAGGTCCTCTGGGATTCACCTGTCTAGTCCTACTGTGTGGGGCTGTCCTCCAGCAAGTCAGAGACTCAAGCAGGAATGGATGGAGGGGAGGGCTAAGTCACCAAATCCCAAGAATGGTCCTCCATCCCAGGGAGTCAACTGGCCTGGTGTAGAGTCTCCCTCAGCTCAGTACTTCTGGGGTCTGCCACACAGAGTCAGGGTGTGTGCTGTGGTTGTAGATAACTTGAGCCTGGACACAGGGTTTCTCATTACATTGGAATTTGTCTCAACTATGACTAAGCACATTCCAGAAGAAGGAGAAAAAAGATCAGGACTGTATAAAGATCTCCTAGGGCAGCCCCTGCTCCCAAGGGCAGGTGTCAACACAGTGGCATTGGTCATCGGGTGCACCAGTGCCTAGGGCACAGGCCCGGTGGCCATGGAAACAAAGACACGTGCTTGCTTCTGCCCAGGACTGCTCTGCATCCCTGACCTTGCTCTGACAACCTTGCCTTGCCTGTGGGGCCCTAAGGCCTCTTGTTTTTCTTCTCCTCAGGTCCTAGACAAGACCTTCCTGGTCACCAAAGATACCATATGAAAAAAATTAGGGGTCGTAGTGGTAACACCTTCTGCAGGAGCCTGAGGATTGCTGTGCACGTCACCAGCTTGGGGAACAGAGAATACCTTGTCATGGAGGTGATTGCTTCCAGTTCTCTCGATACTCCACAAAGACCTCCATCCCTCAGTTCTCCAGGGGTCAGGCATGGCCTATCATCTCATCTTGTCCTCAGTTCACATCTGCCCTCTGAGGGGGACTGGCTAGGACAGTGAGTGTGGTCATCAGAAACAATGTTGTCTTTTACACAGTCACAGTTTCTAGGTTGCTATCCGCATTTCGTCTGTGTGTCTGTGTGTGTCTGTGTGTGTCTGTATGGGACACACATGTGTGTGACCTAAGGGTGGGGGCAGAGGTCAACCTCAGATGTTGCTCTTTGGGCAAGGCCCACATCATTTTTTGAGGCAGGATTTCTTACTGGCCTGAAACTTGCTGCCTAGACTAGGCCATCCAGCAAGTCCTAGGAATCCTTCTGTCTCCACCTCCTCAGAGCTGGCATTGCAAGTACACACTACCACATCTGGCTTTTTAAAGCATGGGTTGATTCTGGGGATCAAACTCTGGTCCTCATGCCTGTGTGGCCAGCCATCTTTCCAGACTCCTTCCGTTTGTTTCATACGTGTGACCATGTATCTGTCGGAAGCAACCTAAAGGAAGAAAGGTTTATTTTAGCTCATGGCTTCATGGTATATAGTGGACCCACCAGGTAGTGTAGCTCATCCGAAGCGGTTCTAAGGCAGCAGCCGGTCCAACCGGGAAGCAGAAAGAAAGCCAGGCTGCAGCCCTCCAGACTGTTCAGTAGCTTCAAGTCCAAAAGTTCTATTATCTTCTTATATCATGCCACTGGGTGAGCACCAAATGTTCAAACACAAGAGCCTGTGGGAATGTTTCGTATTCATGATGTCATTCTTTTCTATTCCTCTCAGGGAGGACCTCTACCAACCAGCCGGTTGCTATTCTGTCTACCACAGCACTGTGGTCAGCTAGCTGCCCTTGGGACTATGACATCATGAAAAGCCATGCAAGGGTCTTTTATCCCGAATTAGCAGGTCAGGCTATTGCTGTTCACAGGAGAGTTTTATATTCTATATAAGGGCTGTCACAGTGTCTGCGGCCTCCATCTTCTGCTCTGACTGAAGGCATTTCTCGAAAATCCTTACAAACACGCAGGACACTTGGAGTATGGCCACAAAGACATGGCTGGATGCTGTGGAGCTGAGTTTTTCCTGCCCCTGTTTCCTAGCATCCAGAACCAATCCTGTAGTTTACTGAGCATTCAGCCAATACCAGCTGAATGAGTGAGTCAACCAACCATCTTGGGGAGACGATGCAGCAGGAGAGCCAGGAATGGAGGTGCAGAAACTTCAGGGTCCCTTGAGGAAGGTACCACAGGAATGCATTTGGAAAACCCTAGCGGACACAAAGCCCACAGTTCACAGAGGAGGGGTAGCAATGCTTGGTCCCAGGGCCAAACCTAGGCCCATGGTCTATTTTATTATACACATAGCCGCAGCTGAGACCTTCCAGCCCCCGACCAGCCCTGGCTTCCGAATTCCTAGCACTACTCCCTAAGACACGAAAGCACATGGTGTTTCTGAGTCCTCTGGCACCTCTGTAGAAGTAAGCACTGAAGAAACCTTTATGAACCTTCATTCTGGTCACCAGGATAAAACAAATCCTGGGCTTCCAGAGTTCTGCCTGACTACACACAGTTACCATAAGCTGACAGGACAATACACAGCATTATCATCAACAGCAAAGGCCTCTGCCCTTTCCTGCAGCAAGGGCCCAGGACCAAGCCTCAGCCGGGAAGTGTTTTCTAGAGCACAAGGAAGGAGGAGGAGAGACATGATGGCACAGTGAGCATTGTCCGCCTGCCGGGACGAGGTGATTGACAGGTCACCGTGCTGCTATCCTGGAGGAGCTTCTGTGTAGTCCCATCTGCCTTCAGGGTACATGGTAGCTGCTTTGTTTTTCATTGTCAAAATTCTGGAACTACCCTGTTCCTTCTTCCATGGTGGGAGCCAGGAGCTGGGTTTGCTTTTTGGTTTTTAACCCTTTGTGGTATTTTGTTTGAGAACAAGTCCCGCTCTGTTACCCAGGCTGGCTTGGAACTTGCTCTGTGTATGTAGTCCATGCTGGGATTGAAGTCATAGCACCCTTCCTTCCTCAGCCTCCCAACGGCTGGCACAACAGGTGTGCTGCCACTAGGCACCTTTATTTTTTAGTTTTTTTTTTTTAACTGGACTTGTAAAGATGTAATTAGGAAATAAAAATCACCTTTTAGCTCACACCAATGAGAAACACTGCTGCTATTGTCATTAGTTTGTGCATGCTCTCTCTGTCTGTCTGTCTCTGTCTGTGTGCATCTTTCTCTGTGTCTCTTTCTCTCTGTGTGTCTCTGTCTCTCTCACTCCAAATAACCTTGACTATGAAGCCCCTGTCAGAATCTGTTTTCCCTCAGTCCCACCAGCACAGCTGGAACAGCATAGTTCATGCTCTAACGATAGGACTGGGCCAGCTGTGGAACATTTTATCATATGGACTGGGTCCCATAGACACACCCAGTCCCCAGTCATGGACCGTGAGCTTCGCTCACTTCCCACTGCCATCAGTTACACTGTCACAGACACATTGAGCATGAATCACTTCTTTATTTCTCTGACACATCCCTGAGGATAAATTCCTAGTTGTGAACTAGCTGTAACAACAGGAATAAAACATTGTTACAGGGCGTTTTACACACATTGAGTGGCCATGCTTTCAACTGTCCATCTGAACAATGAATCAAAGATTCCCTGATGGCCCCAGAGAGAGTTTACTCTTCCTTCTTTTTTTGTTTTGTTTTGTTTTGTTTTGTTTTTCGAGACAGGGTTTCTCTGTGAGCTTTGGAGCCTATCCTGGCACTCGCCCTGGAGACCAGGCTAGCCTCGAACTCACAGAGATCTGCCTGCCTCTGCCTCCCAAGTGCTGGGATTAAAGGCGTGCGCCACCAACGCCCAGCTTACTCTTCCTTCTTAACCTGTTTCATGGATTCACTTGCCTGTTCAGTCTACAAATGTACAAAAAGGAGTTTCCACAAGGTCAGCACATCCCTTAGAAGATGTACCAAGTTCTTGACCTGTGAGTCTACATATTCTAACAAAGGGCGTGCACATCTGTCTCTGAACTTGGCTTATAGGGGCAGGAGGTGACTTCTGTGACTTAGCATAGAGCCACACACAAAATGTGAGTTATGACATGGAGGGTTTAGGCAGAGCTATCAAAGGAAGGCAAATTTTATATACAAAAGAAATGGTATGCTCTGGGAATTCTCTCTCTCTCTCTCTCTTTCTCTCTCTCTCTCTCTCTCACTCTCGCTCTCTCTCTCTTTCTCTCTTCCTCACTCTCTCTCACCCCACTCTCTGACTCTAGTCTGAGGAGTCCTGAAGGCAGAAGTTGGCTTGAGAACCACGATTTGCAGTGGACTCTGAGGTCGCAGAGCATATCTGTATTCTCATGTGTCAGAGCCAAGGCCTGGTCTGTCCTGTCTGGTTTTTCCTGGGGATTTTTCAGTGGCTAAATGCAGGCAGTGTGCAGGCATGTGCTGTGATCTGGTCTTTGCTCAGCAGGCCTAAGACAACAGTGGTTTTTGTTCATTTTCTGACCTTTTGACAGAATATGAGTCATTTATCAACAATAGAAACACATTTGGATCAAGGTTCAGGAGGCTGGAAGTCCAAAAGCACAGTGCCAAGGTCTTAGAGAGTCATCATATGATGGAGTGGGGCGGGCACAGGAACTCAAGCAGGACAGGTACCCCGAGGAAGGACACCTGGGGCATCCTAATCATGTCATCCTAATGACATAGAAACTTTCAACTAGGTCCCACCTTAAGAGGTCTCCCAAGAGTGCCAGATTGGGGACAAAGCCCTTATCACACAGACATGGCAGGGGGCACTTAATACCTAAACTCTAGCAGTAACAAAGTCTGAAGGTTTTTTTGTAGTGAATTCTGGTAGGGTTAGGCTTTGTGTTAGGGTTAGAGTTTGGGTTAGGGTTAGCTTAAAGGTTATGGTTATGGTTTGTGTTAGGGTTAGGCTTAGGGTTAAGCTTTATGTTAGGGTTAGGGTTAGGGGTCAGGGTTAGGTTAAAGCTCAGGGTTAGGGTTTTAGTTATGGACAGGGTTAGGGTTAGGTTTTTGTATTTGGGTTAGGGTTAGGATTTGGGTTAGGGTTAGCTTAAAGGTTATGGTTATGGTTTGTGTTGGGGTTAGGCTTAGGGTTAAGCTTTATGTTAGGGTTAGGATTTGGGTTAGGGTTAGGTTAAAGCTCAGGGTTAGGGTTTTAGTTATGGACAGGGTTAGGGTTAGGTTTTTGTATTTGGGTTAGGGTTAGGATTTGGGTTAGGGTTAGCTTAAAGGTTATGGTTATGGTTTGTGTTGGGGTTAGGCTTAGGGTTAAGCTTTATGTTAGGGTTAGGATTTGGGTTAGGGTTAGGTTAAAGCTCAGGGTTAGGGTTTTAGTTATGGACAGGGTTAGGGTTAGGTTTTTGTATTTGGGTTAGGGTTAGGATTTGGGTTAGGGTTAGCTTAAAGGTTATGGTTATGGTTTGTGTTGGGGTTAGGCTTAGGGTTAAGCTTTATGTTAGGGTTAGGATTTGGGTTAGGGTTAGGTTAAAGCTCAGGGTTAGGGTTTTAGTTATGGACAGGGTTATGGTTAGGTTTTTGTATTTGGGTAAGGGTTAGGATTTGATTAGGCTTAGGCTTAGGGTTTGGTTTAGGGTAAGGTTAGTGTTAGGGCTAGTGTTGGAGATAATATTTGGGTTGGGTTAGGTTTGGTGTTTGGTTGTGAGTTCCTGCAGAGTCACTCACATTAACTTCTAAGTCATGGATGCTAGTTCCTTTCTGCAGAGTCGTTCCTACAGACTGTCTCAAGGTTAATGTCCCTTTTTCACACACACAAAACATTGTTTATGTGGAGTACTTTAAAGGCCAGTGCCACACAAACAGCAGAACTGTCATCACATGACATCCCCCAGGCTGGAAAGTTGCCTCATGGCCTGCCCAGGGCCCACCTGTTCCTTCAACCCAGCTCTTCCAAGTGGCTGAGGGACAGAGTTATAAATCCCTTCAGGCAACACCTTGACAACTTTCCATACAACTATGAACAAACAATTGGGGAGTCTTTGCTTCACACTCTTGGAGAAAGGGACCTTTAGTCACTGTGCTAATTCACATTGCCTGCCTATCTGAGAGAAGAAAGGGCAACGCTCCTATCAGTGAACAAGCGGGTTCCTGCCTGTGGGCCCCAGTATTCCTTGAGTTCCTGAGATCACTTCTTTTGAGTTCCTAGGGAAGAGAAGAGAAGGACAGTGTGGGGAGAGGCAAGGTGAGATGGCTGTGCTCAGTCCCAGCTTGGAACCTCAGCTCTGGGTCCCCACCAAGCAAAGAATGGTGTGGCATTGAGTGGTCAGGATTGTAAGGACATAGCTGAGTCCAGCTAATGTTGCTGATGTCTAGCTCAGTGTGCTCTAGAATGTTCCACCCATGCACATGCAATTCTGAATCCATTCTAAGTGCAACCCTGCCTGGGAGAAGTAAGAGGTGTGGGAGCCCCTGGTGTGAGCAGCTCCCATGCTGGCTAAGGAAAGAGTTCCAGGACTGTTGCTCCTTCTCAGAAGGGATGTTCTGACCCTAGAGGCAGCAGAGGAGACTAAGAAGCTGCTTGGCCTGTGTTAAGTCTTTATCTTATGCTCTGAGAAATTATGGGTTACCATCGTCAAAGTTCTCCACCACCCCTGGGTTCCTGTGCCATGAATTTCCCTTTCTAAAATCCTGCAATGCTAACTTAAGTAACTTTCCTCATTCTCAACCCATCCCCACTCCTTGGGCGCCACCATTGGTCGAGATAGAAAGGCCCTCTCCTCCCCTTTCCTCTCCTCTCCTCTCCTCTCCTCCCCTCCCCTCCCCTCCCCTCTCCTCTCCTCTCCTCCCCTCTCCTCCCCTTCTCTCCTCTCCTCCCCTCTCCTCTCCTCTCCTCTCCTCTTCTCTCCTCTCCTCTCCTCACCACTTGCCCTTTGCCCGCCTGTTCACTGCCAGTTTTACAGGGTTGATGTGGGGAGTGGACCGTGCTCTATGAACCATTTGAAAAGGATGCTTGTATGTCAGAACCACAATGGCTAGAGAAGCCACAGCTTCAGAAACGTCAGGGCTTCCCATAACATGGAAAGGTCATTCACGCCAGTCCTGACCCCAGACAACTGTGCTTCTAGCCCTAGGAATGACTAAAACTCAAGGGGTGTGGGGGAAAGGGAGAGACATCCCTTTCCATGGCATTATGGTTGAAGTTATCAGTAGTTCCTCTCCACAGCCTCCAGGAACATCTCTCTCAGGGTTGGTGACAGCCCTCTGTTGTCCTTTTATTTATTTTTGTGGTGCTGTAGATGCAGGCGAGGCCTTGCCCACAATAAGCACCTGTTTGATGGCTGAGTGGCATCCCAGCCTCTGCGCCATGGTCTGTCCCCGACTCCTGTGCGAGTCTATTGTTGAGAGCAGAGCCCTGGTCTGCCTGCTCTGTCCACATGCATGCTGTTGGTTCTGCTTCTCTGGGGAACCCTGGCTAATACAGGACTTCCCTTCCCCGACAGTGGATCTGTTCTTTCTCTAGTAAAAACTCCCTCTGGGAGAGCCCGGAAGGGAAGGGGGCAGGGAAGCAAAGCCTCATTAGGACCCTCCACCTGGATGGCCACCGCAGGGACCCTAATTACTGCACCTGAATTATTCTTCTGCTTGCAAAGGAGGGCGTCTCTAAGGTCCTTATTAAAACTTACGAAGCTTCCTCAGCATGGCAAAAGGAAAACACAGGAGTCTTGTTTGAGCTGACAAGAGTATAACCCAGTCCTGAGGGCAGCTGATCCCCGGTCACATCCTGCCTGGCCCCACTTCAGCTGACCTGTGCCTTTGAGGACCTAAGAGGAAAACTCTAGGGTGGAGGCTTGGCTTTCATAGTCTTTGATCCTGAGCACTGGCAGGAGGGAGGGGCTAGCTGGGAGCTTAGTGTGGGGAGAGTTCCAAGGAGAAAGGGTAGTCTTGCAGGGAGAGTGTGAGGGGAGAGGGCTGTGGGAACTACAGGAAGGGCACATGCTCATTGCTCAAGTGATGGTGGTTGGTAGGGGCTGGAGAGATGGCTCAGTGGTTAAGAGCACTGGCTGCTCTTCCAGATGAACCTGGGTTCAATTCCCAGCAACTACATGGCAGGTCACAACTGTCTATACCTCCTGTTCCAGGGGACCTGACACCCTCACACAGACCTACATATAGGCAAAACACCAATGTCCATAACATTTTAATAAAAAATAAATCATTTTTTTAAAGTGTTGGTGGAGCTGCAATGTGTCACACAGGGTTCTGGAAACCAATAATCAACAGCGAATGAGACAGATATTGTCCAAACCTTTGTGCCTGCCCCTGGCAAGGCACAGTGGGAATGACAAAGCCCTGTTTATGGCTACTTTGGCTTCATGGATAGAAATCCCTTTTGAAGGGCTGGAGAGATGGCTCAGAGGTTAAGAGCACTAACTGCTCTACCAGAGGTCCTGAGTTCTGTTCCCAGCAACCACTTGGTGGCTCACAACCATCCATTATGAGATCTGGTGCTCTCTTCTGGTGTGCAGATATACATGGAAGCAGAATGTTGTATACATAATAAATAAATAAAATTAAAAAAAAAGAAATCCCTTTTGAAAGCTGTCCCTTCCTGAGAACTCTGTCATACCCTCTGCCTCCCCTTTTGTCATGTGGACTGTCCCCGGTCCCCTGCTGGATTGAGAGCATTCTTCACCTGCTCTTCTGGTGTCCAGTGCTTAAGAAACAGGCATCGCTGATTGGGAGGCCCTCAGTCAATGCCTGTGGTGACTGAGAGGCAAGACCCTGGCTTCTTCCCCAGAGGCTTGGAGCACACAGAGGAGAAAGCTAAACAAGAAACAGCAATTTAACGGCTCAGCTTCTAGGTGGTGGGGCAGGTGTCCGAGAGCAACCAGGAGGGCACGGTGAACATGTCTGGGAGAATGAATGAAGCTTCCCAGGCACGTGGAGGAAGAGACAGGCCTGCACCAACTGGAGCTGGCTGCAGCCTGGTCACACCTGGAGGAGGCAACCAAAGAGTGAGAGACAGAGCCATGTTGAAGAGGAGAGCTGACAAACTCAGAGCCTTCCATTAGACTGAAGAGGTTTTGCCCTCAATCCTTAAAGCAAACAGGCTGGAGTATAGACGCGTGCTCATCCACAAAGTCCAGCGTTTAATCCCAAGCACCACGTGAACCAGGTGTGGTGCTACGTGCCTGCGACCCCAGTGCCCCCTAGGGGTAAGCAGGAAGAAGTTCAAGGTCATAGTAAGTTCATGGTCACCTTCAGCTACATAAGACTTAAATAAATATGAATAAAAATAAATAAAGCCCCTTAGACACAAAACCCAAATGATGTGTTTGGAAGGAACAGAAAGCCAGCTCCACGGGACATGGAGGTGATTTCTCCAAGGCTGCAAGTGTTTGGCAGAGATGAAGCAAACTGTCTGCACTGCATAGCACCTCTCACCCCTCCTGCACCCCCACACCCAGCCTCCTCACCCCTCCTGCACCCCCACACCCAACCTCCTCACCCCTCCTGCACCCCCACACCCAGCCTCCTCACCCCTCCTGCACCCCCCACTCCCCAGTGCCTGTACTTCCATTTCCTCCCAAAGAATTTGCATGGATCCCGGTTCTGAGCCTAAGCCATTTGCCTCATTTGGAGGCTCTGCCAGGCCCAGCAGGAAAGTCTGAAGAACTTGTCACAGCTCAGAAACTTATTTGAAAACTTGAGGGGAAAAATTGTCCTTTATTTACAGCTTTTCTATAATTTTGAGGATTGAAAAAAAAATCCAAACAGGAATAGTGGTTTGTGGCCAGTATTAGTTTGTACATTGGTTGATTTTTTTATTTTCATTTTTTTTTTCAGTTTAACCCAAGCTAGAGTCATCTGGGGAGAGGAAGCTTTAATTAAGGAAATGCCACCGTTAGACTGGCCTGTAGGCTTGGGGCATTTTCTGGATTGATGATTGACATGAGAGGGCCCAGATCACTGAGGATGGTAACCGCCCTGGGCCAGTGGTTCTGGGCTGTGTAATAAAACAAACTGGGAAAACCATGGCAAACAAGTCAGCACGAAGCCTTCCTTCATGGTCTCTGCCTCCAGGTTCCAGCCATGGCTTTCCTTCAAGATGGACTGTAGGAAGTAAGCTAAAATGAGTCGTTTCCTCTCCAGAGTGCTTTGGTGGTGGTTTTGTTTGTTTTGTTTTTTAATAAATACAGGTAAGTAAATAATACAGCCTAATATCGTTTATTAGGCTTCGTTTTTTTTTTTGTTTTTTTTTTTTAAGTCAGCACATAAATTGATTACCCTACCGTGTGAGGCTGGAGTCCAAGATCAGGTGCTGCTTGGCTTGGGCTCCTCTCATGCTGTATTCATTGGCTGGCAGTGGCCATCTCCTTGTTGTCACTCTGTCCTTTCTCACAATGTTCAGTGTTTGTGTCCAAGTCATCACTGCTTAGCAGGACATCGGTCAGACTGGAGTAGGGCCATTGCCATCTGCATGGTTTGCATTTAATTACACATTCTTCCAGCACAGTTAAATCTGCAAGTACCTATGGTTAGGGTTTCAGAATCGAGAAGGGGACACTTGTCCCTTTGTGGGACTTTCTGTAAGAGATAGTGGTGGTTGGAATAATAGATGTCATCTGGCATCTGAATGCTTGGTCCTTACTTGTTGGCCCTGTTTGGGCAGGCTTAGGACATGTGGCCTTGCTGGAGGGAGTATGTCACTGGGGGTGGGCTTTGAGAGCTTCAAGCTTGTGCCTTTTTGAGTTTTCTGTTTGCTGCCTGTGTTTTGGGATGTGAGCTCTGAGCTGTTCCTGCCGAGGTGCCTGCTGCCACACATCCCCACCGCCATGCTGGGACTCTGATTTCTCTGGAAACATAAGCCCCAAATAAATCCTTCCTTTTGTGAGTTGCCTTGGTCATGGTGTTTTAGCTCAGCAATAGAAAAACAACTTGAGCTCCTGGAGGATGGGAAACACCCACGCACCATACATGCATCTTATAGCCATGCTTTGTCATGCTGGAATGTGTATCTACAGCTAGACCGGAAGTTGTCATTGGGCAGAGATGCTGTCTGCCTCCCCTTTTTCTAGCTCCTATTCTTTCATAGAACAGATTTTTGATGTACTTTTCAGTGGTTGTTGAACTCAAATGCCAAGAAAGAGGGACCCAGATGTCTTTAAAGCAAAACTGGGGGCTGGGAAGATGGTTCAGTGGGTGTTGGCACTTGCTGCTAAGACTGACAACCTGAGTCTGATTCCCAGAACCTACATAGTGGAGGGAGAGTACTGACTCCCGCAGGGTGGCCTCTGACCTTTTCTGTTTACACACACACACATCCACACGCACACATGCATGGACGCACACACGAATGCACACATGCTCACATGCATCCATGCTCGCACACTCATAAGCACAGAGAGAGGAAAAAAGAGTAAATGTTAAAAAGTAAAGCAAACCAGAAAACCAAAGAGCTGGATATTATTTAATCTTTAATGTTAATTAAAAATTCATGTCCTGCATGGAAGAAGTCAACCCACAGTGAAGTCCCATGATTATATGTGTGTGTGTATGTGTGTGTGTGTGTAATGCATTTTTTGTTAGTTTTCTTTGCTTCCCCCCCTCCTTTCTTTCTTTCTTTTTTGTTTGTTTGTTTGTTTGCTTTGGGAGGCTTCTTGTTTATTTCATTCTGCTTTGGGCAAATTTTCCATATGCTGAATCAGCACTCCTCAGATTCCAGCCACTCTAAGAATCCAGCTTTCACATGCTACACACAGAGATGCCGAAAACCCACACTCGTGGTGAGTAGAGCACAGTAGAACAACTTTCCGTTCTCTCACTCCACCCTTGGCTTCTGGGGACGGAACTCGGCTCATCAGTCTTATATGGCCAGCAACTCCACCCAATGAGCTATCTCACCAGCCCAGACTCTACCAGTGTCTTCTGACATGCAGTATGTTGCCCCGCACAGGGCCGTTCAAATCCTGAAGACTCTCAGGGAAACATTTGCTGGGCAGACTTGCTATGGTCAGGGTTTTACTTATGCACCACCCAGCCAGGCTTCACACACACACACACACACACACACACACACACACACACACAAACACACACAAATGTATGTATGTACATACTGGAGGCACTGGCTCCCGTATTGATAAAGTAAAATGCCCAGGAACGCCTAGAGCATAAACAAAGCAATCAGAGTGGTTGGTCCTCAAGAAAAGTCATTCCAATTCACTGGTGCTGGGTCATGCTTCTTAACTCAGCCACAGGGAAATCCCAGTTCAAGCAAAAATAATTCTGTCTTCATTATTCTGTAATCCGGTGGGTGTCTATGGTAATGCGAACATCCCTTTTGGAAAGGAGAAGACATTGCACACGTCTTAATAACACACTCCTGTCTGTGTCTTCCTGAAATGCTACATTAGCAACTGCATTTCATTGCTGGAACCCGGCTCAGGCTCCCTGCTGGTGCTCTTATGGCCCATTATTAATGCAGACCCCTTCGGGGATTGTACTTTGGGACTCAATTTGCCATAAAAAATTGTCCTAAGTGTCACCTTCACAATCGGAGATCACGTGACCCATGAAACACATTGAACTGAAAGATGGAAATGAATGTCAAATAGTCCCCCACAGTAAAAAGGCGCTAGCCATTGTACATGATGTGGGTTTCACTGTATCCTTGGAGATGGTGAGGGATGAAGATGTCCGCTGCTCACATCCTTGAGTGGCACCTTCGGGGCTTCAAAGCACAGGAGCACAGCCTTCCCAGCAAATATAAGAACAGGCAGCATAGCACAGCAGCTCAACAATAATCCCCTCCACTGGATTTTAGTTTTTGAAACCTTGTCTCTCCATGTTGTCCAGGCTGGCTTTAAAGTCCTAGGCTCAAACAATCCTTCTAGCTCCGACTCTCGGTAGCTGGACTACAGGGGCATGCTCCTCTGGTGGATTTTAGTGAGTCTTATCTTTTGAAACAAAAATTCCTAAGCATCCTAGAAAAATATTTTATATTAATTTTAAAAAACACAGGTTAGATGTCAAATGTAGCTCATCTTTATGGAAATCAAACACAAAATAAATTCCATTGTACATCCATTAGGGTGGCTACAATTGAATAAACCAAACAAAACAAAACCAATAATCCCTGTGTGGTAGGTGGCTTATATCTATAATCTTAGCTACTCGGGAAGTTGGAGATACATAGTTAGACCCCTGCTTCAAAGAAAACGAAGGGAAACAACAAGAGTTTGCAATGATGTGGAGAAATTAGAATCCTTGCGCATTGCTGCTACAGATCAAAAATAGTTTGATTACTGTGCAAAGCAGCATGGAGATTCACCCCAAAATTAAACATGGCTTGACTACATGGCCAAGTAATTCTAGCTCTGAGCATTCTACCGAAAGAACTTGAAGAATGCTTGCAAGTGTACAGGAAGGAGAAGCCTTCCTGGGATACTTGTTTAGCATTGCTCACAGCAGTGCTCTTCAGAACTGTCCAAAGTTGGGGGCAGCTCGCAAGTCCACTGAGAAGTGGGCCTGGGGAAAGTGGTGCATACATACTCTGCTATGTGATACAACATGGCTGAACCCCAAAGACACTGTGCTAAGTGAAAATAGGGCAAACGCAGAAAGATGAACCTCATCTTAGTCACCCCTGCCCCCTTCCTAATAAACTCCCGCATGGGTTTTGTTAAGCTCTGTGGTTCATTTCTCACCACCACCACTGCAGCAAAATGATAGCAGCTGAACACCAGAGACGTTGCACTAAGTGAAAATAGGGCAAACGCAGAAAGATGAGCTTAATCTGGTTCCACGTTGGATGAAACAGAGTCCTCGGTGCACAGGAAAATGAAAGGTGCAGCCATGGCTACCATGGTTCAGGGTGGTTCCTGTTTCCAAGGTTCCACCTAGGAAAGATGAGGCTGTTTGGGGATGGTGGTAACGTGGTTGGAAACAATCAAAGAGTGCTTTTTATTTATTCTTTGAAAGTTTCACACACATATGCAATTTAATTATATCCTCCAACTTTCTCCTCCAAACTCTCTCAGTATCCCCCAACACATCTCCTCCCAACTTTAGGCTCCTATTATTTTATTAATATTATTAACCCAGAGTCCAGTTAGTGCTGCCCATATGCACATGGGTGTGGGATTACCCACTGGGGAATGAGCCACCTGCCAGTAGACACCCCAAAGGAAAGAAACCCTCCCTCCCCCAGCGGCTGTCAACTTAGTAGCCCCTCACCTGGGGATGGGGCCTCCATAACCCCTTCCCACTCACACTGGAATTTTTAACTTCCTATGTTAAAGTACATTCTGGAAAACAGAAGGGGCGCTGAACACTGGACGAATAGAAAGGCCAAGAAGTTAACCCAGGGCTGGAGAGATGGCTCAGTGGTTAAGAGCACATACTACTCTTGCAGAGGACCCAGGTTCAGTTCCCAGCATGGACAATAGATGACCCAAAGACAGGTATTGGGGTCCAAGCTTCAAGTTGAAGATCAGAAAAGGAAAGCAGCTAGTCACTGGCTCTTACCTCTAGCTCAGGCTGAAAGGCCATCCTGGCTCCACAAACCCTCAGGCTACAATCCCAGACTGCTATGCTCTCCTCCACATGGATGGGGAATCTATCAGTGTGACTGGAGAATGAATGCCAGCTCTGAGACCCAGTTCCTGTCTTCAATAGCTCTCATGAGTCCTGGGATTAAAGTTCTAGTTCTCTTTTAGACTGATTCACTCCAGTGTAACCCTGGGTGGCCTCGAACTCACAGAGATCCATCTGCCTTTATCTCCCATGAGTCCTGGGATTAAAGGTGTGTGCCACCACCTTCTGATCTCTAGAACTGGTGGCTGACTTTGCTTTTTGAATCCTCAGGCAAGCTTTAATAAATCATAAGTAATGTTTCACCACAAGCAGCCACACCAGGCAGCTCCCAGCCACCTACGACTCCAGCTCTGATGCCTTCTTCTGGCCTCTGTTGCACACACATGCGCTGCCTTTAAATTTCTCCAATGTTTAAAAAGCTTACCTGATCCCTTTTCACTGTTTCGGGGGAAAGCTTTGCTGCAAGACCCCGTGCTCTGCAACAGGAAGCCATGAAGTACAGAGCAGGTGTGTGGAATCTAACCTTACATTATAAACAGAGAGACCCGGGAGAGACAGATGTGGACGCTGCAGCCCAGTACAAGAAAAATAAGACATTTGATAGAAAAATACATAGCAAGGAAAAAAGAGATTTCTCTCACATCTTCATATTCCCAGAGAAGTCATATGCTGAGGTCAGAGAACAGGACAATACGTTTTAAAAATACTAAACATTAGTGCTTTTCCTTCAGTAAATGAAAGATAAACAACAATTCTTGTAAATTCACAGCAATATCAGTGGAACTGAAAGAGTCCTAGAAAATGTGACAATAAAGTGGAGACTATCTTCCATAAAGTTAGACAAAAATATAGAAACAAAGAAGATCAGAGAACTAAGGCCACACAATTGCCTCCTTGGGGGGTATTCATAGGAGTGAAGGTTGGCTTAAAGGTTTTTAGTCTACATTTACTTTAAAGGGAAAAATAATTTATTTTATTATTTTATATGTGTAAAATTTGCTCTCATGTATGTCTGTACACCACATGTGTGCCTGGTACCCCTGAAGGTCAGAAGAGGACAACATACCTTCTGGAATTGGAGTTACAGATGGTTGTGAGCTGCCACAGTTGGGAACTGAACCCCAGTCCTCTGAAAGAGCAGCCAGTGTCTTAACCACTCTCCAGACCCCTCATTCACTACTTACAAATGGTTTACAATTAGCATGCAAAGTCGCAGGCTTCGCTGTGCCATTTTTATATGTCCTTGGGTTCATAAACTTACGGGTGGACCCTCCTCTGCTACTTCTGTCCCCTTTACACTTTCATGTCACACATGTATATTCCATTACCCTCTCCTTACATTCCCTCAGACCTCCATCTCCCCTCACGGTCTCCTTTCTAGTTTCAGAACCTACAGTGATATTCTTATGTGCACGTGCACACACACACACACACACACACACACACACACACACACAGACACACATACACACACATACACATGTACATACACACACATACACATGCACACATAGACACATACATATACACACATACACATGTATATATACACATATACACACACATACACACACACATACACACATACACATACACATGCACACACACACACACACACACACACACACACACACGCACGCACGCACGCACGCACGCACGCACGCACGCACACACACACGCACACGCACACACATGCCAAAGACTGAGGTCTGGGGTTGGGAAGCCAGTCCAGCTGGAGTGGAAGTTCAGGTTCATGCAGAACACTACAAGGACAGGAAATTGTAGCTCACGTCCGGGAAGACCAGACCCCGGGTAGCAATGGCGAGCCACTCTAAGACTCCGAGCAGGAGCTTCAAGAGGGCATGCATGATGAAGCAAGCATCTGGGAGGGAGGCTCCTCTGCAGCTCCGAGGGAGGAGGAAGGGGAGGACAGCAGGGGAGAGGACGGAGGCATCTTTCCTGCAGCTGACCGATGACATGGAGCCTGTGAAGTTTCTGGGACTGGATAAGAGATTTAAAAGCTACTTCAGGGGATGGATAGGATGTATTCCCTTAGTAGAGGGGACGGAAGAGTGATGGAGTCCTGAGGTGACCACGGAGGAAGAGCCGTGGCTCCCGCTGCTTTGGGTTAGTAGTGAACATACTGTCTCCATCATCCTCTTCATGTTTTCAAAGCCCAAAGTGTTGAGGAAGTGCCCTGATTTGGGGGTGTTGCTTGTTCTTGCGTTGGCTTGATTTCTTCTAGACCTCAGAGGAAAGGAGGGGTCAGCATCCTCCAGAAGCTCCCTTCAGTGACAGTCCATCATGAGGATTGCACGGGTTCCACAGACAATGTCCAGATCCCTCTCCCTGCAGAATCCCAGTGGGCTCCCCTGTGGGAGCCTAACATCCACTCCTGACTGGACCAGGGAGGAATTTTCAAGACATCTGGTTCCTGTATGGAATTTCCTCCCTCCCTGCAACTAGTCTAACTGGAGGCCTGTGGTTTGCAGATATCTGGCGGCTGCCTAAAGGAAGTGAGGGCTGAGTAGCCGCCACGAGTGGACTCCCAAGCAGCTTCCTCCTCACACTCTTGGCATTCATGTGGCACGGCTATAAATTATGCCCGGCGTGTTCATTTTCAGTTTGAATGTGTTCTCATCCCAGAGGAGCGACTAATGGCGTCAAGTTACTGATGTGAAAAAAGCCTGCCGCTACAATGACTATGGATTAATGAAACAGTCTCTCGGAGGCTGGGGCCGCAATCAATTCTCAGCCACCGGTGACATGGATTTTAAATTGTGTTCTCTGGCCATTTCCCTTTTTGCCAAAATTATTTTTCTATAATTTCATTGGGTAAATGTTTACCTCTGTTAAGTGTTTGCTTTTTATTAAAACTGGATGCGCACAGGGTGCCTTCATCCTCATACCCTGCAAGCTGGCAGAGAGGGATTTCAAAGCCCATCAGACTTTCTCTAGGAGGCGTGAAGACAAATCTCTTAATCCAGGATCATCAGTGGCTGATAAATTTCATTCAGAAAGTTGGCAAGCACAGCACCCTATCCATGAACTCTGTCCATGGGCCATGTAAGTTATTCTCCCAACTTTCCCTTGGGGCCCTTTCATTTCCCCGGTGAGTTAAAAGGGAACAAACAATGTAACAATCTCCTGCTTTTCTTTTTTTCCAAAATGCATGAAGTTTATTTTTCATTTGAGGAGGATGCCAAAGATTTCACCAATAGGCTCTGGGCATTCTAAAAATCTGTATCCTAATAGCAAATTATTCTGGTCTGTTTCTGGAAGCACAGAGTGTGGGTTTCATGATATTTATTAAGTGTTTCAGGGTTGCTATGGTGAGTGCCACAGATGGCACCACCCTCCCACTCAGTGCCTGTGCCCTGCAGTGGGACTATAGTTATTTCTACAGCAAAGGAAACCATGCCTTGATTTGAAGCTGGCCTTGAGGTTGGCATTGACCTTTGGGACTAAAGCCAGCGTGATGAAAGCAGGCTTGAAAAGCTCTGGCCGATTGGGGGTTGATAGACTTACTGTTCTTGGGACTCTCCTGGTATGTGGACACAGCTGGTGAGCCAACCTAGGGAGCCGTATCACCTAGCCACTCTGACTCTCCACGCAACCTACCAATAACTATATGGAACCACCATTCCTGGGACAAATCAGAAATGTTCAGTTCAAGTTGCGGACCTACAGCAGTCTGAGCTAAGAAAAATTATGTTGAGCCTCTAAGTTCTGGGGTTGTTTGTTACACAGTAAAAGCTAACTGATACAAGTTCTCCTGGACAGTGTATATTTTGAGATCACACAGGTTTTACTTGGCCTTTGTATTCTCTTTTCCTGGAAATATCAGAATAACTTAAAAATATTTGTTGAACTGGGTAGAAACTAGTCCTTCCAAAAGGGCTGAGGTCAAGGTCATTTCAGAGCTACTTGGTAAATCTGGGGGGTTCCAGTGCATCTGACTTCAGACTTGTTTCTTCACTCATGAAACAGTTTTCAGATACTCACCTTGTATGCTACTGATGGGGGAGGTCCTTCTGTTTGTCTTATTGGTTGATAAATAAAGTATTATTGGCCAATAGGGAAGCAAGTTAGGTGGGACTAGGAGTTGAGGAGGATTCTGGGAAATGTAGTAAAGAGAAGTCTTGTGATCCAGGCAGGAAGTGACATAGCAGGCAGACTCAGAATATAAGCATGGACAAGCAGGAAATTGCTCTCTTCCTCCTCCTCTCTTCTCTGTGGAGCTGCCATGTGATCCCAGGAAGAGGACACATGCCACTGGCATCCTCCATAAGATAAGTCTTTATCATTGGCCAGCAGCATTGTAACTAATATAAGACTCTGTGTGTTATTTTGGGCACCCACGTAGGCTCAGGTGGCCTGGCGGAAAGAGTTATCCTTACATGCTACTGTGGTTACCAGGGACAGCATTGTCTTAGGGATGTGCTGGCTGCATGGCGGCTGTGGCATGAGCAAAAGCATCCTTCGGAAAAGGCCTTGGAGCTTGTGGGTGTGCATAAGACACCCTGCACACGTCATTGTTCCCATGGGCAGTGGTTGTTTGGCAGGTGCAACCCGCCTTATGGTCGTCCTCTGCCAGAAAATAAGGTCTGTTTCTTCAGGCTCAGTTAGACAACCGTGTGTCATTCTGACAGTGTCGGCCTGCCTCCAGCCCTCTGAGGGTCGCTATCCTGGGTTCTGCATTCACCACCTGCATCTGTATTCCTCTAACATAAGGTGTGGATGGAGGCCCTATTACCTGAGGACCATTTCACCAGCAGCAAACTACTAGCCTGATTTACTATCAAAATCTCACTGAAACATGAAGGATCACACTGCTTCCAGGCCCAGTGAACCATACAAGGCTCAACTTTTTTTGGACAAGGAAAATATTTTTGTTATTTATCTAAAGCAGAAAGATAGAGACACAGGCCAATGGGTTGGGAAATAGAAAAGACAACAAAAGCAGAGGAAGCCAGTCAATTTGAATAGTGGTGAGAACTGTTTACTGTAGGACAATAGAGCTTTCTGCTCTGCCCATTAACACACTGAACCACAGATTCAAGCAATTACAGAAAAAAAATTTAGGAAAATAATAGCATACACAAAGAATTATAAAATGCTCACAAGAGTTACATAAAGAGCTGAGTTCAGTATCTTTTTTCTTTTTGTTTGAGACTTACATCCTTTTCTAGTGATGTCTGAAATGAACTAGTCCTAGGCTCTGAGATAAAGATTCCTGTGTTGGAGAGGAACTCAGAAATAAAATAATGTATGTAATTATTTATCATAAAGCAATACAGACAATATTTCAAAATCCTGCTTCTTCACCAAAGACTCGGGACAGATAAAACTATCTTCAGCAAAAAGAATGCGGCTAGAGGCATCAGGGGGCCTCATTTCAAGATATACTATAGAGCCATGATGGCAGACGCAATAGGATCATAGAGTAATAAGAGACACATGGACCAGTGGGACAGAACAGAGAGCCTAGATGTCAGCTAGCACACCTAGAACCAGCTTATTCGTCACAAAAGTTCCCAAACCGTGCAGGCTGTGTGGCTGGCCTCTTCAACAGGGAAAGCAGACACCACATGCAAGAGATGAATACTGAACTTTCATTCTGAACAAAATACTCAGCTCTTGATGGATCAAAGACCAAATGCAAGATCTCAACTGGAAACATGCAGGGAGACACATCAGTAAGGGCAACGGCTATCATAGATGCTGGACTAAGCAATTTTTTTTAATATATATGATTATAAAAGGAAAGGAAACAAAACCAAAGACAGATGAACAATTACACTGAAGTTTTGTACAGCACACAAAAACAACAGAGGACAAGACGATCTACAGAATGAGAGAATTGTTTGCTAACTGTCCTCCCAAGGTAGGATTTATGTCCATAATATGTAGTTAATTTATAATATGTAAGGAATTTAAAAAAAGAAGAATCTGATTACAAAATGAGCAACTGCTTTGACAGTCACAAATACATGAGGCCCAATCAATATCATCAGTCATCAGGGAAGTTGAAATTACAATGAGATATCATGTATGCAGTTAAAATGCTATTAAAGCCAACAAAGCAAACATAACCCACAGGTAACAAGTGCTGCCATGAACACGGAGAGAAGGAACTCCTATACACTGTCGGTGGGAACCCAAAATCAGAATGACAGTATGGAGGCTCATCTAAGGAGTGAGAATAGGACTACCATGGGAGTTAGCCATCCCACTTCTAGGTCTATGTCAAAAGGAAATGAAATCTATAAACCCCAAACATACTTGTCTGTCCATGTCTACTAGGAAGCTATTCAGAATAGCTGAGGCTGTCACTACCTTAGGTCATCACCAACATACACAAAGAAAACAAAGTACATATAAACAGTGGAATATATTATTCAGCTGTAAAGATGAATGAAATCCTGTTGTCTGTAGCAGAATGGATAGAACTAGAGAAAATTATATGGAGTGAAACAAGCCAGGGACAGAAACAAGTGTGACACTTTCTATTCATGTGTGAAGGTTAGGATGGGTGGTTGTGAGAAACGGGGAACTGAAGAGGCAGAAATAAAAGGGAAGCCAGATTGGTCCTCTCGTAGGTGCATGCCCGACATGCGTATTCAAATACTGAGATATCACAGCTAACCACATGATTTAGCATAACTAACACATGTCAATAAAAATAAAAGAACACAATAAAGACTTTGCTTCTTGATACCATGGACATACACTTGTGTTTAGGAATGTATGTGGAAATGATTACTTTAATCCAATTATCTCTATATACACCCAAAGAGGAAGTTTTAACTTATTCCATCCTATTTTTGTTTTCTTTTGTTTTTGAGACAGGGTCTTTCTACATGGCCCTGGCTGTCCTAGAATTCACTCTGTAGACCATACTGGCCTTGAACTCACAGAGATCCATCTGCCTCTGCCTCTCGAGTGCTGGGACTAAACGCGTGCATGACTACCGCCCAGCTTTTCATCCTATTTTTGGTAAGTTCCTATTTCCAATGCTGAGATCTTAACCATCAAAATCACCCATGAGTAGGCAAAGCCAAGTTGCCAGATGACATTTCAACTCATTTGTATTTATTGTAATGGTTCTGCTCTACCACGAACAGGTCTTCTCACAACACACCACAGAGACACATTTACCCACATAGACACAGAATGGCATTTTTCTACAGGAGGGTCACACAGCAAGCATCACAGGTTGTGTGACCACAATAAGGCGTTCGATCAGGGTGCGCCACCTCCCCTGTCCCTCTGGCTGTCCTTAGGAGGCTCTTATGTTGGCATCACATTCTTCCAGGAGAAGAATTAGATCTTCAATCAGGCTGTGCTCTCGGCCGTGGGTCACTTTCATAATGTCGAAGGCCTAAGGAGAAAGGAAAGGGGACAGATCAATAGCTCGAAAACACACAAGCCTCTACCTGGCCTCTCACTGTCTCCTGATGATCTAGGGGCCCTGTGGCCCCAAGGTGAGCAGTCTTTAAGGAACTGGCAGCACCGTGGTTCATGAAGCCACAATACAGGTGGCATGGGTGCTGCCTGGGTGCTTAGGAAGTGGGCTCTGTACTGGTCTCCCTGGGGCAGCCATGATCTCCAGTGACTACACTAATGCACAAGCTTAGGTGGATAGTGCTGGGGTTGAGTAATTCTCACCAAGACCAGTAAGTCACACAAAAGAAGAAATGGTATGCTGCTTCCTCCTAACAACAGGTTTAAAAACTATATTTCTTTTATGTGTGTGTGTGGGGGGGGGGGGCTATATATGTGCCATGGTGTGCTTGTGGGAATCAGAGGACAAGGTGAGGAAGCCAGTTCTCTCTTACCCTGTGCGTCCCAGGGATGGAACTCAGGCTTCCAGGTTTGGTGGCAAGCTCTTTCATCTGCTATACCATCTTGCCGTCCCATGATAACTCTTTATCTGAATTACTACGTACCATACCTCATACTTCTCGCTCTCTTCCTGGCCTGTGCTAGTGCAGTGGTGGCATGCGAGTGATCCCTTTAGCCTCCATGTTCAGACTGTTAATCAATCTCGAAATTCAACCTTTCAAATACTTTGAGAATTGGGCTGAGCTTGTGGCTTCTCCGGTGTGAACACACAGTTAACAACTCAAAGGCAAGAAGCCTCTGCCTTGGTCTCCAGTGTTTGCTTGCTCCTGGGACACCAGCTTCTGAGCTGCCAGGAAGCTCGAACCTCAAACAGTAGCCACATGTGGTGGCTCTGGATGACTGACAGAAGAGCCAAGGCACCAGCTATGTGCCCAGGGAGGCTTCGGATGCCTCCAGCATTCAGGCAGAAGTCAGCCAGTCACCGTGGAAAGGCTGGGGACCATTCCCACTGTGCTCAGATCCACTTCCTGACCCAGAACTGTGAACATAATCTTGTTGTTCTTGGCTCTACTGAGTCTTTGGATGGTTTGCTGTGGAGCAACGAACGGCCCAAACAGCAGCACTACACACTGTTCGATGGGAGGCGGGGCGGGGCTAGGGGACGGAACCCAAAGCTACCACATCCGGTGGGAATGGGTTCTAAAGACCCTTCCAGAGATGTGGCACTGGTGACTGTGAAGCACCAGGCAATGGGCTCCAGGACAAGCCAACCCTCCCCCACCCCCCACCCCACTGAATACAGGTGCAGTAATGCCAGGCAGTCATAGCCACTGTCCACCAGTCTGCGCTAATCCAAAGTCAGCATGATTGCCACACCCCGTTTAGTTACAGACATTGCTTCATAAACTTTTCTTGAAAATTTAGGTCTCTTCCAGTTGTTTTGATTATGATATGACAGATCTTGCAGCTATGGGTTTCCTGTTGTTGTTATGGTTGTATGTGGATGTGTTTTCCTTTTTTTTTTCTTTGCTATTTGTTTAGATAAATCCTTAGGGGTAGAATTCTTGGGTTCGCACACCTTGAAGCCATAGAGATTTTTGGAGCTGGAAAGCAACGAGTAGGTCTCACAGTGAGACTGCTCTGTTCTCGTTAAATGCATCAAGTTAGACAGCCTGGCCTCTGCAGAGGGGAAGACGGAAGGAGGAAGGCAGGGCAACAAATCGGTCTGACTGCTGGCTGCTGGCAGCCTCAGCTCCTGCCTTCTCCTCCTGTTTCTGTAATGGTGTTCTCTTCAGGCTTAAAGAACAGAAAACAAGTAGGCTCTCTCTCTCTCTCTCTCTCTCTCTCTCTCTCTCTCTCTCTCTCTCTCTCTCTCTCTCTCTGTTTCACTGTCTGCCTGCCCCCCACCATGTGTCTGTGTGTGTGTGTGTGTGTGGTGTTGGAGGGGCGGGAGGTGGGGGTTACATTTAGAAGTTAGGAGAAAAAAAGAGAACATTCAAAGAAAGCCATGCTGCTCTGGGCTTACAGCAGTGGTCAGGCCCGCAGGAGGGGCCAGGGCAGATGCAGGGAACTTGTTTCTTGCTAATCTGCACAGGTCTGCCCTGCTGCAGTTACTGCCCACATATCCCAAGGCAGGGCTTGTTGGAGGGGACGGAAGGGAGGAGCAGGGGCCGCCCCACCTTGCAGGCAGTCAAGCTCTGGGAGATTAAAAGGCAACATCTGGTGCCTCATGTTTTATTCTCTTTCCCTGCACTGCCCTGGGTCCTCTGCTGTGCTGGCCATGCTGGGGTCTGAGGCAGAGACCTGGATGATGGTGTCATTACAGAGGCTTCTGATCAGATCCTTTGTGGCAAATTCTTGAAAGCCACTATGGCTGTCCTGTCCCCATCAGCTTGTCCAGAGCTATGATGTGCAGGGGAGGGTGAATGTTCTCTGGGAGAGCCTGCTGCAAACAGGACCTGGCTGGCCCTGCATCCACCCCGAGAAAGGGCTCACCTGGCACAGCGCCCTCTGCTGGTGGTTCTCACAGCTCCTAGTCAGACCAAAAGGTTTGGCTTGTGGTTGTTTCTGCTGGTTTTCCACCTGGTGAAGGACCTGAGCCTCTCTGTGACGTGACTGATGGCCAAATGACAATGTTGTCTTCTTGTCACCCTGACCATGTAAGGCTGATCTGAGTTTTCCCAAGCGTGTTTCTAGGTCCAGTATTCCTTCCTCACGACCTCCTGCAGTTCCAGTCCTAACCAGAATTTTCCTGTCCACTGAAGGGGCAGAGCTGCCATCTGGCAGCAAGGCAGGTGCCCAAGCTTCACTGGAGACTTGGGACCTATGACCACACTGGGGCTGCAGGGCCCAGCAGACAGGGAAGCTGCCACCATCTGAGCTCACAGCCACCCTGCCCAGACTGCTTCCTGAAGGCAGGGGATAATGTCCAGCCAGATGCCCTGATCAGAAGAAACTGCTCCAACTCACCTGGCCTGAGAGGGGCAGGGTGGGATGTTTATCTCTCAGGACCCACCCCAGTGTCTGCGACAGCCTCCAGCTGTGCACATTGCAGTGACCATGGAGAATAAACAGGGTCTCCTGGGTGTAGCTTGTTAGACAGCCTGAGGACCCTGGGGTGGCCCAGGTCTAATGATGCTGGCCATGCTGTGTCCTCTCATTTGCTGGTGACCTCAACACTAGTGTCATAAGAGGGCAGGGAGCCAGTGTTCAAGGATTCTATGCACCACAGTGGCTAGAAGCAGAGGAGAGGAGTACAGGAAGGGGGCTGAGGACTGACGTGAAGATAGTAGTGTGTGTGTGTGGGGGGGGTAAAGGACAAAAGTATATCACTTGTATAGAAGCCAGAGCTTAGATATAATTAATACATATGCTTTTCTCTGAGCAATAGTCATGGATGGGAGAGAAATTGAGAGAAGAAGAAAAGAATGCTAACTCTGCCAACAACTTTCATGCATTTGCATGACATGCCGAGCAGGGCAGACCTGATGATGGAGGAACATCTGGTTCTTGTCCCGGATGCCACTTGTGTCTACCATGGTCCTGGGCCCAGTACCTGTCTGGGACAGAAGAGAGCCCTGAGAGCTCGGGACACCTCTTCAGCTTAGCTGGAAGGAGAAGAATGCTTCTTCTCACCTCACCCCTCAAAATGAAGCTGCAGTAAATCTTGGACAAGCCAGAGCAACTGTTGCCGGGAGCTCTGAGTCTCAGAGCCTCCCAAATGCTACACACGTGTGTGTCAGAGAGAACAATTCCAGTTTAATTTCCTGTAGTGGCGTATAAAACAGATTAAGGAAATATAAAATCCGAGCAGGCTTGGTTTGGGGAAAGCTTCTCTCTTTCCATTAAGTTTTATTTTTTTAGTGGTAGCATTTAAAAGGGGCCTGCATACAGTCAGGAACAGAGGATTCATTGGAAGCCTCCAGTGGGATGTGCTGCACCCACGCACATATTCTAAATGTCACACCGGAAATGGCAATGTAGATTGTCTGCCACATGAGAGGCACAGGGCTGTCTGAGAAATAAAGAAAAGGCCCCCAGAACTGATTTCCATCTCATCATATTTTTTAAAGCAATTTTAGAATTGTGGCCATGTATTAAATAAAACGAATGAGATCAAATTATGATTTAAAGTTGGAAACAATATGGCTTTCTTATTAATTTTTAATATAAATATATTAAGTTTATCAAGGATCTCATATGCTTTCTACTGTGAGCCTGGGGAATGTAATAAATGACTTCCCCGAGCGTGATTTAAATATGGATATAAAAATCAGAAGGAAAAGAAACACATGCAAGATAAGAACCTTTAGATCAAGTCCCCGCAGGGGGACACTGAAGCAAGTTTTCCTCTTCTGCCCATCCCAAGAAGAAAGCAGTGTGTGTGCAGGGGGAGGCAGCCTGGGAATTCAGTAGGGGACAGAAAGTACAGCCATGTCCACAAGCAGCTCGAGTCACTGAACCCCTTTGCGATGGGCAGCAGGAACCCCCCAAACCTCCAAGGACCCCTGCAAGCTCAGCAGCTTCCCTGCAGACCATTCCACTCTACATCTTCAAAGGTTCACTGCAAGTGTCAGTTCCCCTTGAGGGGAATGTGCTTGGGGGAGGCAGGCTACCCTTGGGAGGGACCACCTGTCTACTCATTTACGCTGTACTGTCAGGCAGCTCCAGTGAGTAAGTCTGGGCCCTTGTTGTGAAAGCAGAGAGCTAGGATGCCCACAGGACGAAGGGTTACAGATGTGGGGCGCTCAGGGCTGCCTGTTGGTGGCAGGACCATGCCAGGAAGAGCTTCTATTGTCAGGGCTGGACTGATGGTTCAATGGTTAAGAACATGGAACAACTTATTACTCTTGCAGAAGACCTGAGTTCAGTTCCCAGTACCCACAAATCAGCTCACAGCTGTTTGTGACTCTGGTTTCAGGAGATCAAATGTCTTTTTCTGGCCTTGTGGTGACTGCATGCATACGATACACACACATACATTCAGGCAAAACATACACACACACACACACACACACACACACACACACACACACACACACACCCCTGTGTGCACACACGCAGAGTTGCTATTGTGTTACTATCTTTAATCTGTCAATATAATAATGTTTTTAAAGGCTTATTTATTTTTATGAGTTGAGTGTTTTGCTTGGATGCATGTATGGACACTGAATGCTTGTCTAGTCCTCTCAGAGGCCAGAAGAGGGCAATGGATCCCCTGGAGCTGGAGTTACAGGTGGTGTAAGTTACCATGTGAGTGCTGGGAACTGAACTGAGACCCTCTGCAGGGTGTTCTTAGGTTTTCATCTCTCCAGAACCAACTCAGTAAGTATTCACATAGTACCTGAGGCCTCTGAAGGAGTCATACATATTCCCAGGGCTTTGGTGTCATCAAACTTACAGCACAACTTGGGCTGCAGTGGACTGTGTGACATACTACACCAGACAGAGCAGGGAGGCGGAAATTTGGTTTTGTTTCCAAGTATTGTTTTTGATTTGTACTTTGATTCCACTAGGGTCAGAGAGTTTGCTTTGTCTGACCCTTACACTCACAAACCTTTTACATTAATTGACACCTGTCTAATGGTTCAGTGTGTGGCATGTGTTTTACGGTGACATGTGCTCTGTACATACATGCAAAGGACTTCTATTCCGCCTTTGTTCATCACTAAGGTCTGACTTAGTGATAGTAATAAATTTTCCTCTGTCTTTGTCAGTTTTCTGTCTAGTTGTTCTTATCGGCTTCATGTTGCAATTTTCTGTTTTCTTTCAGATCTACTGGTTTGGTCTGGTTGGGTTTGAGACAGAGTCCTGCTGTGCTACCTAGACTGGCCTTGCTAGGGTGCCTACGTTGGTCTCCAACTAGTAATCCTCCTGCCTCAGGCTCCACAGCAGAGCCCTACCAGGTTTTGTTTTCACTGTTTGAAACAGTGTGGCACGGCACAGGCATGCGTAGTATTATTACAGCTTTTGAGGAGATGACTACACTTCTCTTAGATGATGTCCTTGGTCTCTAGGAAACTTTTCCTTGCCTTGAAGTCTACTCATGTGATATTAACAAAGTCACTCCAGCTATCTTTTGAGTATGTTTTCATGTGTTTTCTTTTTACTCTCAGTCTATCCATATCATTATATTTAGAGAGTTTCTTATAGACAGCACATACTTGGGTTATTTTCAAATACATCTATTCTACTAATCTTTGACTTTCAGAGTGTTTAGATAATTTGCCTAGACTATATCATTCACAATGTAATTACTACTTCATTAGAACTTAAATATACAACTTTATTTTTTTGTTTTTTTTTCTACCTTTTCTGTGTCTGTTTTTTTTTTTTGGAATCCCCTCTGTTACCATATCTGTCTTTTAACATGTCATTTAAAGATTTATTTATTTATGTAGGGACAAGTCCTCAGGTGGTCTAGGCTGGCCTTGAAATTGCTGTGTAAATAAGAATGACCTTGAACTTCTCATCCTACTGTCTCTACCTCCCTGGTGCTGAGGTTACATGAGTGCACCACACACTCCTGTAATGAGATGCTGGAGATGGAACCCCCATCCCCACCCCAGCCTCCTGCACGCTAAGCAAGCACTCCACCAACTGAGCTACGTAACCCATGGGTGGTGTCTTTGAGTGCATCCTTTACACAGCTTTTGAAGAAGTGGCTGCTTTAAGCCCTTTCCCCCCTCTCGTTATAGTCTCTGTGTGTCTTCATTTTTACTGGTTGCGATCAGGGGCAGAGGCCCCCCTTCTCGCTATCCTTTTTACTGTCCCCCTTGGAATGTAATTATCCAGCTGTTTTCACCACATGCTTCTAGAGCCACCTCAGATGGCGTTAGAACTTTGGCTTCAACTGTCAACACGGGAAGCTGAAGGGGAGAAGGAAAATCTACTTACTCACAGTTTTGCTTATTGTAGTCCTTCCTCCTGATGCTTCAAGATTTCTTCTATTGTTTTTCTTTTGTTTTAGAGCTTTTGGGTGGCAATACTTTTAGATGAGATGGTGATGAGTTCTTTTAATTTTCCTACAGCTGTGACTAGCTTGATTTCTGTTTTAGTGATTGACAGATGCTATTGCTGGATTCAGATTTGGGGTTACCAATTCTTTCCTCCTAATACACTTGAAAACAGTGTGTTTGTTTTGTAGGGTTTCTGGTGAAACACTCTAATTCAGATTGTTCTTCCCCTAACAGCAAGGACTCATTTTAGCCTCTTGCTACTCTGAGGATTTGTTTGGGATTTTAATTCTATTCAAATAATGAATCATGGTGAGAATGTCTTTAGGTTTAATTTGGGCGTGGGGGGATTTGCTTAGCTTTATATCTTTTTTGTCAAATTCAGGTAGTTTTCCATCACTTAAGAAAACTATTGTAGTAAAATACAAAGGTAATATCCCAAGCTTTATCATGTTAGCCAGCGAGTCAGCTATGTCAACTTGATAGCAAGTTAGAGTCATTTGGGAAGAAGAAACCTCAATTGAGAAAATGCCTCCACCACATTGGCCTGTAGGACATTTTCTTGATTGATGCTGAAAGGTTGTGTCTCTTACATAATGAGCACCTACCCTCTGTGTTCCCCTTTGACCCTGACAACCACTGCTCTCCTTTCTGTTGTGTGCATCTGTTCTAGGTGCCTCACAAATGCGGAATCATATAACACATGCTTGTTGTATGTAATTAGCGAGTGGTGCTGTTGGAAATTACTTTTCCATATGTATGAGGGTCTAGTTCTGGATTTCTATTGTCTATGGATACATTGGTCTATGTATCCATCTGTTACCAGTAACACACTGTTTTGATTACTATAGCTTTGTAGTAAGTTTTGAAATCAGGAATTGACTTCCCTAACTGGTTCTTTTTAGACATTTGTTTTGGCTATTTTGTTAGGGATAAGGGTCTCTTGAGTTTCCATGTGAGTTTTAAGATTGATTTTTCTATTTTGTAAAAAAAAAAAAAAATACATCATTGGCTTTTACTGGGAATGTGTATATAACTCTGAGCAATGCTGATATCTTCAGTTTTCCAATCCATATGCATGAGATGTCACTGTTTATATTTTAATGTCTTTCCTTCATCATGTTGGTTAATTTCTAAGGATTTTATGGAAATAGTTTCTTTTTTTGTTAGTTTATAGAACAAGTGACCTATGAATGTTGACTTTAGATTATAATAATTTAATTAATTTATTAGTTATAATGTGTGTGCATACGTGCGTGCGTGCGTGCGTGCGTGCGTGCGTGCGTGCGTGCGTGTGTGTGTGTGTGTGTGTGTGTGTGTTCAACATATAAAGTTTTGTCATTGGTGGACAGAGATCAAGCTTACCTTTTCTAGTTTGGATGCCTCTACTATTGTTTCCAGTACTTTTTATATTTGCCCTGCTCCTCTTCTCCCTCTGGGAGTGTAATGTCAGATGCCTAACATTACTGGTCACTGGTTCCCCGGGTCCCCAAGGCCTTGCTCAGCTTTACTTTGGTTATGCTTTCCTCCTGTACCATTGCTTTCAGTTCTATCCTTCTGTCTGAGTTTCCCAGTCCGTGCTGTGAGCACTCTTCCACTGCTGGGTTCCTGAATTTATTGCTCTTAAATCTGTTTGTTCCTTCACATCTTCTCTCTCTTCACCAAGACTGTCTATGTTTTTCCGTTTGTTTGGATAGTATTTGTAATTGCTCACTGAAGCATCTCGATAATGGCTGCTGTAAAATCACTCTCAAGTAATTCTAATGGATCTGCCATCGCAAAGCAGGCATCTGTTGATCGCTGTGAAAGATTAAGACTGCTTCTTTGTATGGTGAGTGATTTTCCACTGAAATCAGAACTTTTTGAGAATCTGAATTTATGCAAACCTTGTTCCATCTGGCTGCCCCTGGCACCACTCTGGAAGGGGGTGGGAGGATGACTTTGTTGGTGGCAACATGAGGCACGAATATAGGTTTCCTACCCAGCTCCTTGCCACTATGGAGTTTAGAATCACTAATAGGGAAATGCATGCTTGCTTTAATACGATTTAATCACTATGCTTGCATTTCAACCATCATTTTTTTCTTTTTCCCCTCTTTTATAACATTTGATTTTAAAAACCTGTGTGTGTGTGTGTGTAGTGTGGTGGGTGCATGTGTGGTGTGTGAGTGTGTGTGTGCATGTGAGCACACTCCCATGGACCCACAGACATCAGAAGAGGGCGTTGAATTCTATGAAGCTGGAGTTACAAGAGGTTGTAATCCTTCGAAAGTGGGTGTTGGGAAATGAACTCATGTCTTCTGGGAGAGCAGCAAGCACTTTTAAACACCGAGCCCTCTCTCTAGCTACATCTCCTTTTTCTTGTTGTTTAAAAACACACACCCGATGTTATAATTTCCTATTAGAACTTAGTAGGCGACATTCCTAAGTATCAGAGCCAGGAGATTTGATGGCATCAGTGGCACTTATAGCATATGTCCCGTGTCCTTTTCCCTCTTGTCCTCTTTTCCTCCCCACCCCCTGCCAAACCCCATGCCAAGTCCTGACCCTGCACGTGCAGAGGGGCCGAATACACTTGAAGAGTCTTAGAAAGGCTTTGAGGGCTTCTATACAGGACTGTGGCCTGTTTACTTGCCTCTGGCGAGGCAGAGGCTCTGATCAGATTCCTAAATGTGAACATGAGCACAGAGGTAAGAAATGGGAAGAGTAAAATTGCATGATTTGGCTGTTGTGAAGGGCTGGAAAGCAGGGTGCAGACTGGAGCGGAGGCCAGCGTGGTTGCGCTGTGGGGTCTGTCTGCAAGAGTGGGTGAGCTGACAAGTGTGCAGGGGTGGCAGGCAACATGAGGGTCGTCAGAAGGCTCTGGCCATGGCCTGCATCTCCCACACAAGCCACGTCACCATAAGCCCACCCTGGTGGACTTGATGCCCCAGCTGAAGTGCTCCAATGACGGCAAGGACTCAGCCCCCAGTGAAGAACGGAAGAGAGCCAGACATGCTCTCATGTCTCCCCCAGCTTGCCTCCTAAACGGCATCAGGAATTCAGCTGGGCTTGAAGGCATTTCTGTATGCTGAGTGTTTCCAGAGAGAATCACCTACTTAAATGGGACAGTTGAGAGAAGGGAGGAGCCTTGCGTTCTAGAGTAGATTTTTAAAAACTTTTCCCATGTCTGTTTCCTCCATTAAACTGTAGGGATGATAATGGGTCTCACTCAGAATAGCAGTGTTATTTAATCAGCAACTCATACTGAATTAAGCGGGATACACAGAACTGGTTGTGCCTCTAAGAGATTTAAATGGGCTTTTGCACCTCTGCAACTTAGTGTTTCAGTTTCTAAACATGAGTGGAAACACCTGTCTAGCCTTACAGCTGTCATCTGTCATGAGGACCAAGGATAACCACGTATGTATGAGCCCCACATAAACTGAAGGGCCAATCTGACCACTTATGAAATATCAACTTACATGACAACCCTGGATTGGGTACATGATATACATGGGAAGCTTTCACTACACTGTTGCTTTCCTTTGGAGCCTTCACTCAGCAGACCAAAGGAAGTGTTTTCTGTCTAGCTGGACTAACTGGTGGACACGTACTTGAACAGAGAAGAGACGGGACATTCTCCCCAAGACTGCAGGAGATTATCCCTGCATTTATCTGGGGAAGATGCCCAAGGACTAAGGGAAAGAGAGGGACACCTCCAGGAAGCTCCAGTGTTGTTCCCATTGGCTGACACCTGATGTCACTTAGGGAGCAGAAACAGCCAATGTGGCTAGCATTCAATGCAAGATGATCTTAATAACCCTTTAGGCATTTATCACCTTTCTTGTCTAAAAATGCCAAGATATGGGCTCAGTCAGTCCCTAGACACTCCCTGGGAAGGCTTGCTGTGGTGCCTAACCATTCTACCACCACCCTTCTGAAACATGAATAGTGGGTCCCAGAAGACCTCTTCAGGTGCCAAAGGCTCCCCAGGAAAGCTAGTCCAGGTCTCCTATGACCTACCAGTGCAGGGACCAGGTAAGCACCTGACTGCCATGGACTGCTGAGAGGAAGTCTGAAGGTGTGGGAAGGCCAAGCCAGGAGAGTTCTGAGCTGTTCCAGGCAGAGAAACTCCTTAAGAGGGTGAAAATAAGTGACCCTTTAGCAATGCATTCCAGCAGTAACTCAGGTCTTTATTTTCAGTTTAATCTTACTGCTAAGATTGTATTGACTTTTCTCACTCCTTCCCTTCCCCTTTCTCCAACAACAAATATATTCTTAGCTCTAGGTATTTTGCCTGATGCTGAGCTAGTTAGTTACAAGGACGGTAACAATGACTTCCAGATTGCTGGGGTTGGGAGAGTGGTCCCCCTACTGAAATAGAGGAAGTGCTCCACTGGCAGAGCCAGAAACAGCTGTAAGAACCAAGAAAACAAAGACATTGGAGCTGAGCCCTGAAGGACCAGTAGAGTCCTGCCAGGCCCTGGAGGCTAGGAGCTACATTTGAGGTAGAGGAAATGGTTTGTAAAGACCTAAGTTAGTAAGCCAGTATTGACAAAGGGCACCGCCCTGTTCTGGCAGTGGAGAGAGGAAAGGGGAGATGCAGACACTAGACTGATGGCCAGGTCTTTCCTACCATAAAAGAGACATACTATGTTCAGAGAATGTGGAGAAGGGTGGTTTGTGGGTCACGGCATGCTTGTAGTGGTTGTCTGAGACTCACACCAGTTTGTAAGAGCACCTGTTAAAATCATCATGATTAGGAGTCCGGGGAGATAGTTCTGTAGGTTAAGTGTCATGCAAGCATGAGGACATGAGTTTGAGCCCTAGGACCCACTTTAAAAGCTGGGTAGATGAGTGGACTTGTAATCCCCAATGCTGGGAAATGGAGACAGTCAAATCCCTGACACTCACAGTCCAAATTAGTGATCTCCAAGCCAGAAAAATCCATGTTTCCTCCAAATAAGGTGGATGGCTCTTGAAGAATGACACCTGGCTGACCTCTAGCCTCCACACACACCTATACTAGCACCTGCACACACACACGTGCACAAATAATACACAAGCAGATTGAGTCTATACTAGCAGTGTAAAATGAATTACATTTGGGTACATTTATACCACAGAAATTGGCAAGTGATACAAATGTTTTTAGAGATGGCTGTTAAACATTTACCAGCACACTTGGGCGGTGTGTGTGTGTGTGTGTGTGTGTGTGTGTGTGTTGTGTGTGTGTGTGTGTGTGTGTGTGTGTGCCCACATGCTAAAAACAGAGCTCAGCAGTCACCAAGTAGAGGCCTGGCAACAGCTAGAGGAAGGTACGCTCGGCAGAGCCCATGTCTTGGCGCACTCACCAGCCTCAGGTTCTTCATGGCTTGGGGAAACATGCCCTGATGTAGCTGCAGCTTGCCAACTTTCATCACTTGCACACCTCGGACGGGATGGCTTCCAGGGAAAAAGATCCTGGAAGAGATCAAAAGGGCAAACAGTGTCAGTAGCTCTCACTTCACAGTCGGTATTTCCTCCCAAGACTGGAGAACAGGGGAGTAGCTGGCTGTGAATGCTAATGAGCTCCTGAAGGGAGATTAGTTTGTGACCCAGAAGCCAATATATACAATAACCTTTCTTCAGATCCCTGGAGTACCTTCTGCTCGGGGGGGGGGGGGGGGGGGGATGGGGCGGGACGATACAACTAGTTGACCAGAGAAACCCATCTGGACCTCTGCAATTACGTCTAGAGGATGCTGCACTGCATTCTGGATTATAAATCTGATCCAGATCTTCTTCCATGAAGCTCCAGCACTAGCCCATCTCCATCACTATATATTTGTGGAATAAATGAAGGGATCAGCTACACAGGAGCACTTAACCACAGGCTGCATGGGCTCACAGACAAAGAGCAGCTTAAACACGGAGGGCACAGGGCCAGTATTAACTAAGAGATGGCTCTAAAGATGGCCACATGACCATCCAGGCAGGTGCCTCCCTCCTCTGGAGAAGCAGCACAGGTGGGGGGAGGTGTTCCTGCATGCTATTAATATATATTTTTGAGTAAATGAGCATTTCTCTGATTCCAAATAGATGCTATAGATGCTGCCATTCCTCTTCCGCACAGCCCTCTGACTGAATCTTGGTTGTAGCGCCCATCACAGTCCACCTTTCTACAGAACCTGTGTGCTTACTTTCTCTCACCATTGGTTAAGGTAACCCAATCTGTATGTTCTCATAACATCCAACATGTAGAAGTAACTCAACTCATACTTGAGGTCTTTCGCATTGTCTTAGTTTCTTCTCCTGTTTCCATAATAAAATACCATGACAAAAGTAACCTAAAGGAAAAAAGTTCATTGACTGACAGTTCCAGGCTACAGCCCATCCTGGCATGGAATTTAGAGTCAGGGGCTCTACAGAGACAGTGGGTAATATTATGCCCATCCACAGTCAGAAGAGGCTAGCAATAAACTCATGCACACTGATGTTCAATTTGCCCTCTGCATTCTACTTAGCATGGGAGCTCTAGCCTCATTAAGAGGGTTTTTTTTTCACTTCAACACAATCAAGACAATCCCCTCTAGACCTTCTCAGAAGCTAAGCTTTCAGTGACCCAGCACAGATGTGCCCAGAGGCATGTCTCCTAGCTGTTGATTGGCAGTTGCTACCGACTGTCACAGGCATACAGCACAGCATAGGATGGGTGTGGTGCAGAAAATAAGGACTCAGGCCTGTGTTGTATCATACTGACTCCTGCGGTGTCTATTCTGCCTCCAACAGGCTCTAGGCCTGTGGTTCTCAACCTCCCTGATGCTGCGATCCTTTAACACAGTTCTTCATGCTGTGGTGACCCCCCAACCAGAAGATTGCTTTCATTGCTACTTCATAACTGTGATTTTGCTACTGTTATGAACCATAATGGAAATGTTTTTGGAAGATAGAAGTTCACCCAGGGGTTGTGACCCACAGACAGAGAACCACTGTTTTAAGTGAACGCAGAAGCTTCTGATGTCTATTCGGGATCGTGTCCAGGCTCAAGGGAAAATACCACACTGGACAGACATGAGTGTTTCCCTCAAGGCCTAATCATCCCACCAGACAGACAAACATTCATATGAGAGTTAAAATAACATTATAGGAAGGATGTGATTTAGTGCCCAAATCCTGCAAGTCATATATTCAGTTCCAATTTGTTGACCTAAGTGGAGGGCAAAAATGATACAGCAGTTAATGGAGAGAACCTACTGATGGCTGGGCGGATTGGAGAAGGAAACATGGGGTCAACTGGCCCCCAAGAACTTGGAATGACTGTACTAGAGGGAGAAGGATGGGCATTCAGACAGTCCTGATATGGAGACAGAGGCACCTGTCTTTATAGCCCATGGCCACACAGACAGCCCAGGAGCTGATTTCAACAGTCCCAGCCCGTGTGGCTGTGCTTCAGCTGCCCTTCATCTACGAGCCCACCGAGTCCACAGTTAAGGGCTCCTGAGTAACAGATCTTCTGCACCCCCATTTCCTTGATTCAGTTCCTCCCCATGAAATTTGATATAGAGACCTATCCATTCATGCTCATAGAAAGGTAGATTGCTAACCTGGGGGCAAGCACTGTGCCACAGAAGGCGGACCGTGCCTCTTTAAAGACCCAGAAAGGGAGGAGATGAGAACAAAGCAGACACCTGGGTCCCCGGTCCCCTTCATCTCTGGTGTATGCTCCGAGGTCAACCTCTTGTCCCTTCCAGAATGAACATCATTATGGAGTTGTATGGAAATGATTTCAAGATCCCCAGACAAAAGGCTTAAGTGCTGGACGCCATTATCAGAAGGTAATTGCCCCAGACACGTTCCCTGAAAGGCACACCTGGATTTGGGGTTTTATTTTATTGCTGTGAATATGGTATAGTTAAATTTAAAGGCCAAAAAGTAATTTTATACTAATAATCTCTCTGCTAAGTGGGTGTCTGTCATGTCAGCGAGCAGAAGGAAAGAAAACCTTCGGTTCTGTGATGGCAGAGAAAGTGGTGCATAATTACGCCGTGACAGGTACCTGCCTGGGTCACCGGAAGATTAAAACTGAGTGGAGTTTCTTAAGGGAGGGTGAGCAGGAGCTTCTTGTGGGGAGTGGGGGGGTACCCACACAAAAATTCAGTGAGCCAGCTCTCAGTCAGGGGCGGCCAGGGACTTTGGGTCTCAGAGGCCTCCCAGCTGACATGTGCAATCAGAGTCATGCTAACCGGCTGGAGCAGCACCCCAGGCTGCTCTGTGGGGGGAGGCTCACTCCTTCTGGGTGGTCCATTTGGGGTGTGGGCTTTCCATGCACAGGGAAGTGATGAGAGAGCTGAGGATCTGCTGCTCTTCACCTACAGGGCTATCAGATGTCAATCAAGGGCTGCACAGGGAGAGAGCCTGAAGGTTTGCTGGGGGTGGAACGGGAATGAGGGTGCAACATCAAGGGGGAAAGCACAGCTGTGAGGGGCTGGGTTCTGGGTCCAGTGCTATCAGGCCTCTGCAAGAGCCCAAGGTGCATTCTTAGCCCTGGTGGACACGGAGCTAAGCTGGAGAACTAAGGATTAAGTCACAACATAGACAGGGGCATGAGTATCCATCCCTCTGCGCTCCCTGCACAGGCACTGATGCTTGGGAAGCAGCAAGGACCACAGTGACTTGGGGAGCAGCAAGGACCACAGTGACTTGGGGTGCGGCAAGAGGGTGCTAGTTTAGACTGAGGAGAAAATGGGTTGCTGGTAGGGGGCTTGTTGGGGAGAGGGGCACGGGAAGGAGTCGGTGGTCAGTGGTCAGGGTCAGGGAGGCTGGATGCAGATCTGGAGGGAGGTGCCTGAGGCCAGGCTGGTCACTGCAGATATATTCGGCTCCCAAGTCCTCCTATCCATGGCACTCTCTTGAGGGAAGAATGCTTCACCAGATAGGAAACAGAGAACCAGAACCACTGATGTCTATTTGGGATTGTGTCCAGGCTCAAGGGGGAAATACCACACTGGACAGACATGAGTGTTTCCCTCAAGGCCCAATGATCCCACCAGACAGACAAACATTCATGCGAGAGTTAAAATAACATTTCAGGAAGGAGAATGATTTAGTGCTCAAATCCTACAAGTCATATATTTAGTTCCAATATGTTGACCTGAGCGGAGGGAGAAAATGATACATCAGAGACACTTGGGGTTAAGGCTGTGGCCATAAAAAAGGAGGATTTGAGACAAATAAGGTCATAGAGTTGATGCAACAGGATCTGGGGGCCTGCTGGGATGCACAGCCCCCAGACTCAGAGATACGTCAACAAAAACACACCTGAGAATGATAGACCACCATGGTCAGCTCATGGGGCATTGTACTCATCTGAATATTACAAGTCTTCTTTTCATAGGAACAAGGCAAGCAACCCCATACCCAGAAGGCTGGGCCTAGGGCGTGAACGCTGCCCTCAGTGTTGTTGTGGTGAGTGCAGGAGGGAAGGACTCTGGCCAGAGAAGAGAGGAAGCACACACCAGCTTCAGTTCCAACTGTTTCCAACGGCAGGCACACCAGGCCTCACTCTCATGTCTAAGCAGAGGCTGAGGGTCAAGGAATTGGAGTCTTAGAGAATTCAAAGAACACAGAGCAAAGAAGCCTGTGCAGGGCCTTCACTGCATGCCCGGTTTTCCCCACTGTGAAACACCAACACTCATCTTGCTTCAATAGTGGCTGAGCGAGGCAGTGTAGTGCCCAGGCCTGCTTTTAAAATCTGAACATCAAGCATTTGCTGGTCCGAAGAGGAGAGCTTAACCTGCCTGTTGAATCGACAGCTCTGAATGAATATGTAGATCTAGTTTATGGGTTTTAGCTGAGAAGTGTGGAATGGGGATGGAGCTTGAAAAACCAGTTTGCAACTCCTGAAAATCTGGTGCAGGGGGAAAATGTGTCACTAGACAGAGCTTCTAGATGAGAAGATGGTGGGGAATCTTCCAGTGGTGGGGTTAGACTGTTGCCATCTGAACTCACTCATTAGTCACTGACATGGGGCAAACAGACACAGAGTGCTGTCTGAGGGGACACGGTTGAAATTATTTGGCATTACCTTTACAGCAACCTTGCCAAACCAAACAGAAACCAATAAACCCAAACAGAATCTAATGGAGCCCATAAAGTTTAATTCCATTTTATGGGAAACACAAGTGATAAAGGAGAGTGGAGAAGCAGCTGGCTGAGCCGAGGCTGTGGGAACCCACAGAACCTCAATGCAGGGTCCTTAACGGGTCATGGAAGGAAAAGGAAGAGATGACAGTGAAAACAGTTGAGATTTCAAAAGACTTAAGAGCTGTAATGAGCACATGTAATGCGCAGGCCTGGTGTATCCTGATTCAGACAGAGCAATGGTTAAAAGGCCTTTCTCAGATAACGAAGGAAATCTGAGCATGCGATGGCATTTGGGCTATAAGGAAATGTCCACCTGTTTTATGTTAAATGATGTAATGTCTGAGATGTGACTTAAATATCTTCAGCAGAATCTCTTTTCCCAGCAATGGTGGATTAGCTTGCTTCAGACCGACTCCTGCTATGGACAAGAAAAAAAAAAAGGTCAAACTATTTAAAAGAAAAAAACAACCCTGTTTGAAGGTAAGCCAGACCATGGGAACAGCAGGGACCTAAGGACTCACAGTTGTGGAAAAGACTGGAAGCTTAGAGAGGTGAGGCTTATGAGCAGATCTACTTCTCCTTGTGATGCTTTGAAAAGAGAGCCAGGGCCAGGAAAACCAGCCAGCTGAGCAATGGCTCTGATGGCCTCACTGACATGGAACACGGTGACCTACCCTGAGGACTCAACAAGGAGGAGGCACTTGAGTCAACACCAGGCTTCCATCAGTGACTCCCAAAGGACTGCAACCTAGGAAGAGTGTGACAGACGAGAAATAGGGCAGCCACTACCCAGAGTCAATCACTTAATCCAAAGCTTGCCTGAATTAAGGTGATAGGTTTCTACTTTGATTGCTAGCAGCAAAAATATACTTCTGCGAATGACATGCATCATGCAAAGTGTCAGGCTGTTTGATTTCTCTGTACAATAGTCTGCAGTCAACCAAACTCTATCCAGGTGCACAAGAAAGTAACTATCTGTCAGAAGACCAAGGGAGAGGAAATACAGACAGTGGAACAGACTTTTGTACTAACATATCTAGGTTCTGAGAGAGACTTTTTATAAACCAGGCATGGTGGTGCACACCTTTAATCTGAGTGTTGACTCAGGAGGCAGAAGCAGGCAGATCTCTGTGAGTATGAGGCCAGTCTGATCTATATAATGAGTTCCAGGACAGCCAGGGCTATGTTGAGAGATCCTGTCTAAAAGAACAAAAATGCCAGTAATAAGTATATTTGGAAATGTAAATAATAAGAAAGGATGCTGGCAAAGATCAGAATTATATAGAAATTGGCACCAAAAACTCCAGAAGTGATAACTAATAAGTTAATCAGATTAGTCCTGGCTCTGGGTTTGTGAACTGGAATTCAGGATGAATGAATGAATGTACTTATCATAATTCACGGGAAGTGCATGCTGGCTGGAGTCTCAAAGAAGAGAAGGGAAGAAGTGGGGAGAGCAAGGTCTGAAGCATTAAGGCCGAGAAACTGCACAAGTAATAAAGGGCAGCAAGACACAGATTCAAAGATACAGCTTCGTGAAGAGGGTTTGCCAGCGGGAAGAGTTGGGGAGAGAAATCATCACAGCGGTCTTCACAGAGCCCAGGCACTGGCTGTGAAGGCTCCTTCTAATACCGCACTGCTGTGAATGTCTGACAGTGTTCTTAACTCCACCAAACCAAACCAAAACTACCTATGTCATTGGGTTTTACTTTTCTTCCTTTACAGATGGTGGAACCTTCTCTTTCAAGACCCTGTGCCGTATTCGCATAGGTTCACTGCTGACAGGCTACGACTACCTTGGGTTGACTGTACTGATGGCGGTGGCTTGACTACATACAGCCTTTGGAGCAGTAGAACCCTGATGAAGTACTGCATATCTTCTATGTGAAAGTAAGCTTTTTGACAATATCACCCCATGAAAAATTTCAATTATTTTGTAAGCTTGAGGGAGCGAGGGAGGGAGGGAGGGAGGGAGGAGGGAGGAAGGGAGGGAGGGAGGGAGGAGAGCGGGAAGGAAGGGAGGAAGGAAGGAGGGGAGGGAGGGACTCCTATAACCACAAATCTGCAAAGGCGCTGTTGTTTTATTCCACTCTGAGCCTTAAACTGAAAGGACACACACAGTGAGTGAGGTGCACCGTGTGCTCTTCCACTCTGTTCCAGATACAGACCTGACAGCTAAAATGGCAGAAGCAGCAGCTTGCACTCAGTACTGAGAGACTTGGCTTCAGGACTCCAATTGTGGGGAGGAATCAGCATTGAGCACCATGGGTAACTGGGACAAGGCTATGTGAGCAGCCACAGGACCGCCTTGCGCCCCGGGCTCTGTTTAATTTAAAGCAGCTGTTGTATGGAACTTATTTATGTCTCTGTGACAGGGAAGTTTTGATTTGTAACAAATAACTTCTTTGTTGTTTCCTTCTCTGATCCTCTCTAACAGGAAACAAAGCCAGAGAGGAAAGACAGACCACACAGCCCAAGAAGCCATTGTTGTGACCTCACTTAACCCAGTCTATTAGTTCTGAAAGCTGCTAATCCCCAAGTGGATGGACCATCACCAGTGTCCCACCTCCATCCCTCCCAGCACTGGGGAGATCAGCTGTGATTCCCACTTGTGCCCCAAACCCTCAACTCGTACTGTGCCTATGACACGTGCTCCCGGCGTCCCACGCCACTGGGAAAGTCAGATGTGTCTCTGTGCACTTTACTTAGTGCGAGAAGAACATTCATAGAACCACACGGTAACAGGACCTGACAACATCACAATGAAGTCTTTCTTGGGTTTCTTTTACACCACAAATTAGTAAGCAGGACCGTTTCTGTACACAAAATAATACATCTCACATTTCACTTCTCCTACGAGTTTCCAAGTAGGGCCCTTTGCCCCAAAGGTGGGGCTTTCTTCCTCAAACAAACTTGATGGTCAAGAGACATTTGTGTATGATCCATTGTTGAGGTGAATCTCAAATTAGATATTAAGAATCTGAAGAAGCTTTTTATTTAGTCTAAATGTCCATATAATCCAGCCTCAGGAGCTGAGACTGAGCTGCAAAGCCACAAATTAGAATGAAGAAGGCAAAAAGTGACAGGATGGTGTTGTATACACTGGGAATGCATTCAACAATGTTCAAACACAAACAACTCTTATATTCCTTAGGGCTGATAAATATGTGGTAATTAGTTGCCAGACACAGAAAATCACTTGACATTGCTGCAGAGTAAAAGAAAAAAAAAAGGGGGGGGGCCTAGACAAAGGCAGAAAGATTGCAGGAACCAGAGGTAGGTGACATCTGCTTCCAGACCTGTGCAAAAGCAAACCAGCCAAAACCCTAGCCTGGAATGGGGAAAGGACTCACAAAGTCTCACCGCTGGCCCAGGAACTATCAGCTACTGGGGGCTGCTGGTGGAAAAAGAGTCAGTTTTCTCTGGGGATGTGATCCTGGAGAGGCTGCCCATGCTCCAGTAGACAGTCCCACACCTGCTTCCATAGAGGCCCATAGAGTAAGTGGCTTATTTTCCAAGAGCCACTTTTTACATTTGCCTATTCCTTTTAAACTCAGGGTGAGTGTGCGTCCACACAGAAAGCCTGGCTGAGGCTGGAACAGCCAGACTGCTTCTATACACTGCCTGTTAGGAGTCACACATGGATAGGTGAACCAGTTCTGAGCCATGCTATCTGGATTTTGATGTTTCTTTAAAGAAACTGAACTGGGAACTGAGTGCCCATGACTTATGTCTGTAACTTCCAGACTGTCTCTGTGTCTGTGCGCGGTCACACCCACCCTGAGCGCGCTCCCTATCTCACCAATGATTGCTTGACTCTTCAGACCAAAGGCTGGACTTTTGTACTGGTTTCCTCTCCACTCTACCAAACCTGCTCCCCCTGCCCACTAACAATACGATGCAAAGTAGGAAAACTGTCCTGCAAACTGGACAATCGGGACCAGCATTCCACTTCATGTTAGCAGCTTCCGTTTTAATACTCCTAATCGCGACACGATTGTCCTTTGCCTGTCTTTGGCCTGTTTCAAATGTTGCAGCACTATTTAAGGTCTGAAACATCTGATGGTGTTTTTAGGTGTTTTAAAAAGGCAAACCACGATAGTGAATTCGACAATGACTGTACGTTAGGTATTAAGTTCTGGAGAGAACTTGGGAATGCCATTTTTATTGAGACATTTTTATTAGTCCTCTACAGTCTATCCTTCCTATACAGGCAATGGAAACCAGCTCTGAGGCTGAGTGTGACCACTGAAGCCTCTTGGCAGCTGAACACTGGCATGACTGTGCCAGTAAACATCACCTCTCTCTGACCTCTGCATCAGCTCCTGCCTCCAGGTTCCTGCCTTGCTTGAGTTCCTGTCCTGACTTCCTTGGATGATGAACATGGAAGTATAAGCCAAATAAACCCTTTCCTCTCCATGTTGCTTTGGTCAAGCTGTTTTATCACAGCAACAGGAACTCTAACTAAGACACACTCTAACTAACTGTGATTACATTGACAAGAAACTCCTAGAAAAAGCAAAACCACAGAGGCAGCACGCACCTATGCCTGTGCCTAGAGCTAAGTCAGGGAGCAGTTACTGCAAACAGGCAAATGAAACATGGCGGCAGGGGAGGAATATTCTCAACATTGTTTATAGTGCCTTCAATCTAACTTTTTCACATTTATCAAACCCAGAACCACAAATGTATAAATAGCTGAACTAACATTGTGAGAAAATGACATCATTTAATAGGCAGTTACTCTATTAACAACATTTTTGGGGGGTCAATCTGGAAACTAAGTCACAAAGAGATTGAATAAATTTAGAGAAATGGTAGAGCTATTAATTTTTAAAATTTAAAGTATCAAACAATACAGATTTAAGGTATACACTGCAATGACTCAATACATGTATACAATGTAATGGTGAAATAAAAATAATTAACACTTCTATATTTTCCAACATTTAACATCTATATGTATTGGGAACTGTCAAAGTCTTCTGGATGTCTTGAAACAGATCATGAATGTTATAGACTGTACCTAGTCTAGTAGACTGCAGAAAACAAGAGCTAATTACTCCTTTCTTATTGTGTATTGATACAAATTTTCCTAACTTATCTCTCCTTCCTACCTTTCCAATAAGCACCATTCTACTGCCTTCTACGGGACAGACTTAATAGAGCTGCAGCCTGATCCTGGCAGAATGAGTAGCTCTAAGGGGCTAATCAAACCCAGTGTCACTCGCTAACTGCTGCAGGACCAGGTGTGCAGAGGTGCCCCTCATACCCCATCATTTTATAGTACACAACAGGGCATCACACACTGCCCGAGCCTTCCTATAGCCTATCCTTTTTGTTTAATACACTCCATGGTTTGTGCACATTTTGTTATTTTTTTGCCTTACTATATTTAAGTTTTTTTCTTTGAGAGAGAGAGAGAAAGAGAGAGAGAGAGAGAGAGAGAGAGAGAGAGAGAGCATAAAGTTTGGTAGGGAGGTGGTGGGGAGGATTGAGAAGGAGTTGGGGGAGGGGAAAGAATATGATCAAAATACATTGTATAAAAAATTACATAAAAATAAATTTAAAAATTAATTAGATAATTTCCCTCTTTTCTTTTTTTCTCTCCAACTTTTCCCATGCCCTCCATCTCTCTCTCAAATCAATGGCCTCTTTTTCTTTCATGTTTATTATCATACACACACTTAACTAGCTGAGTCCACTTTTGTTGTTTGTATATGTATGACTTCACCCAGTTAAAAAATGGGCTAGGGATCTACACAGAGAATGCTCAGTGGCAGAAATACAAAATGGTTAAGAAATATCTCAGAAAGTGTCCATCATCTTTAGCAATTGGGGAAATACAAATTAAAAAATCTTTGAGGTTTCATCTCACCCAGGTCAAAATAGCTAAGACCAATAAAAACAACTACCCAAAAAATGCTAATGAGGAAGTGTGGGGAGGGGGAATCCCACTGTTGGTAGCACTGCAAACTGCATAGCCACTCTGGAAACCAGTCACAGGGAATCCTCAAGAAGATTAAATAAATCTACCTTATGGACCAGCTATATCATTCCTTGGCATATGCCCAAAGAGCTCAGCATCTTACTTCACTGATACTGCTCAGCCATGTTTAATGTTGCTGTATTCCCAAATAGCCAGGAAATGGGAGCAACCTAAATGCTCTTCAGCAGACGAATGAATAATGAAAACGTCATACACACACACACACACACACACACACACACACACACACACACTCACTCACCCATCCTATAGAATACTGTTTAGCAGAAAAGAAAACTGAAATTGTGAAATGTTGAGGTAAATGGCTGGACCTAGACAAGATTCTACTGAGTGAGGTGACCTAGACCCAGACACACAAACACCCTATGTCCCCTCTCATCTGTGCTTCCTAGTTCCTGACCTTCAAATGTGAGCGTATGACATGGACTAACTACAAAGACCAGGTGTAAAGGGACCCGATGTGTGGGGCTTGAGGGGGAACTAGCAGGACACAGGTGACATGAAGAGAGAAATGAAAACTGGGCAGGTGGCTCCACCTGGGGAGGATGGATGGAGATCAGCACAGGAGGAAGAGGGGAAGGGACAAATAACAGCACAGTTGTTTTATGAGGCCTCAAAGAACCACATTACTTTACATTTCTCTGTATCAATCAGAGCCTTCATTTAAAAAGCTCTTCCTTTCACTTCTATTTTAAAGTTTAAGAAACACTGGGACACAATTTTTCAGAGTCTGTTTAAGATCACACAGGTAGTATGTAGCCAGGACGAAATTCAGACCACTAGTCTTGACTTCAAAGTATGTATAGAATATCCCAATTTTGCATGAAAGTGGATTCTTTTAAAACACACAAGATTTCTCTATATGATAAAATAAATTAGCCTTTTATATAAAAAAGAAGTAATTAAAAAAGAGTTAAAAAGACATGTGCTTATTAATGATTTTCCCAGAGTTCCACGTATCTAGAAAAGAAAATGCATCTTCCCAATACATGAGTCTTTCTCTGCTAATGGACTCGTCTCTGACAAGACAGCCAGGGAGACACAGCTGGCTAACCCGCCCTTCTCTGGAACCCAACCACACAGCCCCCCTTAGACCACTGCATTGCACATGCATTTCATAGGCTTCTCGTTATAACCAAACCCCTACTTAGAGGTCAAATCACTCTAGTTCCTTGCATGTTTCTGTAGAAGTCTTTGTGGTCATGAGTGATCTTCCTTCATACTTCAACTTGCAAGATTTTAACAGTTTTCTATAATGCAGACATGTAGCCATTCTATCTATCTATCTATCTATCTATCTATCTATCTATCTATCGTGTGTGTGTGTGTGTGTGTGTAGTGTGTGGGTTCATGTGTTACTTTGCATGCATGTGTGTGGTCAGTGAAAAACTTGGAGGAGTTGGTGCTTTCCTTTACCTTTAGGGCAGTGGATCGCAACCCTCCTAACACGTGACCCTTTAATACAATTCCCATGCTGTGGTGATTCCCCAACCATAAAACTATTTTGTTGCTACTTCATAACTGTAATTTTGCTACTGTTATGAATCATAATGTAAACATCTGATATGTAGGATTCTGATATGTGCCCCCTGTGAAAGGGTAGTCTGACCCCCGTGTGACCCACAGGTGGAGGACCACTGCTTTAGGGTCTTTTGTTGCCATTGTGGCACTGCATACTCCAGGCTAGCTGGCCTAGGGAGCTTCCACCCTGCTCCTGTCTCTGCCTCCCATCCCACCAAAGGAATGCTGGGATTGCTTATGGCCACCACTACACCTGGCTTTTTCCATGGTTTTCAGTGATAAAACTCATGTCATTAGGCTTGTGTGGCAAGTGCTTTCACTCACCGAGTCATTTCCTCAGCCTGCAAGCAGCATGTTGTATAAAGGGTGTCCCTGAGAAGAGGGGTCTCCGCTGTTGGAAGCCATGTGAATTTTGCCATTGTCAAGTAGGGAAATGACTCAAGAATTTAAACATTTCACAGAAGAAGCAAACAATCGAGTTTATTTTATTTTGCTATTTTTGAGTGTATATTGCAATGATTGTGGTGTGTGTGTGTGTGTGTGTGTGTGTGTGTGTGTGTGTGTGCGCGCGTGCGCTCGCGCCATCATGAAGCTGGGGTATAGGGAGGTGTCTTCCTCAGTTAGTCTCCATTTTTACTTTCCTAAGGCAGGCCTCTTAGCTACTCTTAGCTAGCCAGTTTGTCTGCTGACTACTTTTTCTGTCTGCAGAGTGCTGAGATTAGAAGTGGCTGCCATGACTGCCCAGATTTTTATGTGTGTTCTGTGGATCCAAACTGCAGTCTTCACACTTGCATGGAAAGCGCCTTATCCACTGAGCCTATCTCCCTCGTCCAAAGGCTGAGTAAAATTTGAAGGCTCTGAGAAAGCTCTGGCAATGTTTTCTTTCTTTTCCTCAAGTATAATTAATGGACTGTTTGCTATTTGGTATTTACTTACTTACTCATTTGGTGGCACTGGGGACAAACTCAGGTTCTCATAAGACTAGGCAAATGCTCTACACTGGGTTGCTCTCCCAGTCCTATTTTAATGATTTGAAGCAGGGAATATGACTAGTCACATATAACAAAATTAGTCACCATTCAGGATATCAATATATCTGATATTTATGTATCAAATAGTTATACTAGTGTATATCACATAGTTACAATGGAACCTGACAAGTTAACACCATTACAAAACTCCCAATTAGCTATTAAAACATCTATTAAGTCATAAAAACAGACTTTGAACATGTAAAACACATTCTAAAAAAGAACTCAGACCAATGCCAGACACAGAGAGAGGCTGCCTAATGCCTGAGTCTCCTGAGCTACAACCTTGCTGTTGGCAATGCATGGTTACACAGGAAGTGAGTAAACCTGCTTGCCTGGGTGCTGGGAAAGACCCCTCCCACCCTCTGAATCACGGACCGGAAACGCAAGTCTAGACCAAATGGGAATCTACCCAACTGAGCGCAGAGTGGGAATGGCTTCTGCAGTGGCCTCACAGTCTTCTTAGCCCACTCTCTCCTCAACCAACTCAGACCTGGGCTCTAGGTACAGACTGTAACTCGGGAAGTAACAAGGCAGAGAGAGGCGGGAAGCGGCAACACAGGAAGGCCCGGTGTATCAGCCTGAAAACTGATACAAATACTGAGACAAAGAATGTGATAAGAGAAGGCTAAGGTAAAAAGAACCTTGGCAGAAGGGAACTCTGGGTGCTTGTTTTTCAACATACATGTTTCATGTATCAAAGACACATGGCAAAACAAGATGCCATTTCAGTCAACGAGTACCCAATAGACAAAAATACACACGGCTGTAAGAACATTTGGCATACTCATCATTTGTTCACTTATAGATCTGATGCAGAGATTCAAAGAGCACTGGGCAAAGGGCAGTTGGGGTATGATATCACTGGCAATCATGAACTCTGAATCTTTTTTTCTCTAATACAAGGATGGCCACTGTCACCACTCCACTCTGTTTAACTTAGTGCAGTAGTACAGCCAGGGCAGTAAGATGGGGCGAAAGAGGACATGATACACATGAGAAGGGAAGAAGCTGTGTTTATAGATTACATGATTGAAAATAGGTAGAAGACACACAGAAAATACCAAGCAACTTTTAAAACCATCCCAAGAAGCCAGGCATGGTGGCACAGACCTGCAATCCCAGATACGTGAGAACCTGTGCTAGAAATACTGTAAGTTTAAGGCTGGGATATAGACTGGCTCAAGACAGAGGAAGAGGCCCAGAGTCCTGGGCAAGTCTATTCATGACCCTTTGCCCCCAGGTTTCCATTGCTCCTCGGGAAACCCAGTGTGGCAGTGAGGCATACAGGGAGCCCCAGCCATCTACAGTTAAATAAGATTAGCTCCAAATACTTACTGCTGTTAAGAAACCACTCCCAAATGCACAGATAGAGAACAATCAGCCCCTCCCTACATTTACACACTTCCCATATCTGACTTCAAAAGAGAGAGAGAGAGAGAGAGAGAGAGAGAGAGAGAGAGAGAGAGGGAGAGGAAAGAGAAGGAGAGGTAGAGGGGAGGGGGAGGGGGAGGGGGAGGGGGAGGGGGAGGGGAGGGGGAGAGAGAGGGAGAGGGAGAGGGAGGGAGAGGGAGAGGGAGAGGGAGAGGGAGAGGGAGAGGGAGATATCTCTTCCCTGCTCTATGATATCTGGAGCCTCAGCTGGATGGTCCACTTGTCTGGGAACATCTCCATCTCAGAACAGCTTAAAGGACATTCCATCACCCACACAAATGATTCTACTGCCCATCCAATATTTATAATGTGCTCTAGTGTGCCTCCTGGGGGGCATCTAAAGGATAATTTAGAGAGCATTTCATACCCACCCCCCATTCCTACCTGTGGTTGGGTGATTCCTCATCACAGGGGTTTGCCCTATACCCTGTGCCCCTGTATCTCTTACAGAGCTCACATTCCACAATTACATTGATTTCAATTAATACGAACTTTTCCTTTTATTACATTTACCTATTTATTGGTAATATATTTATTAATGTGGGAGGAGTGTATTGCCAAGGCATATGTGTGAAGGTCAGAGGACAACTTGTAAGAGTCAGTTCTCTTCTACCATGTGAGTCCCGGGGACTGAACTCAGGTCACCAGGCTTGGCAGCAAGTGTCTTCCCAACTAAGCCAATTTGCCAGCCTGAGTTCCTTTCTTAAGAATTCTTGGAAGCTCTAGACAGTACTTAAGCTTGAGATTGACAGTTGAGAACAAGCTCTGTTAAAAAATAAGCACTGAGCTACAATCTGTGGTAATCATATGGCCAGTGAATGAAGGTAATGAGACATTAAGGGGGTAAAGAGGCTTACAAGAAGTGGGTTTGTGTGCCAGGGCCAAAAGACTATGTTATGACAGTGGGCTTAAGTGTTCGCTTTTCATGTACTTTGGGGCAATTTCATAGCCACTAATTTCACTGACCACTAGCAAAAATTGTGCATTTTATTGCCATGATTACACAGACGTGGAACCCAAGCTCCCAGGAGGCTATGTGATCTGCCCAAACCATCTCAAGTCCTCACTAACCCTCCCCTACCCACCAATTTTGTCTTAGGCATCTCCGTGCACTGGGTTAACATCTAACAGTGCACAATAACATTTCCAATCAGTTTCAATAGCCCCTAATATGTCCTGAATCCACGAAGCACAGACGTCCCCAAAGTCCGGCATTACCCGACCACCAGGAGTCCACAGGCGGAACTGAATTCATCACTTAACTGAGAGAAAAAGAAGCATGTTGGAGAAATGCGAAGCCAATGAATCTGCCAGCATGGTTGTTTCCCATAGAAAACCCGGAATCTAGCAACCAAGCAAATAGCAGAACACTTCTCTGCCAGCTGTGCTTCCATTTATAACGCTATTTGAGGAAAATATTTATGACAGTCTTCTACTTTCTCTGCACAAAATCAGAGAAAATTGAGGAATGCCAAATTACATTGTCTTCAAAAATCCTGTCATGGAGTAACTCAGCTTTCACAAGCTATTCTCTGAAGACCTGACTGATCTCTAGCAGGCTGAGGGAGTAATAGAATTTGCTGGAGGTGGGAGGGGGTGATGGTGCAAACAGAACTGTGTTCATTAGGGCAGTGCCTTTACAATGCCTATTCCATCCCCATTGCCTTTCAAGATTGCAATCATCTCCTGGGCAGAGCCACTGCCTTGCTAGGGATATCTCAGGAGTTTTACAGTGGGAAGTAGATTTTTAACATGTGCAAATTACTACTCTTCTTGCTTTAAATAAAAGGCTCATTTCTGCTGGCAGAGAAAGTCACTCTGTCTCCTTCTCTCTAGAGTACTCTGTGGCTGCTGTTTGCATGACTCCCATAATTCCACAGTAGTGATGCCTTTTACAATCACTTTGTCAAGTCCAGCCCTGATGCCTGGCCGGCTCAATCAACATTTTGAAATAAGCACCATTTGTCTTCACCCTCTCCATCCCTTGCTTCCTGACAACCTTTATTTTCCACACTGGTGTGAAACTTTACAGAGGCTTTCTTACTGGTGTCTCCTTCCCTTGGTGAACTCCTCCCCACTTCCTTTATGGAAGTCTGAGCTCACAAAGGCATTGGAAAAGATTCACTTGTTAGGTGAACTTCCTTTCTCCACAGCTGGTCTTTCAAAATCCCAAGGAGCACTTGTAAGGCTCTAACAAAGATGGGAAAGACTTCCAGCAGGCCGACCTACTCTAATCCGCAGGGACTGTCTCACAAGAGAGGTTTTGTTCTTGTTGTTGGGGACAGGTTGAAAGATGAATTAAAATTAGACTGAAAAAGAATATTCTGGGCAGTGGGAAAAGTAGGCATAAAATCCTGGTTCTCAAACAATACAAAGATTAAAAAGGAAAGTTACAGAGCATCGTGAGTATAGAACACGGTTGGAGAAACACCTCCGTGCCACTTGCCATGTGAACCACACACCACTCTGGCTGCTAGACTAGCTGAGTTATGAGTGGGGTTCACTGCGGTCTAACTGCTTAGGCATTACGAGATCCAGTGGTGTGTTCAGCCAGAGTCAAGGTCAACAAAGTTCTTCTAGGATGGGATCGGGTCCTGAAAGTGACTGTACTACCTATGGCTTGCTCCCAAGTGAGCCTCCCTGACCATCCAGGGATGAACGCTTTAAGAAAGGCCACAGCAAACTACACAAATAAAGAGGGAGTTCCTAGCAGAGGCCAGGTTAAGTTTAGTAGAGGTTTCTGGCTTCACTTGAGCCATTTGAACGGATGGCCCCCCTTTTTTGTTGTTGTTGTTGAGATGGTTGAACATCTTCATGAATCTCAAAATTGCTGACATAAAGCTTGGGGTCCAATCAGAATCTAGAACTGGACTGCAGTCCGCCACAGCTAATCAGCATGCCTATTAGTTTCCACTGAGACGTAAATATATTTCCTGCTTAATTCACTCTATATTTCGGGACACATTATATTCCAGGGAAGTTGAAGTAGGTGATGCAAACCTGGATTTGCTTGCTGTCAGACGGCAGGAAATGCGGGCGCTGTGGCTGCTGTGATGGCTCTCCTCACCCTGTCTGTGCACACTCATGAGGCGGCACCATGTGGAAGCTGAGACCATACCAGGAGGAAGCCAAGTCCACAGCAGATGATAACCCAGAATACAGTCACCTCCTCATCTGGCTACTTCCTTCCTATCCGCAGTGGATGCCTTCACTAAATTGCTCCAGGCATTTGATGGGGAGTGAAGTCAGTTGGGAAAAAGGAAACTGGTATCTCACCTAGGAAGAGAGGTCCGGCCAGGGGCAGGAAGAGTCCTTCCAACTCTTGCGTTGGGCCCCCTCAGTGCTGCTTGCAATGCTTGCTAATGCAGTGGGCTGGTTTATTTTGTGAACGCCAGGACACTGCAAGACAGCATATGGAAACGGCAGGAGTCCTAGAGTCAGGGCAGAGTGGCACATTGTCTCTGTAGGTAACCAAGGTTTCTATGTCACTTGTCTGTGTTTTTCTTGAGTGGGGCTGTGAAGCAGGGCTCTGCCGGGCGGATTATCATTTTCTGAAGGTAATGAGTTTATCTTTCTCTTAGAAAAGAGAGAGGGAGAGAGAGGGGTTGAGAGGAAAGGGGAAGGGGAGACTTGTGTACACACTCTCATGAGCACCAGGAGGTGCCGGCTCTGCAGAAATTCAATCTATTCCCCTGCTCCTTTCTAGTCTCCCAGCCAGACTGTTCCCCGAGGCCACTCATCCTGTGCTTTGGAAGCCACTGAAAAAGCCCAGCAGAATCCCTGGTGCCAGCTGCATCCTGCTGCCCATCACTGTCTTCCTTCCCCTATGGTGCTTGTGCTTATGTCCCTCCAGAATTTTACCTCTGAACCTCTCCCTTCCACAGTCAGCTCCCCCCTCCTCCCTAGAAGTCCTCACTGTCAGGCTCAGTGACACAGGACCGCTCAGGTAGACCACCTCATAAGAAGTCTAATTTTAGACAGGTGTGTGAGAGGGAGAGGGAGGGAGGGGGAGGGGAGGGAGAGAGGGAGATCATCCCACCCAATGGCTGGCTTATGATAACAACTAAGACTATATCCTAGGAGCCTCCAAGTGGTTTTGACATTCATCCATTTCATTAAGAAATAGTTATTCATGGCCCACAATTAGCCCAGTACTGTTACAGGGACCGAGGACTGCATAATGAATCCCCCAGCAGCATGGTGAATGAACATTAATGTAGACATTCTCATTTATAAATGAGAAAATTAAAATTCACAAAAGTTGATGAATTGGCTTAAGTCACATAACACAATATACTACAAAATGGGTCTGTGCTAACATGGCTTTTCTGTGTGTTAGCAACCAGGGATTTTTTCAAAATCAGATTTTGTTCGTTTTTATGCTTAATTTTCATGGCATAGTATACTCCCAAAGAGTTCTGTTCATAGTGCCTATTATCACAAACACCAAGCAACCTCCTCATTAAAGCTAAGAGGACATATTTCCATCTGTTAATATCCCAGGAAACACGGAATTTTGACATTCTACTGGCTTATCATTTTTTGGGGCGGTACCAGGCCAATAGTGAGTCTATCAAGATACTGCTAAGCCATGATTCATAAATAGATCAAATAATCTTAGCTAGCACACAGGTTTTTTCTCCTTTCCTCTCCTCTCCCCTCCCCTCCCCTCCCTCCCTCCCTTCCCCCTCCCTCTCCCCCTCTCTCTTTCTCTCTTTCACAAATGTGGCACTTGGAGCAGCAAAGGAGGCAAGAGGGAGCCACAGAGCAGGAGTTGGGATGGAGGAGGTATCCAGGGAAGAAATTAAGTTCAAAGGCATGGAACACCTCAAAGGATTCCTTTGGCTTTCTTCCTTCATCTCAGCAGCTGCTGCCACCCAGGACTATTTTGGTGATGAAATATATGCCCTTATAGATCAGACATACACTGAGCATTGCTCCCTGGCAAAGGCTTGTGTTCTGGAGGTGCTGGCTACATGCTCTCTGAACTTTTGGTCAGGAGACTTCCACCTGCCACCTCACTTGCTGGCAGGAATGGAGCTGTGCCAATGATCTCTGATTTCTAGACCAGGCTCAGGCCCAGAAAGGACTTGACAGGCACCTTTCTCACTGCGGGTGACCCAGTCTCTACTCAGACTCTCAAGTCACACTGTCATTTGACCATCGATGCCCCGGGGCACATCTCATTTTAGCCCTCAGTTTGCCATTGCTCTTCTCAATTAAAAAAAAAAAAAAAAAAAAAAAAAAAAAAAAAAAAAAAAAAAAAAGCCTTGCTGAGGATCCATTAGCCCAGTCTCTCAAATGCTGTCCTGCTCAATGCATCCTCACCCCCTGCCTAGTCCCACTCTTGTCCTTCACTGTCTTTCCTTCCATCCCCGTACCTTGCCTAAGGAAGAGGAACAACAGCTCCTAACTGCCAAGCCATCTCTCTAGCCCCTTGGCTACTTTTAAAAATAATTTTTAAAAAGATTTCTTTTTCTATCCAAGGAAATTCCTCAGTTTTCTCTTTTAATTCAATATATAAATTCATTGTTTTGTTTTATTTCATTGACTATAGTTTTCAGTTTTCCAATTGGTTCTATTCAGTTCTCCAATTTTATTTGTTTGCCCACTCTAGAAGGTCCTGTTTCTCTTTAAGTGTTTGCCGCATATTTAAGACTTTTATTCTACTGTTTTGTTTCCATATGGAATGAATTCACTGCTATTGGCAGTCACCACTGTCTTTCTTGATGTCCTCTTTCTTCGTCATAAATGGACTCTTCAGCAGTGGCTCAGGCACCCTACTTTCAATGACAGGAATGGAGATCTGTCACTAAGGTGGAAGGTAGCTTTGTCTCAGGCCTGGATCCGCCCGCATCTGGATCCTGTAGCCATGGACACACAGGTTTCCCAGGTGCCATCATTTCAGGGTCAGCAGCCATCATCAGCACTTCATAGAGTACACATGCAGTAACCAGTGTTAGCATTCAGGCACTGGCCTATTCTTCATAGAGTACACATGCAGTAACCAGTGTTAGCATTCAGGCACTGGCCGATTCTTCATAGAGTACACATGCAGTAACCAGTGTTAGCATTCAGGCACTGGCCTATTCTTCATAGAGTACACATGCAGTAACCAGTGTTAGCATTCAGGCACTGGCCTATTCTTTATAGAGTACACATACAGCAACCAGTGTTAGCATTCAGGCACTGGCCGATTCTTCATAGAGTACACATGCAGTAACCAGTGTTAGCATTCAGGCACTGGCCTATTCTTCATAGAGTACACATGCAGTAACCAGTGTTAGCATTCAGGCACTGGCCTATTCTTCATAGAGTACACATGCAGTAACCAGTGTTAGCATTCAGGCACTGGCCTATTCTTCATAGAGTACACATGCAGTACCCAGTGTTAGCATTCAGGCACTGGCCTATTCTTCATAGAGTACACATACAGTAACCAGTGTTAGCATTCAGGCACTGGCCTATTCTTCATAGAGTACACATACAGTAACCAGTGTTAGCATTCAGGCACTGGCCTATTCTTCATAGAGTACACATGCAGTAACCAGTGTTAGCATTCAGGCACTGGCCTATTCTTCATAGAGTACACATACAGTAACCAGTGTTAGCATTCAGGCAGTGGCCTATTCTTCATAGAGTACACATGCAGTAACCAGTGTTAGCATTCAGGCACTGGCCTATTCTTGGGGTTCTGACGGGATACGCCCTCAGTTGCAGCCACTAAGAGCACCACCTGTGCATATTCACTATGTTCCCTTTTAAAAGGGCCCTGCCCACCTCCCCTCTTTCTCCCCCCACTCCTCTCTCCACTCTCTCCCAATGCTCCTGTCTCCAGAGGCTGGCTTCCCCCCTTCACTTTCCCCTTTTTATGATTTCTTTCCCTAATAAAAAACAAAACAACAACAAAAAAACCCTGTTTGAACCCTGTTTCATGGCATCTTTCTCTCGTGCACTGCTTTTCTTAAATTACAACAACCAGTACATGTCAGAAGCCAACTGCTGGCAATTTCACTGTTGTTACCCAGAGCCAAGCAGCCAGGATGTCAGCCCCAACCCCACCTCATGTTCTCTTTCTCTCAGCCAGGGCATTCATCCTGCTTTTGGGTCTAGCTACATCCTTCCACTTGCCATTGCTCTACTTTGTCTCTGGTGGCTTAAAGCACGCTCTAACTGTGCTGCGTGACTAAGATGTCCCCTGACCATTCTGACTTTATGTCATCCATTGCCCATATGTGCCAATCACAGGCATTGGCACTTCAGTTCTGTGGTTAACCCAGACTTCTTTGCCTCAGGATCATGTACGGGGAGAAGGAACTCTCCAAGTCCTCTTCTCAGCCATTCTCTTTCAGCTAAAACATTATCTCACATGTGATGGGGCAAGCCCTTCTGTGTATATGTTTGTCTTATTGGTTGATAAATAAAGTACTGTTGGTCAACAGGGAAGCAAGTTAGGCAGGACTAGGAATCGAGGAGGATTCTGGGAAATGTAAAGAGAAGTCTTGTGATCCAGACAGGAAGTGACATAGCAGGCAGACTCAGAACATAAGCAGGGACAAGCAGTAAATCACTCTCTTCCTCCTGCTCTCTTTTCTGGAGCCGCCATGTGAGCCCGACAAGAGAGGACCCATGCCACCGGCGTCCTTGATCAGATAAATCTTTATAAAATATACAGATTAATAATTATGGTTGATACTTAAGACAGAGATAGCAGATAAGAAATCCTGCTGTCATTGGACAGCAGCACTGTATTAATATAAGTCTCTATGTGTTATTTCAGGCGCCTACGTGGTCATGGGGCTCGGGTGGCTTGGCGGAAAGACTTATCGTTATACACATGCTCTTTTTCTCATCACTCCATCCTAGTGGTCTCTAAGTAGCTGATCAATTTTCTTCAGATTGGATTGCAATCTCAATATCCCCAAACAGCAGATACAGGGTACACCTCCATCCTACTAAAAACACGTATACATCAAGGACATTAAAGTTGATGAAGGTCATGAATACAGAGGTCAAGAGTATCTACAGCGTGCCACAAGGAGACAGCAAACATAGTTCTTGGCAAGAGAGGTCTGATCTCTTTTTCAGGACTTAGATGGGGTGGGGGGGAATGATCTGGAACTTAAATAACTACATACAATAATCAAAGATCCTGTCATTCTAACACATTACTGAAAATAAAATGCAATACAAATTTACTAAACAAGACTAAGTGGGACTAAGTGCCATCCAAATAGATGGCGATGTGAAGCTGATGCTGGTCTGTTGTGAGCCTATTCTTCATGACTTCTGGCACTGCCAACCAGCAGCTCTGTGCTACTGCGCTAACACACAGCGAGGCGCTGGCCATGATTAACTATGTTTATTTGGGGTAGCATGCTGGAAAAGCAACAGGAATGGGCTGGATTTCCTCTGCCATTTCCTACAAAGTTGCCACTTTCTTAAGAAATACATTTTCCCCCCCATCTACAGAGACTGGGGATGAAGACAGCAGTCCCAGACTCCTCCAACTTACCACAGACTCAAACTCACTGACAACATGTGACATGCACAGAGGTTTAAGCTTTTTGTTGGGAATGACTGAGTGTCCTGAAGCAGCACTCACTTCTGCCTTGACCTCTGTATCTGTGGCTCACTCTTTGACCACAGTGACACAACTGTACCCTGCCCAGCAAATGTCTGCTGATCTGAGACCTTTCTGATTAGTCAGTCAGGATGGGAAGGCAGTGATTGAGGGTGGGAAGCCACTAAACAGCAATGACTCAAGACTGTAGCAGCCCCTGCAGTGAGGGACCAGGTGCCAGAGGAAGCTGCTTCTTCAGCAGTACCAGTAGGTTGTGTGTGTGTGTGTGTGTGTGTGTGTGTGTGTGTGTGTGTGTGTGTGTGTGTGTGTGTGTGCATAGGTTCAAGTGTATGTGGAGGAATGATGACAATGATGACAGATGATGACAACCATAAGTGTCATTCCTTAGGATTGCCATCTACCTTTTTTGTCTGTTTGATTTTGATTTTTGAGATAGGGTCTCTTACTGGTGAGGAACTTGCTGAGTAGACTAGGCTGGGAGGCCAGTAAGCCTTAGGGATTCACTGTTCTGCACATTACAAGTGCACCCCGCTATGCTATGCCTGTATTTGTAATTTGGACTCTGAGGATTCAACTTGTGTCTTCTAGATGGCCAGGTAACTGAGCCATCTCCCCAGCCATGTAAAAGGCATTCCCAACAGTTCCCACACAGAACTCTCCACAGAGCTCTCCAGCCCACTGCTGCAGACAACAGGGGAGAGGGTGAGGCTCCACTAACTGGCAGTACAAGACATAGCCCGAGAGCTCACGCAGGCTACAAACACCCTACTGGCATGTTCCCAAAGTTGGGCCAAGATGGGTCTTCTCCAATGCTTCTGGGTTCTGACAAAGAGCTGGATCAGGAGAGTGTCAATGCTTCTCTTTAAGGATGGTGTCCTCTGACTTCTAGAGAATTCCACCATCTTCAAAAGCTGTAAGACTCCATGATATGGGTTCAAGGATGCTAAGCAGCTCGGATTTATAGCTTGGTGCTCGGAAACCCGATAAGCTTTGTTGACTATGCATACTTGCCAAATGTTCCTCAGGGGAAATGAGTTAGTCTAGAAAGTGGAAGCATTCCTACTTAAAAAAATATGCAACTCTCAGCTATTATTGTCTATTTCAAAATCCAGGAACCTCTGGGGGATTCTTGGATCCAGCTGTTTCAAGGTGGATCCTTCAGGCAGCCCCTGGTTCCCTTCTTTCCTTGACCCGGATCTGGGGGTCAGTGACTTTACCAAGCAGAGCATGCAGCTTAGCTACACTGTGCAGCTTCCATGATGGAGAGGGAGCTTCAGTCTAGAAGTCCCTCTTGTCCCCTTTCCAGTAAAATGGGCATCTGGCAGGTTTGACTGCAGGGTGGGTGTCTGGGAAGTGATTAAGTCAAGAGCAAGATTATGCAAAGGAACCCATTCTTCACTGGAGCGTTAGTCGTGTGGATAAATGTGCCATACACAGCACACTGCTCTTCTTGCATTTTGGTCTCTGATGCCAACAGAGGAGGCTCTGTCTGTCCTGTCTGTCTGTCCTGTCCTAGGTGAGTTTCTCCCTGATGTTTCTGTTAATAGGCCAGTGAACCAGAGGACTGCTCATGGGGTATCTCACCTAGAGCTGTATGCTGGAATTCACAGGAACTGTGAGAGCAGCTGGCATTTCCCCACCACCCCAAGGAGTCATAAATCCCCGAGGAGACTGTCACACAGCTTCCACCTAAGATGTGACCTACCTGGTCAGCCTCATTTTGAACCACTGCCCCTACCCTGTCCTTCACATCTCCTCTGTGACTATTCTCAGGAAGCATTCTCCCTCAGGCCATGGGCAGGAAGATGGATACCTGCCAGCCAAGACCAATCAAGTTCACTTTTAGCACAGTGCTCCCCATGCAGCTAATAGCCAGAGATGAGTCCTAAGGAATAAGACAGACAGAGTCTGGGCAGGTCCCCTGAGGAGTAGCTCATAGGGAGAAGGAAACACACACATACACATACACATACACATACACACACGCACACACGCACGCACGCACGCACGCACGCACGCACGCACACACACACACACAAAGATTCTCTGCAGCCATGGGGAATGTCTGCCTGATGTGCTGGGAACATGTGTCTACCACACATGGCCGAGCAGGAGGAAGCATGCAACTCTGTTTGGGACTCTGCTACTTCTTGGCTGCCCTCCTGTGCTTCTGCTACATGATTTCCAAGGCCCTCTGCTTATGGGCGGCAGTAGAAAGCTGGCCATCCTGAGGTTTTCCCAGAATAAGACACCCTACTTTTTCACATTCTTCAGGAGGATCAGGCTGTCTATGGTGGGTCATAGCATGGCAAGCTCTCCTATGGGCCTGCTGCATGAAGATCCCATGACAGGGTGTCTTTCCTTCCTTGGTGTAATTTATAACTATATACTCTATTCTGCAGTCATATCGCTATTGCCTGCAGCTCACAGGACATGATTAGCTATGGGCTGACAAGGTTCGTGGATGACTTTTAAAAGGCACAGTGCTGTATCTAGCAGCGTGTGGCACATGGGCCTGCCATGCAGATGTGCCTCAGTGAATGAGCAAATCGCTTCTGTAGATCAAACTGGTTGAGAAAGGGGACATCTAGAATAACAACTCATGAAAACTTTGCCCTTGAAGAACGATCTGTACACAGGCATAAGAAACATGGGAGGAGGGGAGGGCAAGGAGATGGGGGATGGATATGTAAATATGAGTAATTAAAAATAATAAAAAATTTAAAAAAAGAAAAGAACAAAGCTTTGGCTCAAGTTGTAACAGGGGCCAGACAGCAAGTCATGGCAATTTCAGCACCACCACAAGAGAATAAGAGGTACAGGGCAGGCCCTGGAGAGTGGGAAAGAGTCAGACTACCTGAAGACAGAAAGATTTTCCTGGGCATGATGGCTCCAGATTAATGGAGCGCTCCCAGGGGGAGGAGACAGAACACAATAGGACGAGCTTTGGGCTTAGTAACCATTGAGTTTCATTAGCATATGGGCAGGGTTATGCCCAGCAAATTCTTTACTCATCACAGAAGACCCTGAGTTGAAGAAATCCACTAGGAATTGCTGTGCAGAGAAAGAACTGCCTGGGTCTTGTTTAGATTTTATAGAGAAGTTTCTGGAGGAGAAATACAATAAACAGTCCCATTTAGAGGATATGACCATAAAGGAGTTTACTTTCCTGGGCTGTGTTACAATTATGCCAGAACCAGTCACAAATATTTAAAATAGCTAGACTTTTAAAATGTGCCTGATGCGTTTTTTATGTAGAAGAATTTTTTAAAAAGTAATGAGGCCAATAAAAGAGTATCAGATTCGACAGGGTGAATTAAACCACAGTGGTTGAAATACTTCCTAGAAGAGTGTCTAGGGTTAGTGGCACTTGAAGTGGCCAGCATGGCCTGGAGCTATTCAGCATCTTTAGCCATGAGGATGTGTTTGTAAAAACCTGCACAGCTACAAGGCTCAGAAAGACTTACACTTGCTTCTGGGCTCAATAACCAACCCACTAGGAACTCCATTTCATCACCCAGGAAGTGGGGACAGGCTCATTCTCAGAGTCACCCCAAATGAAGATACACAAAGGCGATAGAATCAGGAAATTTTTAAACTCTCAATTTAGATGATCAGGCTAAGACTAAGTAAGCCATTATGCCAAGTTAAAGGGGGAACTGAGTCTACAGCTTCAAATAAATTATTCTAGTTCAGGACTCAACCACCACCCACCACCACCAACAAAATAATGACACACAAAGGAAACAAAGATTCATAAAACCTAAAACAAAACAAAAAGTGCCAGAACCAAGAGCTAACTCTGAACAGTAATGCAGGATCATGTTCTTCCAGAATATAACAATGCCATTTGCAGACCCTCATGAAAGCCTTACTCTGCCTGTCAATCAATCCCTTTGGCTAATGGATGCTTGGATGGAGTACGTCAGCATACATCCTGCAGGAGTATGTCAGCATCACTGTCAACCTAGACCATGGTGATCCGGTTTGGTACTCGTGTTGCTCCCATTACTTGTGTTAGCCTTCATTAAGAAAAACTAACTACTGAAGACCTAAAGAATGCGAGAGGTGTGACTGAGTACTGCTTCCAAGGAAGAATTCTAGAAGATTATAACGGTCACAAGGTCCTCAAAAGCCAACCGAGTCATCTCCTGAGATTCTAGCACAAATCCTAACATCAGAGAGCCAGAACCTTGATCCTTCTAAACTATAGGATGATTCTTCTTTAAAAAAAAAATTTACAAGAATAGGGGCTGGAGAGATGGCTCAGTGATTAAGGGCACTGGTTGTTCTTCCAGAGGACCTGGGTTCAATTCAAAGCACCTATACGATGGCTCACACCCATCTATATTTCTAGTTCCAGGGGCTCTGACATCTTTGGCATCTGAGGGCACCAGTTACACACATGGTGCACAGACATGTATACAGGCAAAACATCCATACACATAGAAATTGATTAATTAATTTTAAGACATCAATAATTTACAAAATAGCTACTTGATATGAAGATCTTAACCATTTTACTATATACACTTAGTCTCAGAAAGTTAGTTGTTATATTTAAAATATTGAATTTTTAAAAAAAAAAAAATCACAGGTCTTCCGAAGAAGAAGCATCGCTGCACTAGAGATAGAAGTAGTCCAAAGCCCGGCCCTTAGCTCTGCAGACACGTGATGACTAAAGTGGCTACAGTTTCCAATACTCTCTCATGTGACTCCATGAAGGCAGCAGCTACGAAGAGGGTGGGAAATACACCTGGCCATCCCTTCTGGAAGGCAGCAGTGGTTTGGGGGATGGACTGAGAGGGAACAAGATGGGCTGGGACCAAGAGCCTCAGGCTTCTTAACCAGTTCTGGCTATCAGCAAATTCCTTAGTGCACTGAGTCATGAGAGTGTCATCTGAGAAGCAGGGGTCTGTCCCCAGACTGTCCTTTGCAGCTCCGAAACCCTATCCTCTGTAACTGCCCTGGCACACACGGACCAGCTCCTCAGTAATGCCTTCCTCATTACTGGAGTCACAGAAGCTAATTTAATGTGAAATTCCAGACTGGCATGCAGAACCTCCACCAGCAACATGAAAGATCACCATCTTGGGCGCGGGACCCAGTTAGGAATGGCTTGCCATATGCTCCAACACTCTGTTATTTGCCCCCAGCTGTGTACACATCCCACCGAGGTGCAGGAGAGGGGCCAGGAACAAGTCAACAACAACAAAATGAGAAAAACCATCTATGCGAAAATTAATGGAGAACTTCCTGTGCACAATTACTGCTGCTGAGAAACCCTGGCACTCCAGAACTGCCAGTGCAGCTGAGCTGCACAAACTTGCCAATTCAGTCATCAGAAATGTCAGACTAGTGACAGCTTTAGATAGTAAAGCTACACAGAGACCTGTAATGACTAGAGGAAGTAGAGTCCTGCAGGCCTTCATGTGAGGGGAATGACAGCAGAAATGATGAATGACAGTCCAAATTCAGAGCCTGGCCACAAGGGACACTGACAGAATTCCTTCTGGGAAGTCCCAGGACCTCTTAAGGAAAAGAACAACTTACTTCTAGAGACTGTAAAAGTTAGAAGAAAAATGACAAACTTGCATGTCACCAGTTTAAAGATGTTCTCAAGTCCAAGCCTGGCTATGGAGTCAACTCAAGAAGAGACAGATCAGGACAGACAGTGTCCTGGTGTAACAGTAAGTCTTCACTCCAAAGCTGCCCCAGCCCTGCCGCCACGAAGGTGCCTTCTGCCAGCAGCCCAAGTTCTGCCTGCCTCCATGTTAAGGTCCCAAGTAACAAACAGAGACTTATATTAGGTACAAATGATGCTTGGCCAATGACTAGGATTTCTCATCTGCTAGGTCAGTCTTAATTATCACAAATCTATATATTTTATAATACTTATCTTATCAAGGATGCCTTCTGCTGGTGCCCTCTCTTGCCAGCAGATCACATGGCGACTCCAGAGCAGAGACCAGGAGGAAGAGCAAGAGAAAAGCGACCACTTCCTGTTTGTCCCTGCTTATATATTAGTCTGCCTGCTATGTCACTTTCTTCCTGTTTAACAAGACTTCTTTTTACTACATTTCCCAGAATCCTCCTCAACTCCTAGTCCCGCCTAAGTTGCTGCCTCATTGGCCAAACAGTACTTTATTCAACAGTCAACAAGATGAACATACACAGAAGGACCTCTCCATCATCCTGGTGTGTTTTTAGAGCTCTGGATGCAGCCATTCCTAAAGCCAGACACTCATGGACTTTCTTGTTATATGAGCTAACAGATCCTTCTTAGCAACACACCCTCATACATACACACACACAGAACAGCCACAACATTCAAAAACTTCTGGAGCCACAAACTCTATTAAAATGTTCATCTGAACCACACAGCAGGTGGAACACATCTCATATTCAAAATTCAAGCATTTAGTTTAGGCCTCTATTCTGACTTCCAAATTCATGGTGCCAACACAGAGGTACTTAAAACCATGATAGGATGCTTCCCAGGGTTCAAGGGCCAAGATAAAAGAAAAGAGAATATTTGGCCTGTCCAAACAGGAGGAATATACAGGGAAGTTTCTTTCACTGGTGGATTCAACATCTATTACCATCTGCTACAGAGAAGGCAAGAATAAGGCTACTCTAATCTTCTGGAAATAAGAAGGGCAAGCTTAGTATGCCCTTACCACAGGCAAGAAACTGGAGGATGGAAGAGCTATGCAAAACTGCACAAGGCACCAGTAAAGCTGGACCTGAAAGAGCAAATTGTTATTTATTATAAGATTAAATTTATTAGGATGTCCTCACGGATTTGACTTGCTGCTTTCCAGCTTTTTATGTCTTTTCTGAACTGAATCAAGTATTTCCATGCATGAAACAATAGGCAGCTGCTCAGTTGGGTCTCATATCTTCCTGCATAAATTCTGCTCTTCTAGTGTATCTGTTTTGGGCAACTAATAAAGGTTGATTTCAGTTTACTGCCAAAATCAGTAGCACCCAGCAGAGAAAAGTTGGAGTCAACAAGTATTTGGGTTTTTATCATCTATTAGTCGCTATTTTGAAACCAGTATTCAGTGTTCATCCTAGCCCTGGGTGCAGGTCATCAAAAGAACTAGATGGCATTCCTATAGGAACTGGCACTGTGCTGCTGTGCCATTCCTCTGAGAGCTAGCATGGGGGTCGGTGTCTGTTGTCCTTCCTGACAAGCGCACCCAGGCCTGGGCACACTACTGCAGGACTCCACAGCTTTAACAGGACTGACATTCCCAAGTTGTTGTTGCCACTCCAGGGAATGAACAACTGACTTGGCACAGGATGAACGACACCATCATCCAATGATCTAGGATATCCCTCTCACCCCTGCAGCCATCTACATACCAAGTGCCTACTATGTGCCAGGGACCTCACTGATAGCTCCTGGGAGACACTAAGAATTGGGAGTCTTTTGAGCCATTCAACTTACTTGCTACTCACAGAAGATAAATCTTAAAAAGAAGAAGAAAGGAAAAGAAAGCAGAGGAACATTTTGGGCTAGGGCTCCACAGTGAAGGTGCAGGTATGAAAATGTGCTGGCGCAGGGCGGTGGTGGCGCTCGCCTTTAACCCCAGCACTTGGGAGGCAGAGGCAGGCGGATCTCAGTGAGTTTCAGAGCTAGTTTCAGACAGGCTCCAAAGCTACACAAGGAAACCCTGTCTCAAACAAACAAAAAAACCAAACAAATCTGCTTAAGTGACAACAAACATAATACCATAAATAATGGCCTACTGTCTCCATTCACTAAACTCATACCCTTCCAAGTTGAGAATTTAATTCTCTCTCTCTCTCTCTCTCTCTCTCTCTCTCTCTCTCTCTCTCTCTGACCCTCCCTCCCTCCCCTGTTCTGTGCCTGTGTGTGCGTGTGTGTGTGTGTGTGTGTGTGTGTGTGTGTGTGTGTGTGTGCGTGTGTGTGTGTGTGTGTGTGTGTGTGTGTGTGTGTGTGTGTGTGTGAACACACGACAGTGTTCTTGGTGTGTACTGGGGAACTGGACTTACACTCCTGTCATAAGCATTATACTGACTGAGCGTCTCCCAGATCCTACATAGGAAATATCTTCATGATGAATTTTCACAATAGATTTAGGAAATGGAGAGTCATAGCTTCCACAGAGTTACAGATGAGTCAGGGCCGAGAAGAGTACCTGACAATCACCACCAATCAGGACGAGGATAGTATCTGAGGATGGCACCACCACCAATCAGGACTGAGGATAGTATCTGAGGATGGCCATCCACCAATCAGGACTGAGGATAGTATCTGAGGATGGCCATCCACCAATCTGGACTGAGGATAGTATCTGAGTATGGCCACCCACCAATCAGGATTGAGGATAGTATCTGAGTATGGCCACCCACCAATCAGGACTGAGGATAGTATCTGAGGATGGCGCCACCCTTCAGGAGTGGGAGATGTGGTTAAGCTGCTGTACCTCTGTTTTCCTATACTCTGCTGGCACAAGTGTCGGTGCAGGACAGTGTGTCTTGCTGCTGGTGGGCTGCTTTCTTCTCTTTCCAGCCAGATTGACCCCTGCTACTACTCTTCTTGGCACAAAGATCTGGTGAGGTCACGGCTTCAGGCAAACAAAATGTCTTTCAGAAGCCAAAAAATGATTAAAGCTACAGTCCTGCTCTGAAAAATCATTTTTAAGTGAGGAAGAAAGGGGAGCCATGAACATTTGGCCAAGGCCACGGAGGTTCCAAGCAATTCTGTCTCCAAACTCCGGCCAAATAAATGCTGATGCCTTGTTCACTGGTGACAACTCAGAAATGTCCCAAATTACACAAAACTACTTGAGGGACACTGGCCTGGCAGGAGAAAGATAATTATTGGCTTGTATTGGGGACAGTGGCCACTGCCAAGTCAAAACTACACTTGCAATGGCCTCTCCTTCATAGCCTGCTAGTTTTTTTTTGTGATCTCTAAGAAACCGAATAAAATTTAAACTCGCCATTAATAACAGAACAATACTTCATACACCCCATTCCCTTTTAGAGCCCCATCAGGGGCGGCAGCGGATCAAAGTTGAATTATTAAATGTCTATAGCTTAATCCCATAATTCTCAAGGGCTCAGGGTTTGTAATTCCCCTGGAAAAAAACAGACACAATCTACACCGTGAAAAATTTAATTGCACTTTAATTACCAGTTAAGCTGAATAGCATGAGATATGGGTGCCTTCCATTTTTAATAGCCATTATGAGTCCAAGAGAAATTTGAAGGGAAATAATTGAATCTCATGGGAATACTCTCTTCTGCTACTGCCAAAATCAAAGGAGAGCAGGAAAAAAAAAGTAAAGGGCGATTCAAATTCTTCCAGATCATAACCCAGGACAGCCCCCAGCAATAATAAACTGCCCATTCCCAGGCAGCTGCACTGCACATTTTCATGATATGCTAATATGGAGTTGAGTTTCCTGCAGTTGAGTTCTGCTACATTAAACAGATAAAGGCTCTTGGCTGGGCTATCATTAACCCCCCCTACACACACACACACACACACACACACACACACACACACACACACACACACACGATAAACTCAGGCATGCCATACTTTCATACTTATTTCCTTGGTTTCTCAGAACTCAACACTGGCATGGCCACAGAGCTCACACACACATAAACACACACACACACACACACACACACACACAGAGAGAGAGAGAGAGAGAGAGAGAGAGAGAGAGAGAGAGAGAGAGAGAGCAGCAGCAACAAGCCCTCAATGTGCACACACAAACCCATGTCCCCCACCTGCACTAGAGGAAAAGAGAAGAGGGTAGCATGGCCACCAAAATCTCTAACAAAATCAGAAATGAGCAGGCCTTGATGATGATCTCTAAGGATGCAACTTTAGCTTTGAAACACTGTCACTTTGTCAGAGAGCCAGCTGCCTTGGGAAGCAGCAGGTGTGTATGTGGGGTGGTGAAGGGTATTGGCTAAACATGCTCTCCCTCCTTGAGTATATAGTAGCCTTCAACTTTGCTAAGGTTTTTGACCTTTGTGTGTGTGTGTGTGTGTGTGTGTGTGTGTGTGTATGTGTGTGTGTGTGTGTGTACACATGTGCGTATGTGTGTGTGTATACACACGTGTGTATGCATGCACATTGAAGTATGTCCAGTCTCTCCTTGGGATACTGTCCTACCCCATTTCATACTTGTATGTAGATAGGAACTAATCAGGTTATGATTTTAAAAGTCCGTCTTGGTAGAAATGAAACTTTTCCTGTGGTCTGCAAGTAACTGGGGACTCTGTGCCGCCTCAGATGCCTGCTGTTCACTACTCTCAAACAGACCCCAAGTGTGGACCTTGTTACTAGCGACCATGTGGGAAACACAAGTTCATCTGCCTGGAAACAGGAGGAGAAGAAAAATCTGTGTAGGTCACTCCCCCAACCACACACATCTTTCCCTTCTCCCTGCCTCCACAGTGACACACAGGCTGCGGCTTAGTTAGGCTTCTATTACTGTCAGAAAGGCACCGTGACCAAAAGCAACTTGGGGAGGAAGGTGTTTGGCTTACACGTTCCATCACAGTCCATCATCAAGGGAAGTCAGGGCACAGACTCAAGGCAGGAACCAGGAAACAGGAACTGAGAACATGGAGGAGTGCTGCTTACTGGCTTGCCCCTCCTGGCTTGCTTAGTCTGCTCATTCATACACAATGCAGGACCACTTGCCTGGGTGTGGTACATCCCATGGTGGGGTTGGTACTTCCCACAGAGGGATTGGCCCTCCCACACTGATAATTAATGAAGAAATGGCTTCACAGGATTGCCTGTATGCAAGTCTGGTGGAGGATTTTCTCAATGGAAGTTTCCTCTTCTCCGGGGACCCTGGCTGTGTCTATCAAGCCTCTGGGGATCTACATCTGTCTGCCTCAGGGACCAGCGATTTCTGCCCCAGCTTGAGGGCCCAACCTATAAGAGGGCAGCACAGGCCCTTTCTTCATCACGGGTTCACAGAGGGGAAGGGAAGAGGTCTAACTTTATATGGAGCGTGCCCTTCTCAAGGTACCTGCTGCTGGTTTCAGGGGTGGCTGGCTAGTTCCACAGGACCCCCCAAAACAACTCAGTTAAGAGAAAAAGGGAGCAGTGTTAGGAAATATTTTCCTAAATTGCCTAAAGGGAAAGGACTCAAGCTTGTGGTAGCAGTGAAGCAGGTAAGCATGGGTTTGGGCTATCGGCATTCTCCTCTCCCAGTGTACCTAGCAACCTGTTAGCAACCTAGGAACACCACCTGCAGGCTGTAATTGCACCTACTTTAAACACGGTCGCTCCTCTTAGCAATCCATTAATAATATCCTGGAACACAGTCTGAGAACTATGGGTAATGAACCAATCCAGCCTAGACTGACTTTAAGTGCTTGCTCAATATAGACAAACTGTGTCCTCTGGGTGAGTTTTCAGAGAGACTCCCCTATTAGCCACCTTATACCTATGCATAGTTGGATGTGCCTATGATTAAAATCAGATGCACTAAGGGAAGATGCCACTCTTATCAATCAAAATAAAAGAACTGTCCTCACTAAACCCCTCAGCAAACAAATTTCTGCATCCATTGAACCCCATAAAAGAAAGACCCAAACAATAGTCAGGGCTCTTAGTATCTTCAGTCATGTGGCCCACTGTCACTCTTGACAGAATATATCTTTCTGATCTGTACTATTGCTTGGCTTTTATTAAGGTATCCGGGTACTTTACAATCTGTGTGCATCTTTTATTTCATCAAATAAAGACATCAAGAACCTGAAAACACCTGGCAGACCCTAACCACCTGTAATAGCGGGACATGAGACTCAAAAGACAATCATATACCAACCAAGCTGTGTGTGACTGGGGCAAGTGGGGGCCGGGGGATACTGAGGAGGACTCAGCCACAGAGGACTCAGCAGAGTGGCAGTCCCTGAGCTACACTGCTCTCTGAAGACTGCAGTGAGGAGGGGACGGCTGGACAAAGGTTTCTCCATGTTCTCAGTAAGTTCCTATTTGTGAACATGTAGGCACACCTGCACAGTTTTCATTCACCATGAATGGCTCTCTCCAATTAGCACACAGCTCTGGGGTAGGACTTGCCCCTGGTGCTCACTCACACAGGCCTCAGAGGGTAAACATTCAGGGAATGTATGCACGTAGGTGCTACTTCACACATGTGGAGGTCAGAGGACAATACGTGGAAGTCAGTTCTCTCCTTTGTTTGCATCGGTGTTGGGTCAAACAAAGGTCATCAGCCATCTCACTGGCTGAGAGCATCCTTCTCGATCCCACCCATTTCACTATAGAAACTGATTTCTCCGATGTACCATCCCCTCGGTTGCCCTGACTTTCTTGGTATGATACTATGAGTTCATCCTAAGACAGCACAGCCCCTGTGCTGGGTCAGCCTGGAGTGTTTGTCTCCCTGCTGGGTTCCACACTGAGGCTGCTCACCCAATAAGTGAGTTGAGCTGTCCTAGAAGACAGACCTGGGGGATGGAGAGAGCTCTGTGTCTTTGAGGCCTGCTGGCCGCATAATGACCGATGCTGACAGCCTCTCCCTGGGGAATGTTCTCCTGTGACTGTGATGTCCTGGAGTCAGGTATCCATTCCACAGTTTGTTCAGTTCTCTCTATATAAGCAAGGGTCCCTGGAGAGAAGGGACAGGTGCTAATAAGACTGTAATCTGAGCAGTCTGGAAGCCAGTGTGAGAGCACTGACTGCACTGCCATGTTCACCCAAAGCTCCATTTTGCCATGGCCTCTGCTTCTGAGCTAGTGGTGGGAGTGACTCTGGAATCCCAGTATCCCTTGGGAAGGAGCTGCTGCAGGCTCTCTGTTTTGAAGTGATGGGCCAGAGCTGTAGTTTTCGGTGTGAGAGATTAGAAAAGGGAAAGCCCCGGGCAGTGTGCATGTCCAGGCTATATATGGCCTGGAACGGCATTAAAATGCTGTACCTTGAACATCAGGAGTGAGCTAGGAGTCTCGGGGAAAGGGCCCGTTTTGAAAGCCCTCCTCAAGGGAAAACTGACATTTGTGGGTACCACCATACTGCAAAGAAATGAGGTTGATAAAGCCAGGGTAGGCCCAGAGACCAGGAAATACATGCTAAGGTGGAAGGGGAAGAGGAGGAAGAACAACAGACAATAACAAAAGATGCCCCTCTGTGTGTGTGCGCGTGCGCGTGTGCACGTGTGTGTTTGCCTGTGCACATGTATGCATGTGCACATGTGGAGGCCAGAGGTTGGCATCTTCCCCAGTTGCTGTCCACTTTGTATTTTAAGACGGGGTCTCTCACTGAACCTGGAGTTAGCCAATTTGGCAAGACCAGATGGCCAATAAACCCCAGGGATCCTCATGCCTCTGCCTCCCCCAGGCTGGCATCACAGGCACAGGCCACTGTGTACAGTCTGTACAGTTTTCATGTGGGTTCTGTGGACTGAGCTCATGTTTTCATGCTTGCATGGTGAAGAACTTTATCCATGGAGCCGTCTCCCCAGCCCCTAGGGAAGATCTTTCTCAGGGGCTACTGGATGTTCTGGGCCAACTTATTATGCCTCTGTGTGATCTTCTCACCTCTCCTCAGGCCCACTGGCTAACCTTCCAATCCAACAGATCCTCTCTTCTCCCAAAGAATGTGTTCCTCACAGAATGCGGAGTTGTGGAAGCATCATCTCAGCTGACACACTCTGGGTACCACTGATGCACATGCCTCTGGCCTTTCCAGTTCCTGGTGTGTTGCAAATGAACATTGCAGCAGGTAAACAGAGCCCCGCAGTGCAAAGTACAACTCTTATTTATAGATCAAACACCTGCCATCAATTTAAACAGTAGTTATCTAACTTGAAAGTTTGGTGAGATACCGAATGCCCCCTTGAAGCAAGCAATTTCCAAGTAGCAGTTTGCGTATCCAGATGTGTTTAAAGCCTACTTCAGAATGCTGTAATTATCATCAAAAAGACAGATTCCATTAAATATCTGTTATGCTTTTAGTATCTGCACTCCCAGACAGATTGGAAATGCCGGAAGTCTTGGGCTTCTTAACACTATATTTTAATGTTATTTATTTTTTAAAGGAGCTGGGAGTTCCAGAATGTGGAAAGCACCTTATCAGAAGTTTTCTGGGCAGTTAATGACACAATGTGGCTGTTGCCTTTTCAAACCCCAGTTGACATTTCCAGCCTCTCTCTCTACCAGGCACACAACAAACCTTACACTTGGAGGACACGTTTTTCTTCCAAACAGAAATCAGCAAAGGGTGTGCACATTTCTCAGCACTAGAGACTAACAACCTTGCCTCCTGAACACTAAATATTCAGAGATGTGCTCTCCAGGGGCTCCAAGGTATTGTCCCATCAGTTTTGCTGATGAACTCCTTCATTTTACAAACGTTGGAAGCTGACCTTCTAAGAGGTTATGTACACTGCCTGAGATCTTTCAGCTGGGAAGCAGCAGGCATGGGTTTTCCTACAAGGTCCCCTTGGAATAGGCTGCTGCCTCTTTGCTTGGCTTGTTTCAAAATGGGCCTTCCATTGACAGGGTATCGAATGTCTCAGTGGAAGTGGGTGATAATTATTTTCAGTGGCTTGAGCCTGGCTTGACCTCTAGCACGAGTCAGCCCACTGTACACTCTGGCAGCAGGCCACGCAGATCAGTTACATGTGAACAAGACACGTTCGCTCTGTAGACCCTTCTTCCCAACCAGAAAATCCTGAGAACGGATTAGAAGCTTTGTACAGCTTTTTTCATTCCACAGTTCTGTGGCCCTGAGTCTGTGAGCTGCTTCTGCTCGTGGGACTGACTGAAGGCTTGTGGTCACAGGGGCCAGTGATGCTGTGGGGCCACCCTCTTCACCAGGAACCAACCCCTTAACAGTCCCCTCTCCCCAACACCAACCCAGACAATGGCAGTGTTCCGGCATTCAGGAGCATGGGGCTGTCTTTCAACTCTAGGTCCGCTAAGCCTGATGCTAATGCATTTCAGAACACAAAGACTGAAACACAGCAACACTCATCTGGGCCACTGGAAGAGCCATACATGGGCAATCCAAGCTACTACTGATGTCCTCCTCCTCCTCCGTGTAGGAAGGCTCCACCTGGCTGGGGTCTGGGACCAAGGAGCTCAGCTCTGGTCCCTGCTGCCACTGTGGCTGTGCAGCACCCTTTGCATTCTGGGGCCGCTCTGTGGCTGAGGACAGGGACTCCCCAACCATTTTCTGAGGTGATCTCACTGACCACTGTCTACCGTGGGCCCAGCCCTGCTCTCCATTGGCTCACTCTGTGCTTGGCACTCTCAGCGTCTCTTAACTCTACAACCTAAGACACTGCTACACATGCAGTATAGAGCTTCCTGTCAAAACAACTCTTCAAATCTACCAGTGCCAGGCCAAGTCCAGGTGAGCATTAATAGAACTAGGGAGGGGGAGACACTCTCCTGCTCCTTTTCCAGCAGCACAGGAAGGCAAGGCAAAGGATGCAGACACTGTCACTGAAGGGCTCCCAGCCTCTGGCTTCCGAATTATTACACTTTCTGTCTGCCATCACCCAGGCTCATGAGCTGACCAGACAGCTCAGCTCTTTGTTGTAAAATACGACTGACAGAGGCCCCTGGCTTCAGCGGAATAGGGCTGGACAGAGATGTACAGGAGGGAACACAATCAGAAGAGCTACAGTAGAGGGTCCGGCTTACATTCTCCTGCTCTCTGCTGGGGTGTGAGTATGTATCCCAGACATCCACTTGTCAGACTCTGCAGCAAAATGGGAGGGAAAATGGAGCACTCCAAAATGGGTTCTTGCCTCTCTTGCAGGATTCATCATCTCTAGATGAGCGGTTACAGGAAAGCTATATGCAGAATCTGCTTCTTCCTCGGGGTCCTGATAAAGCAGCAGGAAGCCCTCTGTGGGCCATGTTTATGGGATTTCTGGCCTAGAGCTACAAGGCCAAAGAAACATTTTTTTCTTTTATAAATTATCTAGTCTTGAGTATTTTGTTGCAGCCACAGAAAACAGATACAATACTCTTCCATCATTTTTAGGAGTATTTCAAAATCAATTTCTCTTTTTTATCTGTTCTTATCCTAAGTTTTTTCATTTTCTCTCTAACACACACACACACACACACACACACACACACACACACACACACACGTGTGTACACATACACTCACACACACACTCACATATTTTTCTGAAGGCTCTAGGCATCAAAGCCCAAAGAAGCACATGGATAAGGGAAAGGAGATCTTGTACCCTTTAAAGCCCCTGCAATCTCATGGGCCAACTGTTTTGTCCTGGCAAAGCTCCCACACTTGTGAACCATCCCAGCAGGACTCATCAAATTCAGCCATATGGATGGTTTTCATAGATGTTCATTCAAGAAGCTCTCACTAGTCAACTTCTACCTTTTGGATTCTCTCTTTCCTCCCACCCCATTATGTCATTCACTGAAGTTTCTGGCTGACCTTCAGGACAGCCTGTGAGACATGGGTTCCTGCTCTCCTCTCTTTTGATGGATGGACAGGCAGAATGGCAAAAACGACAAGTGGAGAAAGAAAATTGGAAAGAATTTCCTGGGTTGGTACCAAATTTGCTCCAGGATAAAACTGCACTGTATCCAAAGTCCTGGCAGGCCACCAGGTACTATAGGGTGGCAAGGATCCCAGATTCCACTTCCTCAAGCTGACTATACAAGGGAGAGCAGGAGACTGCCAGGAAATAATCACAATGTGAGGGCACACTGCGGACAAGGTGACAGCAGACCCCAGCTCTTTATACTCAGGGATCCAACATGCTCAGCCACTTTCTTATTTTTAACTGAACATCAGCTTCCTCCTCCACTCAGGGTTCGGAGCCTGGTAGATTACGCCCCTTTCAATCACTGCCAGCTCATAAGCAGTGTCCAGGAGCTCCAGGGCCCATATCTTCTAGCAATGCATGCCATGGTAAGTGAAGGCAGATATGGGTGCTTTGCATATGCCTGGCATGGAGACATTGCCTTGAAGCCACCTGGCATCCCTCAGTAGGCAGTTGATCAAAATAAGTTACCATTTATGCTCCTGGCAAAGGTTGGGTATATTTGATGGGGAATGCACTGTGTATGTTCATCTTATTGATTATTGAATAAAGTACTGTTTGGCCAATGAGACAGCAAGTTAGACAGGACTAGGAGTCAAAGAGGATTCTGGGAAATGTAGTAGAGAAGTAGTGATCCAGGCAGGAAGTGACATAGCAAGGAGACTCATATTTAAGTAAGGACAAACAGGAAGTGGTCCCTTTTCCCCTTCAACTCCTCCAGTGGCACAATGTGATCCACCAACAAGGAGGGATGCCAATAAGGCGTCTGATAAGATAAGTCTTATAAAATATATAGATTTATGATAATTAAGACTGAGCTAGCAGATGAGAATCCTAGTCATTGGCCAAGCAGCATTTGAACCTAACACAAGTTTCTGTGTATTAATTTGGGCCCTAACTCAGGTGGGAGGCTGGTGTAGAGCACGCACGTGGCGGTGGGGCTCGCAGCTTTTGGCGGAAAGATTTATTGTAACATATAATTGCTGGATGGAAGTAAAGACAAATGAAACAACTGCCTTGCTCTCCTCAGCAAACCCAGCCTAACTGAACTGACTGTGAAAATGAAGACCACACAGGGCTCAGCAGGAATTTACATGGCCACCCTGGAAAGGCCCCATAAAACCACCTAGCCAGCCATGCCGTCAGACAGATAGGCCTTCTGCTAGCAGGCCCTCTTGGGGTGCAATCCATTTCCCATTTCTCCCATATTGGAATCTGACAGGAGCTGCCAACAAGCTTCCCCAGTGACTCACAGCTGGAAGGCTGTGGCTCAAGACACCCTCTGTCCTTCCTGCCTTTTAGATCTGGAAGGAGTTGCTGACAACTGGGAAGTCACTAGGATGCGCTCTCTGGGTGACTCCTTTGTCTGTCCTGCTTCTCTGTCTTTAGACAGGTTAGGGCCACCAAGGCAGGCTCAGGCCAACCCTGGCCCTCCCCGCACAACCCTGCCCCTCCTGCATTCCACTTTTCCTATGGCTTGTGATGTTTGTTGTAGCTGCATCTTTTCCTTTCCTCTCCTGTGTGATTAAAAAAAAAATCCCTTTGAGGGAAAACATCACTGAGTGTGTTAGGCTAGGTTAACCTTCAACATCAACCTTACTGGATTTGGAGTCACTTAGGACACTCCTCAGGCACGTTTATGAGAGCATTTCTTGAGGGGTTTAACTTAGGAGAGAAGGACCACATTGAATGCTGGCAGATGTCATAGACAGGTGTCCTGGACTAAACAAAAAAGTTAAAGAAGGAAACCAGCAGCATGACAGCATTTCTCCCTTGCTGCCTCCCTACTGTACACGCATTGTGACCAGTTCCTGATGCTCCTACTGCCATGCCTTTCCCTCCAGAACATACTGTATCCATGAGCCAGAATAGACCCTTCCACCCTTAAGTTGTTTCTTGCCAGGTGTCTGGTTACCGTGGTAAGAAACACGGCTGGTGCAGTGAGTATCTGCCTACCACTCTAAACCCACTTTCCTTTCATTCCTACAACACACCTAGACACAGGGATTAGTTATTCCTGTCTTAAATCTATAGAAATCATGGTTTAAGTGCCCAGAAGCTTGTCCTAGGCCACCGCCGCAGCGATGGTACATTTATGTCTCTCTAGAAGAACTCTGCTAATTTCTCCACTCCCTAGAAACAGAGCTTTCCTCTGCCCTTGTCATCTTTGTATCTCTGGTCCCAATTTAACACCTTGCACAACACCTTATGTATTGTGTTAACTTCAATATTTGTTACATAAAAATGAAAGAATATGCATTGCGCTTGCTCTGCCAGTTTTAAATGCTCGGTCTATCAATCTGTAGCAGATTCAGAGCTGTGAGACAGGAGTCCAGGATGTCTCCATCTTGCAAAACCGATACTCTGTGGGGGAACCATTCTCCACTCTTCTCCCAGCTTCCCATAGTCTCCTACCCTTTCTAGCCCACAAGCTTGACTGCTCACGGGAGGAAAATCACATAGCATTTACCCTTATGTGAGCGGCTGATTCAACTCCATGCAGTGTCTTCAGGGTCGCCCGCTGTCATAGTATGTGACAGGCTTTCCTTCTTTTCAAGGCTGGATAGATAGTGCTCTACTGGGATTTCTCAATTCCAGATCTCATGAATCTGATTCCTCAGAGCTACCCACTCACTAAACTTCATTCCAGAATAGCTTTGATGCTGAGAAGGTCACACTGCTGAGCCCCACACTGTAGGCCTGAGTCTCTCACTAGATCTTCACAGCAACCCTTCAAGGTCATTTCTGTCATCCACCAACGGAAAAAACAAAACAAAACAAAAACAAAAAACAAGTCCCAGGGAAACTGCATGGCATGTTCAAGTCACAGAACTTCAAAGTCCAGCAAGAAGGACCTCTGCAACTCTGTTGGCCATCATTAGCCTTCACCACCTTCCCGTGCCCCTAGGGTTGAATGACTGACCTACAGAGAAGAATATATAGAGAAGAATACTGAGGCAGGAACAGATATGTGACACCACACCTGTGCCACCGGTAAGTGGCAGTTCTGGGGCGAGCCCTGAAATCACAACTCCTCGCCCAGGATGCTCTCTGCCTTGTTCTTTCTAAGTAACATGTGCATGTGATCTCTTACCCATCAAAACACCAGGCTTTCCATGGGCTCAGCTCCATATTTCCTTCTCCCAGGTGTGTCTGAGCCTCTCACAGACATTCCTAAACTCACCCTCTCCCTGGTTCTGTATGGTCAAGTGCAGCTAGACACATAAGCTCCTGGGGGGTACCATACACCATGCCTGTAAATCTCCAGGGAGGGGCTTGTGCTATTCTCCATACCACATGTCTTAACAGCATCTAGAGATGTGACAGTCACTTGAAAAACTCTGTGACTGGATATGCCACAGGAATCTGAGAGCTGGATAGGCCCAAAAAATTCAAAACACACATTCCCAGGTTAGAACTGATCCAGAGATATGAAGGAACTTGTCTGGTTACAGAACTAATTAATGAAGAATAAAGTCATAGAACCCAGGCTTTTGTCACTGGTTGGTCCTCTCCTGCTTGTAGTGATATATTATTTATGATTTAATAAAGATCGCCTGAAGTATCAGAAAGCAAAGCCCACAAGTTAGCTGTAGAAGCTGGGCTGTGGTGGCACACACCTATAATCCCAGGACCCAGGAGACAGGCAGATGGATCTCTGAGTTTAAGGCCACCCTGGCCTATACAAGAGTGAAGAGTAACAGAGCTCATGCCTTTGATCCCAGCAATTGGGATCACACACCTTTAATCCCAGCACTAGGGAGGTGGAGACAGGAAGATAATGGCTGGATGGAAACAGGAATATAAGGAGGATGAGATGGGAATTCAGAGCTTTTGCCTCTGAGGATTCATGGAGACAGGATGGCCATTTCAGCTGGATACAGGGAAGATCTACTAGCTTGGCTGCTTTGCTTCTCTGATCTTCAGCTTGAAGCTTGAACCCCAATATCAGCCTCTGGGTTTTTTATTATTCATGTTATACTTGCCTCCTGACTATAAGAAACCAACTCAGAATTTCTCGGGGTTTGTCACTATCAGGCTTGTGATCTAACGCCCCAAGTGGGCAGATACAATAAGGAGGGATTAAAGTGGATATTCACTCATTTTAAGGTGCTAAGAAAGTACTGGGGCAGGGGGAGATGGAAAGGAATACTGAACAGAAATACATGAATAGATGGTGGAGCAACTTCCACTCCTTACCCAGATATTAAGCATCTGCAAGGCAGGCTGTCTCTGTGTGTCTCTAGCTTCCCTCCTTCGGCCTCAATATAGCTGCTCCTAACAAGGGTCATGGAGAAGGCTGTTCTCTCCCCAGGAAAGTGTGAAACCTGAAGAGGGGCATTAACTTTTATGACCTCTGAATTCTTTAATAAATTAGCTTTATTAAAGGATCACTGGTTCTTTAGGATTCTGAAAATGAAATCACACCTTCCAGAGAATATATATTCACCTCATTTGCAAGTTTGCTGTCTTGTTACATCAGTTCACATCTCCCTTAAAAACAAAGGAAGTTATTTCTATGGTTATTTCATAGTTTATTATAAAATAATTTTATTTTATTTCAATCATATAGATATAGATATAGGTATATAGTATAGCCCAGGCTGACCTCAAACTCCTGACTCCCGATCCTCCTGACTCCATCTCACCAGTATGGGTCACCACAGCTGTCTGGATACATTGCTTCAAAAATGTTTATCCTTATCATTAGACTTAAGTATTGGAAGTATATACTTAACAAATCAACAAACATTTACCAAGAGCTTCTTGTGTATTGAGCACTATTCTGGGCCCTATGGGTGCTGGATTAAACAAACCCAGGGGCATTCTCGCTCTGCTAAAGTTTGTATTCCAGGGATGAGACAACTGGCTCAGAGGCCAGGCATGTGAGGGAGTGTCAAGGGAATAATGGCAATTGTCATTTATGGAATACCTGCTAGGCCTCAGGCTCCAGCACTGTGTGAGCCATTTATGATATCCCATTTACTCCTGAATGACCTTGCAAAGCATTTATCATTAAGATGAGAAAAGAACACCCAGAGAAGCTAAGCACCCCCCAAGGCTGCTATGCTATAAAAGGGGAGGGTGCTGTCAGGACTCCTACACCTGAATAGCAGATCAGCCTGTGCATGCTCAGCTGTGCTGAAGGGGGCAGCATTCAGCACTCAGAGGCTGTTGGGAGAGCAGAGCATCCCAGCTAGGCTGGCTTCAGAGACGGAAGTGACGGTAGCCTCTGTGCTCACCTGATACCTACTTCCAGCTACAGGCTGCAGCTGTGTGGAAAGGTAAGCTCCTGTCAGCCAAATGAACTGCAAAATGGGTACCCATTTCTCCCTCTCCCAAAGGGTGATGAATAATAGTTTAGTATCCACGTGGAATGGGGCTGGCCCATGCATGTTTTTATACATGTGGATTAACACAAAATGAGTCAAATGCCTAAATGCTAGAGCAAAAGCAAGAGTGGCTCTTGATGTTTTTGTTGAGCTGGTGGTTTCTTAGATACGATGCCAAGAAGCATAAGCATCAACAATAACAAAACCCCCATAAATTTGACATCATTGAAATTAAAAAAAATATACACTTAAAAAAGCCAAAATAATAACACAGAGAATGGAAGAAAAGACTTGCAGGTAACATATGTGGTAAAAGACTTTGTCTTCGAAACACACAAAAAATTACTAAGCCAGGCATGTGTTGCACATCTGTAATCCCAGCATTCAGGAGGCCATGGCAGGAAGATTGCCAGTCTGGGCTACAAAGTGAAAACCTTGTCTCAAGAATCAATGAGCCAATAAAATAAACTAAGAACCATTACAACTCAATAATGTAGAGACAAACAATGCAACTAAAATGTGGGCCAAGGATCGGAATAGACATTTCTTTAAAGAACACATACAAGTGGCCCACTAAGCACGTGAATAGATGTTGGTAGCATTGCCCAACAGGAAAAACGCAGATGAGAATCACACTGTGATACGGGTGCATTCTCAGAGGGATGGTTAGAATCCAGACAGGCGAGGGCAGGCTCTAGTAAGAAGACCTAAACTCAGATCCCCTGCACTTGGGTGTGGTGGTGTCACCTGCAAACTGGGGGGTGAGGGGGCCAGGCAATCTGAGCTCTCTATCCAGCTAGCCTAACCAATCAGCGAGCTCCAGGTTCAGTAAGCGACTCTGTCCCCAAAAGTAAGGTGAACAGTGATAGAGGAAGACTCATAATATCAACTTCAGACTCCCCATATACACACAGTCACAGGTGAGCATAACTGCACACTCACATGCTCACACGTGTGCACACACATGCAGACAATGCCTGGACAAAAATAGCAAGGAAGTGAGGATATGCAGCAATTATAAACGTCACATGTTATCGATAGAAATGTGACATTGTATACACATTTTCAAAACAGCTTAGCAGTTCTTCAGAATGTTAAACAGAAGTTACCAAGTGATCAAGTAGTTTACCCCTAAATACACATCCAAGAACAATCAAGCATATTTCTTTCCAAGAACTTAAGCACAAATTCATAGCAACAATATTCTTTGCCCAAAAGGGAAAAGAATCCAAAGGATTATCATTTGCTATATGGATCAATAAAAGGTGGTGTATCTATAAAATGAAATATAATTTGGCACTACAGAGTACCGATATATGTTACAATATAGATGAACTTTAAAAATAGGCTGAATAGAAAGAGTTTAGTCTAAAGGTTACCTAGTATATTGATAAATTTATATAAAACGTCTGCAAAAGAAAAATCTAGAAAAACAGAAAGTGGATTATAGATTAGCCAGTGACTGGGGAACTGGGGAGATTGGGTGTGACTAATGAGTACGGGTTGCTTAGAAGTGATGAAAATGTTCTAAAATTGTAGAGATGCTTTCAGAACTCTGTAAACACATCATAGCCCATTGAGTTGTATACTGAAAGTGGGTAAATTATATGGTGCATCAGCTGCCTCTCAATAAACCTGTCAAAATGCACAGTCTACTATGAAAACATGCTGAGAGCTGGAGAAAGATGTCCTCCGCGGCAATGAGTGTGCAAAGCAAATGCCACAACTTGTTTATCTTCCACCAGTCTATACAGAAGGCTTCTCTGGGGAACTTTCTGGACCACACGATTTGTCACAGAGAATGATCAACAAACACTGCCCTATACAAGGTACGAAGCTTAGAGAAAACATATTTTTTCCCAAATAACATGATAGCCATCAATAACACAATAATTCAAAAGAGTGACAAGAGCTAATACAGATTCAGTAACATCTCATTTGGTAACTAGAACACTTAACCTAAACCAGAAGAGACAGCATCTAACACTGTGATGAAACCAACTGAGATAACCAACTCAAAAGGAGGAAATGGCTCCCAGTTTTGGAGGTCTCAGTCCACAGTCTCATCAACACAAACTATCTAACTTCCTCCACATGACCCATCTGTTAAAGGCTCCACTGCCTCCCAACACTGCTCCAGGCTGATGATGTGGGGAGGGCATTCAAGATATGGAAGGATAGCAGGCAGGTATTTCTTCCTTCTTTATAGCAATGTCTGTATCACATTTCAGATGTTGTATTAGAGCAAGATATAGATGCTTGGCTTGGTGGGTAGGCTCTCAGTTCCCGGGCTGGCTTCTCAAATCGCAAACTTTCTTTTTGTCTCATTACACATAACAGAATTAATAACCCCATCCACTCCACAGGCCTCTTAACCAAACTTGAGCTTATCCCAAGTAAATAACACTTGAACTCTAGAAGCCTGGCTGCATACTTTTGTGTGAGTGACACACTCTATTAACATTACAAGAGGGACCACCCACCCTTAGTTACTGTTTTCCTACAGCGACAGGCCACTGCCTTATATATGATTTGGCAATACAAAATACTGATGTATGTCACAGCAGGGCTGAACTTTGAAAATACTCTGCATGGAGGAGTGTCAGGGCTAACATATGATTGCCCTTCACAGTGGAAACACACCAAGGACCCCACATGATGCATTAGTTAACATGTAGCTTTTCTGTTCGTGGCGATAGAAGGCTAGCCGTGGCATGTGTACAGTTAAGAGATTAAGTGGCTCTCCTCGTCTGTACCCATGAGAAGGAGCTAGCCCTTGGCTAGGAAGTCTGGTCAGTGCTATGGGTCTTCCCAGACCCTATGTCCCTGGATATTTTAGACACATGCTTGAGTAATTTCTCCCTCATTAGTTACTCCAATATACTAGGAGCCAGCTCTGCCCTCACATCCGTGTCCCAGAAGAGCCATTAGCAGCCTGAAGTTTCCATCAGCTGGAAATGTACCTGCCAGGCAGCCTGCTTTCTTGCATCACTCATCCAAAGGTGGCGACGTTTAGACTGAGTTCTCTGCACAGTATTTTTCATTTAGTTGAAGTTGGTTTCAATGTTTTCTTGTTGCCCAGTGATTGAAGGTCACGTCTGGAGCAGGGGATGGCATTAATAAAACCCCATGTGATGGCAACTGCTGAAATGACAGTTTAACTCATCTCTGGCCAGGGCACAGGTGCCACTGTGGGCCATCGCCATCAAACTGGCTGTGGCTAAAATGGTCCTGAGCCTGTAGTGGCCAGAAGGGGTAGGCAAGGGCATGAGATGAGTTGTGGCTCACAACCAAGGAGCTCTGAAATGGAAACTTTGCTTCAATCTATCCAGCCAACGTACCAAGTGGGCTTTGATCTTTCTCTTGGTGACAGGTACCAGGTTCCTGGAGGAGGGGGGCTTCTGCCCACCACACCCACATCCTCACTTTTCAGTTTTACTTTCTAATAAAGGGCAAATCTGGGGAACCCTTCCCACATGTGTTCTTAAGGGATCTGCCACTTCTAACCAGGTCTCTGGTTCAGGTTATCACTTGAAGGCCCTTAGGCCACACTCTGCAGGGGTCACCAACAGAGGAGCAACTGCACACTCAGAAACTCTACATAATACAGCTGTGCAATACACTCCTTTCAGACCAACAGCTGAACTCTTAGAAAGATTCAGATTGAAGAACTATCCTCCAGAAAACAGAATGGGGTACCCTTCAGCAAAGTGCGTTCTGTAGAACTCCAGGCTTCCGTGGGAAGTTTACCATAGTAAAATGGGTTCCATTCCAGTCTCATTTCTAGGATTCTAAGAAATCTCAGCTATAAACTCCTCATGTTTGTAATAACAGAGACATCTTTTTTGGTGGGAGTTGAGCAACTGGTTACAAGACATAGTTTTATTTTTTTTAATTACATGTCTATATTGGGGTGTTGATGTGTTGCTATTTCCTCTGAGAGAAAACCCTTCATCTCGGAGGGACGATTCTGATTAAGACACAGGACATTCTGAAGAGGTAAAGCATTCCATTGTAACACAGGGCTGCAGGCAAGCTCATTAAGCTCAGGAAGTAAACAACACAAGTCTTCAGGAAGTCCCTGAGATTGAGCAGATTCACTAGGCCCCTCCCTACACACACACACACACACACACACACACACACACACACACACACACACACACACACGAGGACTGCTGAGAGTCATTCTCAGACAAGCTGAGTTGCCCAAAGAGCTCATAATCTGCCTGGAAGAGACCCCTCCAAACTGTTGCAGATAGCACAGTGTGCTCCAGGGTTGTAGCTCTCCTGAGCCATCACCACGCTACAGTGGACTTTTGGTGATACAGCTGTCTTCAAATCCTTTCTACTCCTGTAGCCTCTCACCTATACTTACATAAGAAATTCAAGTAAAACTCACTCACCAGTTGGACTTTGATGAGATGCTCTAAATAATATTAATTTTGGATACTTTCAGATTTTGGAACAGTTGCACATACATAATGAGTGATGTTGGGATTAGAACTAAAGTCTAACAAATATATACCTTGTAACACAGTCTGAAGATCACATTATAGATGCCCTAAATAATTTTATATGAGAAAGCAAGTTTCTCAGTATGGCACTTTCTACGTGGCAGGTAGCATCATTATCTGAACTCTAATAGAGCCTTTGGTGTTTAGAGCATTCTGTATGAGGGATGCTCAAGGCATACTGACTTTGCTTACGTGTTAGCTGGGAGTTCCTACAGACAGACTCATGGTGATTGAGTGCTGTAGTGTTGGTCATCAGGTCACCCTAATCTAATGAGTTAACAGCATGGTCGCTGGCCTGTGGTACTGTCGGGATGTGGTGAACTTTTAGGATATTGGGCCTAGCGTGCAGAAGTCGGGTCACTGGGGGTATGCCTATGAAAGGGATATTGCCTTCTTTTCTCACGTTTTGCATCTCAACAGCCTCGAAGTGAAAAGGCCTCTTTTACCACATGATCACATCATGACATACCATGTTGCCGTAGCAACAGGGTCACAAAACCATTCACTGAAACCTCCAAAGACACTAGTTAAAACAAGCCTTTCCTCCATTGGAAGCTGAATAACTAATAGAGATCTTCACAGGGAGCAGCGAGCTTTCCTGGACCCTTGAACTCCCTGTTGGTGACACTGAGGCTTCTGATTCTTAGAGACCCGGTGACCTCCATTGCCTTCAACCACTTCCTGCATGTGACAGAAAACTAACCTTCATATTGCTGACACATGACCTTTTAGAGGATAGGCATTTTGTTTTGTAGGGATGGTTGATTAACAGACTGTTAAGAAGGTGGCCCTGAGAGTCCCCATGAGTCTCTTCCTTGGGTTCCTGTCATTAATATCTCACACTACCAAGCAGCACTTGCCAAAGCTAGGAAACTAATGTTGGAACACTGTTGTTAATTAACTCTAGACCCTTGGGAATTTTCCACCAGTGCAGTCTTCCCGTCCTGGAGTCCATATTACTCATCCTGTCTCCCCAGCTTCCACTGGCCATTGGCATTTCTCAGTCTTTCCCTGACAGCTTTCAGGGCAGTGGTTGGCTGCTCCACACAACAACTTCCAACCTTAGTTCACCTCTTGCTCTCTTAAGGCCAAATAGTGCTCTTCTCATTGCATCTGAACAGAGGGAATGTACACCCTCCTCATGACCTGATGAAGCTAGCCCAGTTCCAAGGGTGAGGTGGAGCTTGCCAGTTTCCGTACTGCAAGGTGCAGCAGTCTTTATTTTATTTTGAGAATGTTCTAAAAGATACTTTATGAGTCAGTGAAAGGTTCACTTCAACCTAAAGCTCAAAGTGGTGGGCTCCTTATTGTAAGGACTCATCCAGGCGCCATCTCGGCAATAGGTAGAGATACTCATGAAGACTGGTGAAGTCCCCACCTCTTGTGCAGGTAAGGACAGGCTCCTTGCATCTGACATGCCCCTGCCTCGGCATGGTGCCAGGCAGGTTCATTTTGATCAGGGCTGCTGGATGGGTTGGAGGTCACTTCTAGGATCCTACCACCCGAACCTCAATCTCCACGCTCACCCTATCTCCACACTGTGTCTGCCATCTAGTTGAAAACACTAACTATTCCACAAGCTAATTTGATCATACAGCCCTTCTCCCTTGACAGCTCTTCGCTTCATTAAAACTTATTAACTTCATCTGGGGAACTGAGAATTGAGAAGTTACTGAGCCAGGGCCTCTCTTCTACTGACTGACTGGTCTATTTGCCCAAAGGCTGCTCTTCAGAACCTCTGGCATTGTTAGCCACTGTCTGATGAATCCAAATGGATTTATTTGGCCTTTCATATACACGAGCTGTAGATGGATGGACTTTCTCAGGGTCCTATGGAGTAGTTGTTCCTTGGAGACATGTTGAGAAATGACTGGTCTAGATGGGCACCCGGGCCCTGAAACAATGACCCCTTCCCTGCTCAAGGTCACATGAAAAGCACTGTGAATAGGGATGGGCTACACATAGCCTCTCACCAACTTCCCTATCTTGTTAAGTATCGAGACTCAGCTGGATGCTAGAAGAGTGGACTTCAGCATCTTTGGCCACCTCTGAGGATTGCTGCAAAGGTAGGAACCCAGTTATGACAGATGTCCTAGGTAGCCTCAGTTCACAGTCCTGGGTAGCCCTGATGGGACAAATGTTGTCTTCAGACCATAGCAGCATACTTAGTAATCTTCATTCCAGAGCCCATGAGCACAAGAGCCAAGGAGTAAACCCAATGCTGTTCAAAGCAGGCTCTGCCTCAGCTCCTGACAAGGTCTTTTAGGACACGGGCTTATGTTTTCCCAGTAAATGACAACATTAGGCATGCAGCATGTACACACAGGTGTACAAGCCATCCATCAAATAAACAGCTCACACAGGGGGTCTCTGGGGAAACTCCCCATTATAGGAATGTGGGCCTTTGCAATTATAAGATAAGGTGAGCAGAGATAAATGAGGACAGCTATTCATCTGTTGTTTCATAGCAAATGAAGACTGGCATGGGATAACCCCCCTCAACCTCCCCGTGCCAGGAATGGAAAATCCCAGGACTTCCTGCATGCCAGGCAAGAGCTGAGGTCTAGCACTGGGCTATAGACCCAGCCCTGCATGGTAGAAAACCAAAACAAAGCAAACAAAAGATGTCAACAAAGCTTATGAGACCAAAACTTAAATAGACTAAAGTTCCAATAGACAGAATAGGGGTGAGAAACCACACCCCCTTTGCTACTCTCTGAAAGGACGAAAAGGCAGGAGAATCAAAACCCAGGTGAGTTTAAGCCCTAGCAGGTGGATGGCTTCAGAGGGCTTACCTTCTGGGCACCAGCAGATTACTGCAATGCTAATGTTTGGCACACAGATTTTGACAGCCAGAGCTTTCACATTTTGGCCTCAAGCACCTCCCATTCTTATAATAGAGATGTCCTCAAAAGGCAGGCTGAAGCAGTAGTGGCAGTCAGAAGAGCCAGTGGACTAGAGGACCCTAGAGTGTGCTTTAGGAAGATCCCCAGGGAGAAAAGAGCAAGACTTATCCATACAGTAGCTAGAGAAACAGCTACATGGGAGGGAAGAAATACAAACAGAGAAGACAGAAAAAGAAGGTGGGGCATGTCTCTAACCAAGTTCATTCCAGACTTGCATAGTATCAGCACCATTGAACTCGGGTCACCAACTAACCTTGGGAACAGTGACAGACCTATATTCTTCATGCTGCTTCGTCTGCCTTGTTGACTGCCCATAGCCACAGGTGGGCCCAGGGTGGCCCAGTAAAGCCCCTTTCAATGGTTTGATCCTCCTTCTAGATGATGGATCAGGTTTCCTTCCAGATACAAGGGTCCTAACTCCTACCAGACATTAGCCATTATGCAGGGTATCGCTTCCCAGGGCTGTTTCCAAACCAACGGTTTTGCTAAGTTAAAAACAGATCTATACATCTTGGCTAGTTTTATATACTTCTGTGGCCATAATAGGCAGATAACTTTGTTTGGACTAGATACAGAGGCAGGTGATTAAGGTGGGTGAGATAGAATAGAGGTGAGAGCCAACTGAGTCCATGACAGCCTGACTGAAAAAGCTGAGGAGACTCTGACTTCAAATAAAGTTGGATTCTGAGGTCTTGATAAATCCCACCCACAGTCCTGTGCTCCTGGACTAGCCATGGTCACACTACAGGGTTTGGGGCCACTATGAAGATCATTCTTTCTGAACGACAACTTTCTGAGAGGGGAGGGTGATCTCAGGCTCAGCTAACAGCCACCTAAGACACAAATGTGTTGTCATGGTCTCAGGTTCCAACTGCTGCTGGACACGTCACAAGGGCCTGTTTCTGATCAGCATACTGACCTAACCCTTCCAAACGGCTGACAGATGCCTTGTGTAGGCATACATCCTTAAGTGGCAGAGGAAGAGGAACTCAGTGCTAGCTTGATCCCAGCCAGGGACTGGCACTACCATCACAAGGATGTGTTAATATGGATTTCAGGTGGTTCCAGAACCTTATTCTGGATCTTCTGCTATCACCAGTGTTGAAAACCCTCAGCCAGGCAAAGGTATTTAATAACCTCTGCAGTTGATCTGCCAAGGAACCAGGATGTCAGAAGGGACTGTCCATCCCACAGGCCCAAGCAGTCAGAGTTCAGTAAGGGCAGCGATTTTTCAAATGGCCTAAAATCTAATTACTATTTTAATAACCATACATTGAATACTCCATAGTAACTGGAGGTGTAGCCCAGTGGTACAGGGTACATGTGAGGCCCTGGGTTCTGTTCCTAGCACAATACATGTGCACGAATACACATATGCTAACATAGGAAGACTTATTCAGCAGGCCATTTAAAGAATAGTCATGATCAATGAGAGCAGCAATGGACATGAAGTCCTGTAGTACAAGGAGACTTGGTTCTTGGATTGTGAGAAATTCCGGCATGGCTGTGTAGAGGGGTGGGGCCAATGACTGTTCACCAACTGGGAAGCAAATATTCCAGTGCTGTAGTGAGCTGGGATCCTTACCAGAACTTCTGGAGGATCTTGGTCCTGGGAAGGGTGGAGACAAAGGTATGCAGGAGGAGTGGGGATAAAAGGTCACTTCAGCAACCTCTGCATTAAATTCTTCTATCTCTCCACAGGAATTCATTAGACAGCACAGGACGACCTGGAACTTGCAGTCCTCCTGCCTCCACCTTCCCTCCTGGGTGCTGGGACCCGAGATGTATGCCATCACACCTGCTAACCTCTCAGTCTATCACTATTACCAGCCTAGAGTGACATACATCAGAGGAAGGGTCTCAGTGGTGCAGAGCCCCCTAGAGCCCATTTCTCCACCAGCACAGTGGCAACTCAGCCTGGAGATGCCTGCAGATTTCTGTTAGTGCAGGATAATGCAGCCTAGCCATCTAACAGACAGAAACCATCTCCTCAGGCACCACCAGCTCAGATTTCCACTCAAAACACATGCAGTGTGTCTGAACAAAGGCAAGCATGAAATACCCTGCATTGAAGAGCTGAAAAGCATGGAGGGCCAGTTAATTTCCTGGGAAGAAAGATTCTGCGGCTTGACACAATGGCACGCACTATTCACCTCTGCAAGGCAGATATTGATTTTCCCACCTGGGAGCTGCACCGAATTAGCTGGCAGTGGGAAGTATGATCTCCAACTTTTCTTCAGTACCCACAGATCTTACATTTTATTTAAAGTCAACGAAACAACACGAGATGAAGAGTCTCCTTGAAAAACCCAGTAGAAAGGATTCGGAATTTCTCTTGCTCGGAGAAAACCATTTCATAGCTGAAACCCAGATGTGTGAGGATGGGGAGAGCATGCAGATTTCTTGGCTCAGTTCCTCTTGGGCAGAGAGGCAGTCTCCCGCCACCTACGGCAACACCAGAGAAGAAAGCCCCGTTTCCAGTGCTTGGGCGCAGGTATCCCCCTGAAGCTGCCTGTCATCTTGAAGGACAGGCAGTGGGAAGAATGTTTCAAGTGTGAAATATTTCACCCCTTACTAGGTATGTGGCCTTGGGTAAGGCATTCAGCTCTCTGAGCCACAGATTTCAGCTCTCAATAGAAACAAATCACATCTGTTGTATGCAGAAGGGTGGACTATGGTTTACTATGGAACATCGCACAGTTAAAAAGGTGTCAAAAGTTTCTTTGAAGGATTGGCTGAAGCATTTGTCAAAAGACAGCCTACTGAAAAAGAGTTGATGATGCCAGATGTGCCTTGGCTCAGTGTTCATGAAGGGATTTTTAAAGGCTCAGGGAAATTGCAGTGCTAGAGTGGATACTCTGTTGCAAAACCTGATCCTACACAATGGGAGAGCCCAGAAGACATGCCCTTCACTAATCCTGTAAAACACAAAACGATGGGAGAAACATCAGCACACTTGAAGAGTCTTGTCGCCCCTTCCCTTGTGCCAGCCCTTAGGTTGGAGAGGCAGCAGCTCAGTTGGATGACTTAAATGCAATGTCTTCAGTTGGGTTCCAAAATAGCAGGGGCCAGGTGGCAGGCAGCACGGAATGGCCAAAGGCAAGCTATTGTAATGGGCAACACAGAGAAAGCAGTGTCCATAATGGCATGACCCATAATGGACAGCAGAGGCAGAGCGATTTTTAGGTGGTGTGACTTGTATGGACCTTTGGTGCTGTCTAATCAAACAAACAAACAAAAAAGAAAAAAAAAAACTATTGCATTTTTGTTTGGTCTGTATACACAGAGAAATTCTCAAACAGGTGGAAAAAAGGCTACATCGGATCATGGCAAATGGGAATCTTGGTGTGTGAACCAATTTCTAAATCTGAACCAGTTTGCAGACCCAGAACCCCTTGAATGGCCCAGTTCTCCTGAGGAAAGGGTTTGGTAAAATGCCTAAAAGTTTTACTGTTAGCCTTTTTCCAGTCCTCCTCCAAAGCGTTGCTCAGCCTTTTGGATACTGGATCTGAACTGATGCTGATTCTGGGGGACACCAAGAAACACTGTGGCCCTCGAGTTAGAGTGGGGGCTTATGGAGGCCAGTTTGGGTGTATGCTGACTCACAGTAGGTCTAGTATGCTTGAAGTGCCTGTCATCTTGACGGACAGGTGATCGGAAGAATGTTTCAAGTGTGAAATATTTCGCCCCTTACTTCGTGTGTGGCCTCGGGTAAGGAATTCAGCTCTCTGAGCCACAGATTTCAGCTCTAAATGGAAATAAATCACGTGTGTTGCATGCAGAAGGGTAGACCTAGGTTCTGATCTTCTGGTGCCTAACACTGTTAAAAGTAATGCTATCAGTCTTCTTTAGGGAAATAGTGTTGACAGACACACAGTAGCAAAACAGCCTCATCCAAGTGTTCAAATAAGATAAGTGTGTATGAAGCATCTAAGTGCATGACACTGAACCTACCAGTGCAAACCTACTGTGTGCACTGAATCTACCAATTCATGATACCTGTGTGCCAGGTCACTCCTGCAGGAGACAGCTGCAAACAGGAAAGATTCATCATTACCTACAATGGACTGTTCTCTAACCCTGGGCACAAAGTGAACCAGCTCAGCACAGAGCAGCAAGACAGCCAACTGCTGTCCTAGTTCCTCTCTGAACTCTCTGTGGTCCTGATCCTCACCTCTGGTTTTCCTTCTTTCCCCACCCCTGACTTCCATTCTGAAAGCCTAGAGGCATAAGCCAGGTTTTCTAACCCTTTATTTCAAATATAAAGGTGCAGTTATTGCTTAGGGTAGGGGTGGGAGGAGCTTGTGTTTGAGAGGATTACTGGGCTGTTATTTGCATGGAGGGATTACGTAGTATGTGATTTATACCAATAAAGTTGTTTTAAAATATAAGCAACCAAGAAATATCCAAAATTCAAGAAAAAATCAATAAGAAAAAAAAAACAGAGAAAATACTGAGCTTGAAGAAACTAAGGTCATCTAGAACATGGAAGAAAATTTGTTAAAAAGACCTAGGTTTCCAAGATGAAGAATTCACAAGAGTAAGAAAAGGGAGCTGCCCATCAAAGATCAAGACTGTATTCTTATAAATTAAAAAAATAAATTTGATAAAATATGAAAATCAATTAGTGACCTGGAAGATAAAGTCCAAGATAATCTCTAGAACACAAAGCAAGAGGGACAAGACATAGAAACATAGCTTAATATATGACTAGAGTATCTTCAGAAAAACAGAGGCAACTAAAAGAAAAAATAGTCAAATTTTAAAGAAGTAATAGGAAGACAAGAGACTTTAAAATGAAATGGCCTTGCATGAATGGAAGGGGAAAAATGGCTAGTCCTAAACACATCAAAGAGCCATGCCAGAGTGCTTACAAAAGGACAAAGTGGGGAGACCAAAGGCATGGATGCAACAGGCTCCTGAGACGCTCTCAGGAGCCTGGCAACAGGTCTTTGTGCCTGTTATTGAAAATGACTTTGAGTTGAGAATTCTACATTCAAGATCTCAATGGTGAATGAGAGAAGCAAGCCTCTACCTTCCACAGCCAGAAACAGGGGAAGCTAGCTACAGCCCTGAGAACAAGAACAAATCTTCAGTATGTCATTTAATGTTCCGAGGCTTTACATTATTTTTAATGTTAAGTGTGGTGAGGGTTGGAGAAAATACAATACATCTGGTTAGCTGGGTTTCTTTCTTTCTTTATCTGACAGAGTCCCACATAGCAGAGGCTGGTTTTGAACCTGCAAAATAGCCAAGACTGACCTTGAGTTTCTGACAACTCCATCTTCCCAGTGCTGCGATTACAGGCAAGCACCACCATGCCTGGCTTATTTTTAGTCTTTTTTTTTTTTTTTTTTTTTTTTTGTAGCTTAAAGTCATTTTCTTAGTAGATAAAAGTTTGAAAATATTATCTAGGGGATCAAGGTGTAAATAGAGAAGATGTTAAGAACTCAAAGGCAGTGTCAAAGGAGAGATAACAGCAGATGTACCTGGGTAGGGTGGTCCAGCTAAGTCAGAGAAGCAGCCTTTGATGCTAGTTACTCAGACTGAACATTCTGATGAAACTGCCAAGTGATGGCTGGCAAACTTAAATACTTGGAAACAATGTGTGGTGTTACGGTTTCAGATGGGTTGGGTCTGAACCAGCAAACTGACCTGGAGCCACTTTTAGCTAGCCCACCATTTCACAAGCTCAGCAGAACATTGTCTCCGTAGAACTTACTTTGGAAAACACTATTTAAACAGGAACAAAGGCGGGTGCCTGTGCTTGGGGCCCTGGGGACAGACAGCTGATAGATGATCAGAAGCAGGTCACGCGGACTAAATATGAAAAGATTCCTTGACATAGATGCTGTTTTTCCGTAAACCTGGATAGACTACATTTTATTCACCCATCTCAATAAGGGTTAGCACCTGTTCTTTAGTTATTTTTAGATTAAAAGCCATCTTTCCATTGAAAACTCATGAGTGGGTGAGGTACCTGCTTTCTTTCTGTTCTCTGGGTCTTTAATGGCCTGGGCAGAAGCTCCCTAGCATTTCCTCTTCCACTCACTGGCCACCATGAAAAGGGCCACACAGTGCTGGCAGGCAACACTGAGAGCTTACAGTGAACAGGGCCAGCCAGGTGGGGGAGGGGGCTCTGCAAACTGACAGACAAATGCCAGCTTTAAAAAGACACCTGCCCAGAATTGTGACCTCTGCTTTGGGGAAGTGTGGCCACCAAATGGATCTCCCAATTCCCTAGTAGTTAAAAGTCTGAATGCTTTCAGGACCTAAAATCTACCTCTAATGGTTAGAAACTATTTTAATTTTTTAAAAATTCATACTGTTAATCAGAATGTTTCATATATATATATATGCACATATCTATACAGAAACAGATGTTATTTGCATTATCTTACTGTCACTTCCGAGATCCAAATGTAGACTTCTGACATACCCACCACTCATTTTTTGGTACTGACCAAATGTTTCTGATTAAAATGATGGTTTTTGAGCTTGATTTAGTCCCCTAACATATTATTTATTCTTCCCAGCTTTGAATCCCTTGAAAAATATGATATACATAAATTCTATTTATTCATCTTATTCACTCAGATAAAAATGTTGGCTTAGACCATTTTTTAAAAGGCCACTTAGAGGCCTATCCCTATTCATTTCCCCCAAAGAGCCCATCAATCTACTAATAACTAGGGAGCCGAAACGGCTGCTTCAAAGCGGTAACAACATCTCACCAGTCTTTATCTTTCTCTAGGAAATGTACCAGAGATGCTTGCAGACATTTTGTTGCTATCTAGATGTACTCTCCTGGCAGCTTCTCCAACATGAATAGAGCTGTCCACAGCCAGAAATGGGGGACGTTTGCTATCCAATCCAGAACTCAAATTCACTCTGACTCAAATGCTTTTCTAAAAGAAATAAAAGAAATGTACCTGAGTGTTGAGCTTGAAGCCATGGCTCTACCACTGGAGAGCCAGTCATGAGAGTACCGGCCTCATCCTCGAGCAGGTGGACAGGCTAAGCTCCTCCTCACTGGGGCTGTGAGGATCACAAGGATGGGCAAGTTGCTTGGAGCACAGCAGCCTCTTAAGAAATCACAGCAATCACCTTTTCGCTTAAGAATGCTGAGAGGTGGAGGAGGGCTCCTCAGGTCCTTTCACCTACTCCTCTATAACACTGATGCTAACAAATCGCTGGCAGATGCCTCTACAATTGGTGAACTCCATTTATCTCACTCTGGGAGGACATTACAGTGATCCTTCCCATTACAAGTGAGAGCAGATTGTTTCCTCTTTAATTCTGAAGGGCGGCATTAGTATGATTGGTGTCCTTTGTGTAGAAAGAGCAATGTCCATCATCCATTTGCTCTCTGCAAAGTGTAAAGCAGGGTGCTCCCCCCTCGACACACACACAACTACCAGAGCAGTGTCCCCTCCTTGTTCTGGGGCTTTGGCTGCCCACTGTCTTTCTTAGCAGCTGGCGGGGACACTTCCCTTGAATACACTGAACAATAAGAACATTAACCATTTTTCAAGACAGTCTACTTTAACAAGCTCAAGGGCTTTATATTAACTAGTTCAGAGGGTGTTTTTCTTGCTCAAAATAACTTGGCTATCTCAAAAGCTGGGACTACAATTTTGAAGGACATTCAATCCCCATCTTTTCATTTCTCTCAAGGACCTCTTACTGTTCTTCACAAATGTTATCACCATTCTCTACAACGATCAGATTTGTGAGGCTTGAGAAACCAATTTTATTTGTGCAATTTAATTGACAGTCCATTCATCCACCCTTGGAGGATTTCTGAAAACTCAATGTGGATTTCATTCAAAATACATAAATAAGTGGCACAGAAGTATATTGACCAATTTTTATAATCATAAAGCATGTGCTTTATATGTGATTAAAATTAGTTCTGAACATTTTTTTAAGTTTTAAGTCTTTCTAAGTTCTATCCCCCATTTCCCATTTCTCAGACCTAGATGCTGGGATTCTGTTAAGGCATCCTGAGTGAAATAATTTAGTGGGTTGGATCAGAGTATAGCAGAGTGATGCTAAATGGGCACTGAAGGCCAGATTTACTTCTACAGGACAATGTATCTGAGCTGATCTAGACACTGCTGTCTTTCCAACTTGCCTTGTGGAAGATTTAATAAAATGGTATTTTATTACCAATGTATTAAATTGCATCATAAAGTGAAGTAGAATCTATTGAGTAAAAATAAGTGAGTGTGTGGATAAAATGGGATCTGGGCTCTGTCCTCCAAGGTCAACAGCCAAAGCTGAGCTGAGGTCATGAGTGACAAAGCGCTCATTATTAGAGGCTTGACCTCAATCCAGGCACAGCAAACAGCAGATTGACATCGTCAAGTTATTCCTGCCGATGGCAGTCCAGTCACCTCTCAGTAACCCAGACCTGGCTAATTGTCTGTGTCCTTGGCTAAATGGGAGCAAAAGCAGCCACAGGTGAAAACCATCACCACCTTGTTCAAGATGGTCATGTGGCCTGTGGTCCTTGTTTTCACTTCTCCTGAGCTAAAGAGAAAAGAACTAAGTGTGTTCCTGTTTCTCTTAACTGTGTTGGTTCTAGAATGTCACTGGCCTTTGCTTCTACAGGGCCTCTGGTGACAAATGGTACAAGTCCTACTCACTGGAAGTGGAGCAGTATAGCATGCTGTAAAGAAGGCCTTATAGAGCCCCAGGGAGGACCGTTCAGGTTTGGAAACTTGTCATGTGCCCACGGACAGAACGTACATTTACAGAGAGAATGTGACTAGCCAACACCAAAAAAAAAAAAAAAAAAAAGTAACCAAAATTTTCTCAAACACAAGGGAGTATGCTGTGGAGGACATGGCTTCACCTACGCGGAAAGCTGTCTGACTCAAGTGCTGGTCAATCAAATCGCCAACTAGGGCTAGGCCAATGCTGTGCAGAAATCTGTGTAAGTGCTGACAAAAGAAGATTCAAGATGCACTTGGGACTGTTAGTGCCATCTGGTGGGGCATTTAAATGACTGATTCAGTTGGCCTTGGCAGGGCAGCTGGGACGGCAAATAGAAGGGGACGGCAAATAGAAGGGGACCACGGGGCAAAGAGAATCTGCTCCAAAGACCGGGGGTGGGGGGTGGGGCAGTGCTGCCACAGGGCTTTGGAGAATGATGGAATTTCTCAGTCTGCAGCTCCTGGCCTGGGTCCATCCATATACTGTGCTGCCTGTGTTCTGCGCTCCTGAGGCCAGGCCCCAGCCTTCAGAGACTGCATTAACCATCTGGGTTTGCCTGCCGTGTCAACACCCAGTAAGGCTCTGAGAAAGCAGCCTTATCTCTCTGTGTTCGATTCATACTTTCAGAAAACCCACAAGAGTCCTCACCCTGAACAGACATTCCACTGCTCATGGGAAAGTCTCTGGTCTCAGTCCTCCAGGCAGTTAGATTAAAGCTGACTCACAGACAGTTCCAAAGCTGCTCACCACAAGGGAACAAAAGCAGCCACCTGCCAAAAGTCTGGAAACACCCTTGGGTCTGGTGCCACTGGCTGGTCTGTGGGTCTTTGGCATCTACTTGGTAGTGGGGCCTTGGCTATCTACAGGCTCTTCTTGGCGCACATCTAGTTCTGACCCAGATCTGACTGTTGACCTCGGGTCTCCCAGGCTTGATATCTCTTTCCCTGTTGACGTCTAGATCCTAACCCTGATTCTGTTCTTGCCATGCAGATCCTGGTAAATTTCCCCTCCTTGTCATCTGTCACCCGAGGCTCCCCTCCAGTGGGGACAGGCTGTGCCCCACCTGCTTCACTTGGAACCGATCCCTATACCTGTTGTCCCATGTCCCATGGGTCTAGAAATGGATACTCCCTGAGCTTCACCCTCTTTGGCCAGATTGTGTTAGCGCCATCTGCATAATGGGGAGCTTTACATCCTCCAGGAATGGCACCCTGCTTTGCCATGTCCCACCTATCCATGTATCTTCTCAGTGGCAACCTTGTCCTGTGCTGGGCACTGGACAACCTGATCTCAGATTCATTGGCCTACCTTCTCCCCATTGGCTTGTTCCCAAACTCAACCTCAGTTCTTAGCCCAGGGAAAACTGGAGCCCCACAGATGGCAGTGTCAGACTTCCAGCCCTTGCCTTCAACCTCGCCTCCCTTAAAACTTCTCCACATTGCAAGACCACCCAAGAGCAAACACCCACCTACCTGGAGGAGAAGAGCAGAGGCAAGAAGCAGTCAATCTCCTCCAGGCATGGTGGCATATTCCTGCAATCCCAGTACTGGAAATGGGGCTGAGGCAGGAGGATCACAAGTTGAAGGCTAGCCTGGGCCACAGACCTAGATCCTGTCTTCAAACACACACACACACACACACACTCACTCACACACACACACTCACACACACACAGACACACACACACACACACACACACACACTCACACACACACACACACACACACACACACACACACACCACACACACACACTCACTCACACACACACACACACAGACACACACACACACACACACACACACTGTGATGAACCCCCCCCCCAACACACACACAGAGTGATGGGTTACCCATAGTTCACCAATAGTTTCTTCGCCAATGCAATGACCCATTGAAGAAGATTAGTCACCTACCTAGTCACAAGGTGGCTATAAGGGTCAATCTGTATACCAGCACTGTGACAAATATCAATTCTGACAATCAATCTGGACCTATCACTACTGCAAACCAATCAAAGAGCAGCACATCCGCCTCCCTCACCTGGACCAGTGGTTCAAAGATAGGAGGGAGTCACGCGCTCTTCTCTGCCCGCCTCTCTGCTTGCCTTTGTCACTGCAAACCTCGCACTGTACTGCAATCGCCAGTTCCACAGAGAGACCGTGTCTAACTCGTTACTGAACAAGCACATTGCCAGGAACCTGGAAACGGCTTTGCCAGTGACTGATGAAATGTGTGAAGAAACAGGAATGAATGAAACGGGGTCTAGTTTCATACACCTAGAGCCAATGGGACACTTGATATGAGACAGCAGAGTCAGAGTGACTTGACGACGGCCATCGCGTCCCATGTGGGCCGTGCGGACACCTCTGCGTCAAGCCTGCCTTGCACTCACCGGTACGGCTCCATGGTGCGCAGGGCGTAGAGCAGGGCCTCCTCTAGCATCCCCAGGTTGATGCAGGCATCCATGGCACAGTCGAGCACCTTCAGCTGGTAGATGTTGATGTCGGGAAGCCGGTCAGAGTTGCTGCTTATGATCGCCTGGCACAGGGCCAGAACCTGCTCCCACTCTGTTATTAACTGAGTTAAGGATGCATTGTCTTCATCAAGAAAACACAGAAGCAAGCGGAGATGTCTAAAAGGCTGAAGAGCTTCCAGGCCCGGGAGGGAGGAGGTGCCCATTATTTCACACAGATGAGCTGCCTGGAAACATACTTGAGAGACAAAAGCACGTTCAAGTGCCGTCTTACCGAAGTGAGGTCGGTTTACATCAACAAACCGTCCTCTAGCCCAGCCTGTACTTTAGGAGAATTAGAAGTCCCCAAGAAATATTCCTTTTTCACACGTCTACATGTTTTCTCCTTCAACTTAGTTGAGAAATGAATGAAGGTGTTTATTAAACTGGACTGAAGCTTGAGCTCAGCTTCAAATTGTTTACTGTGGAATTATTTCTGTTTAAAAGAGAGAATCCCTTCTGAGAAAGGAGGAGCATGAGTTTGCTTCTGACTCATCTGAGTCCTGGATGTGCATGGAGCCCAGTCCACACCAGTGTGCAGGCCTGCAGAATGTGCAGCCATCTGAAGAAATGCATTTCCAGTGGGCTTTATATTTAGTGTTCGTTATAACACAAAAGTGACTCAAACCTAAACTCCACTGAAATAAATGTATTCTTACTGTAAACCCAAAAATTGGGTTTAAAGTAAGCGGAGGCAGGTGGATCTCTCTGAGTTCGAGGGCAGCTTGGTTTACATGGCAAGTTCCGGGACAGCTAGGACTACATAGCCAGAAACTGCCTCAAAAAGCAACAGAAAGAAAGGAAGAAAACTATCAAGAACAGTTTTTATATGTGTGCCCTGAGCAAGGGAAAACACCTGTGCTGCTCAGTGGCACTGACTTCTGATTAATCACGGGCCAATTAAATCGGTAATTAATTTCACATGTGATATTCCACGCCCTGTAAGTTGCCCCTTACTATACTCGAGGTGGCCTCTAATCCCTGCTCACATAACCCATCTACCTCAGTCTCCTGAGTAGCTGGGCCTACAGGTATGTGGTACTTGGTCCAGCTTTGAACCCCGCCTTTGCAGACGGATATCTGCATCCTCTTACAGAGGAAGCTGGAGGGCTGAAGACATGGGGCTTCCTCCATGCCCAGCTAAAGGTGCATTGCCGGGCCCAACGGGGGTCACCACACTGCTCCTCTGCTCCCCTGTCGTACTGAGACTGGGCATCTCTCCGCCCTCTCCCCATTTCCTGCCACTGTCCCTCTATGCTATTCTGCTTTGATGCTAGAATTCCACTTGGAGAAAGTGGTCTGAAGATTCAAACTACAGAAGAAACAGTCCAGAGCTTTCATCATCCATAGAGCTTGGTTCAAACCTAAGCTTGTTCTACCGTCTTCAGGTTTTGAACTTTGAGAAAGTCAAATGCTTCAAGGTAGGCTAGAAACAAAACACCTGTCTCAGTGACTATCAAATAAGACACTGTATCTAGAAATTGGAGGATCTTCTTGTGTCCTCCCATGAGCTAGGCAGAGTTCTGGGTGTCATGGTTGGAAAGTTTACTGGGGCATGCAAAGCATATGGCAGAGATACCACTCTCCTTCCTGTGGCAACCCCTGACCTGACAGGCTGAAGGGAAAGAGGCTGGAGTCGCCCTCCCTCTCCCCATCTCTCCTCTCCCCATCTCTTTACAATACCATACTCCATGCTCTTCTCCTAAGCCTCTACTGTAGCCTTCTTCGTCAGTGTCCTGACAGCAAGCCTCACCGGAACAGACAGCCCATGTGTGCAAACCTCCTCTCTCCCTCCCCCCACAGAATCCACTGTGCACTGCCTGTCCCTGCAGAGCTCTGCTTCCAAAACACCAGCGAGGCTTTTCACCAGCCAAGCCCCACCTGCAAATGGGAATACTATCTTCATGAACCGACTGGAAGAGACGCTTCCTCTCAGCTGAGGCACAACACCTTCCTCCAGAGCGTCATTTCCTTGGGAAGAACTGCAAGCTGAGGAGCTTTGTGTCACCTCTTAGGGGCCAGTCCTGGCTCTGATCCCAGAAGGGGTTCACGTACTGAAGACAGTGATTTGAAGTTATTGACAGTTGGTGATTTTCTTTTGTATTCCTGTGACATGGATGTTTCACGTTTGCTGAGCGGGTCCTCCAGAGGTTGGGGAAGCGGCTTCTTAGGCAATGTGCTGATTTTGAAACAGACTGCCATGCTTAACCTCATGGCTTTTCATTCCAGGATTAGATGTTTGACAAGCTGTCAGGAGGAATGGCTGTCTCTTACACAATGCCAGACATTTCTGTGGCAAGGCTCGGTCGGGCCTTATTGTAACATCGTTCGATGGATCCCACTGTTGCTTGTCTACTCATTTCCATGAAGTGCTCCACCTCATGAGCAGCTGAGGTGAGACGCCTTAGGAGTGGAAACCAGATGTGATACGCTGTACCCACTCACAGAGATACATCCACACACCCTGTGTCAAGCGGGAAAGGACCTCTTGCCAATCTCTCCCCACAATATTGGCAACTCTCTCCTGGCAAACAAGGCAAAACTTTTCATGTAAACTGCTCCAGGGAAGGGGGAGGGAGGAACAGTTTAAACTACAAGGCTCTTTCCAAGTTAATGCAGACATTTATCTGCCCAGAAATTTATCCTTGGCACCTGTAGTGTCTGCTATAACCACTGTTCCAGTGAGCTCTATGCCAAAGAGGACCCCGAGGGCACGATGGGGGCTTTCTTTCAAATGCCCCTGACTGTAGACGGGTGAGGACAGACAGTCAGACAAGGGAGTGGAGTCACTTGGGAATTAGTCATCTTCTTAGGACAGGCTGTCAGAGCAGCCCATCTAGCCATGCTATTCTGCTTAGCATCATTCTGGGCCCCTTTGCATAAAAAAAAAAAAAATGCGGCCATTTCCAGCAGCTCTTTCCTCCTGTGTGGCACAATGTCACCTGTGGACTGGCATATTTCTTCCCTCTGAGGCACCCTCCTCCATGGCTATTCTAAAGTCCAACTCACCTCCCCAGATACAGGACAGTCAGTCATCACCTCCTTTATAAAACCAAATCTATCTCCCTCCCTCCCTCCCTCTCTCTCTCTCTCTCTCTCTCTCTCTCTCTCTCTCTCTCTCTCTCTCTCGTGTGTGCACATGTATGTATGTGTATCTTTACCAAAATATGTATTGTACTATTCTGCCTCGCACGATTATAATGAAATGTCTGATGTGCGGTACCCTATTAATGAAAGGCTTGTGAGCTGTGGAGGTTCAAGAACAAGTTCAGATGGCCCCATTGGTTTGGCCTCCGGTGAGGTAACCAGAGGGCAAAGGTGAGAGTGGGTGTCAGAATACGCATTCACATGTCAAGATGGGAAGCAGAGTGAGGCTGAGAGACCAGGACTGATGGCCTCCTTGAAGGCATCTTCCCAATGACTTCTCAGTAGGTTCCACCCCTTAAAGGTCTGCCATACCTCCCATAAGGGGCACCCTGGGGGCCAGATTCTGACATATGGGCCTATAAGAAATACTCATCTGAACCACAGCACATAGTGCTTTGCATAATTACTACCCCACTATGTGAGAGTTTTGAATATTGGACTGTGTCTTGTAATTTCTGCCTGAATCACAAGGTAGATTAGACTAGCCAAATACCTGTCGAGTCAGTTTCCACTTAAACCTCATCCAGGCGAGACTGAAATGCACCTTGGTCCTCTATGGCCTGGTTTCTGCTGCATAGGACCACGGAAAACAAGACTCCTCAGCTGTGTAGCAACACTAAGCCTCTGAGCGTCACCCCTGAGCATGCTGTTTCCTAGTCCCTTTCATCGCCTTGACTGGTGGAGTTTCAAACGACTCAGCTCTGTCCCAGTGCTCGTAGCGAATTTAATTTCTCTACAGCCCTATTAATATGCCATAGCCCAGACTGAGTCTGAGATTCCAGAGAGCATCAGCCCGGTACCACTTCCTTTCTCATTTTCTATTCTGTATTTCTATGACTGCAGCCCAAGATCACAGTTGTCCTTGGGGAGTTATAACATACTTGTACACTTTATTAAATTTGACTATTTACCAAAACCATATAATCCTCTGGTGTGCTCTGCTGCCAAGCTTTATGCAGCTTCACATGCTTCAGTTTCCTGCCACAAATAGACGACTTTATATACACTCTTGTCAAAGTTCAGCTCCTGAAGATCAGTCACCATGCAGTCTGCCAAGGAGCCGTCGCTCTCATGGTTCTGTTGTCCTTTCTCTGCTGCCCTTCCCATCTCCACGTGCCTGGATAGTCTCTTCATTCCAGGTACTGAATCAAAGGTGCAGGAGGCAGAGCACCCCAGATCGACACTTGTGTCATTTGCCAATTGAGTTAGATGCCTGGATCTGCTAGTATAGAACACAGATGTCTTGGCTATTTCTTTTCAAAGTCTCTCATGAAATCTAGGTGCAAACTTTACCAAAAAAAAAAAAAAATCACTGACTCTGGGGATGGATCTGTTCTTAGTAAAACCATAAAGCAACCTGTTCGTGGCAGCCTTCTTTTCTTTCTTACTAACCAACTGTAGTTCATTAGTCAGACCTAACAAACCCACCGAGTTAATGATTTCTGTAATTACATAGGTCACTATTAAAAGGAGAACCTACCCATCTTCCTGTCCTTCACAGTTCTCTAACAGCATTGTAGACTGGAAACCTTATTTGCAGATTTTGTTAGTGCCGGAGACATCTTTCAACCCAAAGCATCTGGTGACCTCTTGGTGACCTTTCCACACTCTACAGTCTCTTTCTTACCTGTAGTTCCGCCATCACATTTGTGTCCCGGTGGAGTCCTCTATAGACAGACAGTGACTTCTGTCACAGCTTCTGCCTGTCCAAATCCTGTCTCTGACCTGGGATCCCCTTTACACAGTGAAGTTCCAGTGGGTCATCCCAGATGATCCCATCACATGCTCTCTCCTTCTGCTCTGACCTTTAACCTATTCATGTTCCTTATCATTCATGCCAAGAAAATGCATAATGGAGAACCCCATTGCTGCTGTTTTGTGACTGGTTTGTAGGTCTGAGGGTCAGTGGTATTAACTTATAGGGATTCTAACATTCCTTTCCAGAGACTAAGGTGCTTATAGGAGGAAGAGGGTCTACCAGTTTTACCTTTTGCACAGAAAAGAAGGGAGGAAGAGGAAGAGGACTTTCCTTCCCACTATGACTGGGCCATACTATTAATTGGTGGTAAAGTCTTTGTAAAGTATCTGTGCAGACCTTACTGCGGTCCTCCTGGGTGGTTCCCCACACTGCTGCTGGACCTGGATGCAGCACTTGGACCTTTCAGATCCGGGGTCTGGCTCCAGCGGCACCAGGCTCCCAGTAAAGAAGCAACCAACAGCGTGGATCAGCCCACAGGTAAAAGGATACTCCAGTGCGCCTTCAGCTCTTCAATTTTTTTCAGTGATTCTTGAACCTCCTTCCATATTTGCTCATCACCCGTCAGCATATCAGCATCCTGCTCAGGCCAAATGGGAAGACAGGCAAAGAAGACAAACGGCCCAATTAAAACCCGGGCAAAGGATATGAACAGACATTTCTCCAAGAAAGACAAACAAATGGCCTACAAGCACATGAAAACATACTCAGCATCATTAATCATTAGGGAAATTCAATTCAAAACCACAGGGAGATGCCATCTCCTGCCCAGCCCAGGCTATAGAAAAGCAAGGAACAGGAGGTATCGTTAGGGATAGAGAGAGCCGAAGGGCTGATGCTCCATGGGTGGATATGTACAGAGAGTGGTATGGCTTTGAAAAACGGGCTTTTCAGCTCCTCAGACAATTGACCTATATGTGCTCCTTACCATTTATGCCAAGAAAATGTGTGATGGAGCACCGTATTGCTGCTGCTTTGTGGCCGGTTTGCTATGAAGCTTCCAGCAAACACAGAAGAAACACTGTGTTCCTGACAGTGTTAGTAGTATCTCATTAGTTCTACTCCTGGGCAGCCAACCATGAGAATTGAGAATATGTTTAGCCAAAACATGTGCGCAAATATCAGTAGTCCAAAAGTGATGCAACTCAAATGTCCATCATCTGATGATGGACAAATAAATAAAAATTCATCACAACAGAATATTACTAGTAATAAGATTAACAGAGTATTGCCATATGCTATAACATGGATGAACCTTGAAAACATTAATCTGAGTGAAAAAAAAAAAAGCCAGTCATTCTGAGATGGTGAGATGGTTCAGTGGGCAAAGGTGGCTTCTGCCACATAGGATGGCCTGAGTTCAAGCCCTGGGACCCACGTGGTGGGAGGAGAAAACTAACTCTTAGAAGTCGTCTTCTGATCTCCATGTGTGTCCCATAGCACACACATGTCTCGCCAATGAAATTAAAATATAAGTGAAAATATAATAAAAGATTCTTAAAAGACAATATGTTACATGCTTCTACTTATATGAAATTCCCAGACTGGGAAATCCTTAGAGACAGAAGGCAAACTGGTGTCTGGTTAGGGCTATAGCAACTAGAAGGAATTGGGGAGTGATTACTAAAGGATAGGATTCCTTCAGGGATAATTAATATGTTCTAAAATTGACCATGATGTTGGTTTACAACTCCATAAAGAGACTAAAACCCACTGATCCTTATGTTGTAAACTGAGTGAACAAAACAAGTGAAGTATACAGCAATAAACCCGTTTTTAGGAAAGTATAAGAGAAAGAGTTTTTATAAAGCTGTGGTTTGGGGCTACAGCGATGGCTCAGTGGTTAAGAACACTTGCTGTTCTTCTAAAGGACTTGATTGTGGTTCCCAGCACCTGTGTTGGATGGTTCACAACCACCTGTAACTCCATCTCCAGGGGAGCCAGTGCCCTCTTCTGGACTCCAAGAGCACCTACACTCACACATGTGCACAACCATACAGAGTCACATACATCACATGCACACAGAATTTAACACACACACACACACACACACACACACACACACACACACACACACACACACACTTTCCTCTAAGAGCCATTATTTTTTGCAAATAGGATAGTGACCAGGCATGGCTTATCAACACAGCTAGCATAAAGGAGGGCAAGTCTACTACACTCATGTGGGCCAATTCTGACTTCTACATTAAAAATGTCTCATATTTTAATGATTTAAAAATGTAAAAAAAAAAAAAAAGAGAGAAGGAAAAAGCCACGAGATGGTGTGCTGCTGTCTATTAAACTCAGATGTCTATCTCACAAGCAGGCCTTCCATCCTCCCTGTTTGTCAATGAGCCCCCAGCACGCAGCGGAACGCTGGGCACTGAGCAGGTGTGCGGCTGGATGCTGGGTGTGCTACTAATGCCATCCCAGTTCACCTTCATGCAGTTCTTACATGGATAAGGCCATCCCTGGTTTATTCCCTGGTGGGGAGTGACTGCAGTCCACCCTGCGTCAGTCAGTCAGGTCCCCTGGGTCTTTAGAATACTGGAAAGCAATGATAAAAGCAACAGAAGAAAGTCTGTCACTTCCTTACATTGTCCAACACACTGGGTACCTGTCACTTGTGACTATTTCAACTTAAGATGGTTAAAACTACATACAGTAAGAAGCCCAGCTCCTCAGCTGTCCTATCCACATGTCAAGAGATTGTGCCACACCCTGGACATCACACTGGACAGTGCTGTGCCACACGATGTCTTGTGGGACACTGCCGCTGCAAAGAGGCTGACGGAGGGTGGGAGCACACTGTGGGCACCACTCCATCTATCATTCAGTATCCACACCTCTCTGCATGGTGCCCAGTGGGAGCTAGCCAGGAAACTGAGAAGGGGCAAGACCAGATGATGGTCAAGGTGAAGGCCAGGCATCCTCCTGGATCCTCTCAATGTTGTCTCCCCAGGAACAGAGCAATGCCTGTGAGAACCAGTGTCAGGATCAGTTCTGTGTTACCAGAGGGAGGAATACCTCACCCTGGTATTACGGTCAGGAAAAGGCGTGAAAGCAGTGAAGACCCTGAAAACAAGACTCCATGTTTGGTGTGAGTATTAGAACTGAGTGCTGTGTGTCTGCAAACCGGGACTTTATCGTTCTCTGTCTGTGCTATGTGCAATGTGTGTCTGACAGAAGCTGGTTTTAGGAAAGCCCCCACACATGCACTCTCCTTTTAGGAAGTCCTCCAGGCAAACCCAGCCTTGTGTCCACAGAAGGGGTAGGGATGGGGTATCTATCTGTGGAGAGGTGCACACCAGTCTCCCTCTGTGTTCTTGCTCCAAGCGCATGTTCATCTCCTAAAGTCTCAGACTGATCATTTTATGCTCCTGCTTCAGCCGCCAGAGTCATCTATCTATCTATCTATCTATCTATCTATCTATCTATCTATCTATCTATCTATCTTTAAATGTGCCCATTTGCTTGCCAGTCCTTATAGCGGACAGAGTAATAGATCCCAAATCATGTGGGAGGTCCTTCTGTATGCTGCAAATATGTGTTGCTTTTGTTGGCTGATGAATAAAGCTGTTTTGGCCAATAGCCAGACAAAATAGAGACGGGCAGAAAATACAAACAGAGATATGGAAAGAATGAAGACGGAGTCAGGGAGACACCATGTAGCTGCCGGAGAAGCAAGATGTGAGGTAATAAGCCACAAGCCTTGTGGTAAAATATAAACTAAATGGGTTCATTTAATTGTGAGGGCTAGTCAGTAATATGCCTGAGCCATTGGCCAAACAATTATATTTAATGTTAAGCCTCTGAGTGTTTTATTTGGTAAGTGTCAGGCAGGAAAGAAACCTCCATTTATACCTGAAGGTATCCATGTCCTGATTCCCCAGAACCTGTGGTGCTAGGTTACCTGGTAGATTAAGAGTTCTTTATAGATAATTATAAAACCAGGAACCATTCTGGATTATCCAGGTGGGTCCAATACAATTAAAAATAGGTGAGAAAAGCTGAAGAGGAAGTCAGTGTGTGTGTGTGAGTGTGTGTGTGTGTGTGTGTGTGTGTGTGTGAGTGTGTGTGTGTGAGTGTGTGTGTGAGTGTGTGTGAGTGTGTGTGTGTGAGTGTGTGTGTGTGAGTGTGTGTGTGTGTGTGTGTGTGTGTGTGAGTGTGTGTGTGTGTGTGAGTGTGTGTGTGTGTGTGTGAGTGTGTGTGTGTGTGTTCGCGCATTTGTGTACATTCGTGCATGCGTGCATATGTGTTGGGGGGTGGATTGAGGACTCAAGCAGCCACGCTGCCTTTGAAGATGGAGGACAGAATGAATTAAAAACACCAGTGGCCCTAGAGACTTTTCACAAGCAAGCAGCTCCTCCCCTGCTGCCAGTGGAAAGGAATGCAGCAGCCTTGATTCTCATCCAGTGAGATGGGCTCAGGATTACAAATAAAAAGTCCATATTGTTCTAGGTCACTTGGTTTGTGATTGGTTGTTACAGCCAAGAAGAAACCCAACACACACACCTTCTGGACTTCTGGTTACTGGAGCTCTTCACATGGCCCTTTCTGATTCTGAAATTTATTAATTTGATCACTCATTAACTCTATTAACATGTAATGAGTGCCTACTAGAAACTTCTGTAAGCACTGGGGTGGAGCAGGAAAAAAATGTCAGCCAATCATACTGTTTACACAGAAGAACTGAGATGGGAAACACAGGGAAGAGGCTGGGGGGCTCCGGGAGAGTTTTACAGTGTCCAGGGAAGGCCTCACTGAATGTTGTTTTGAGTAGCAGTGAAGGAGCAGCAGAGGAGGACAGCAAATTGTAACTCTGAAGCAGGGGCAGGCCTAAAGGCACAGAGGCCAGTGTGGCCCAGAGTTTGTGGGCTGCAGTTTATACAGTTGGGGCATTAGCCACAGTTGCTTGTAAGTTTTCTAAAGCTGAACACAGTCTTTAGTTTTTCTGAATCTCAACTCTTCTCTGTTCCTTTCTTTCCCCAACACCAAGCACAGAGCCTCTCGTGTTACAGAGCTCAGCAGATTGGCCTTAGAGTGGCTCTGGAAGAGGGAATGTCTACTTGGAAATTTCTAGATGTCTCTGCATGTGTCTCAACCCTCCCATCTCACATACAGGACAATAGAAGACTGAGGAACAGACACACACAGCTTCCACCTCTCACTGCCAAGGCAGGATTCGGGGCTGCTGGTCTGTCTGGCTCCGAGCCCAGCCTCCTTACTCTAGACCATCTTCATACAATCTGAATTTGCCTTTTTCTAGACTTGCTTCAAGGGTGAAATTTATCTGTGAGCTGATAAATCCAAAGTGTCTTCAACCATGGTTCACTACTTGCACTAGAAAAAACAGCAAAAACTCCTAATGTGGACTGCAAACTCGTCTAGTATGTGTGCGTGAGGTGAGTGAGACCATGGCCCCAAAAGAATGCAATTTCATATGGAAATTACAACTAAATGTGTGATGGGCTCTTCTTGGGGGTTGACCCTAAGTCTTTATTTACTGAACAAAAGCACAGGATGTCTGAAAGCGCTCTCAAGCATTCGATAACAACGGTGATGAGAGGACTTAGTGTTGGAGCTGGAGGAGGCCATGCTCCAGGGCTCAGAGCTGAATCTAACACTTGCTGGAATGTTCCACTGTGGTCAGTGTCTCCGCAGTCCGGGTCTCTAACTCGCTTCGCTCCTATCAGCTCCTCACATCTGTGTCCACAGAGGGGTCTCTCTCACCTCTCCCAGCCCCAGGATATAGGGCCACACTCAGCCGTGTATGTATAGACTTAGAAGTTGTGAAGATAAACAGAAAAGGAAGTGCAGCTTCAGCCTTCCATTCTTTACAGTGCAAAAACATGAGAAAAAAAACCAATGTTCGTCTTCCGGGTCCTGAAGTGTGAAATCAGTCAGTAAACATGCATCTTTGTTTCTGTTTTTTGCTTATCCAAAAACATCAACAACACTTGCTATCATTCAGGACAACTTATCTAGGAAACAGAAAATCCTCTTTGAATATCAGCTTTACCAATTAATATAAAAGGGCTTGAACAGGTGGCCTTCCTATTTGCCTTTAGAAGATGGAAAAATATTCATTCCATGCTTATATACCTTCAAAGTATCAAATGTATTACTAGGGCTAGAAACACAGCTCAACGGTAGAGAGTTTGCCTAGCATGTGCCTGGCCCTGGAATCCATCTTTAGCATTGCAAAAGCAAAAGCAAACAATGTGAGCAAGGCAAGCAAACAAAACAAACAAACAAGCTTTCTACAAATGATAAAAGATGTCAGAACCATAAGCAGAAGGATTCCCAAGTTCCCAAGAGAATCCCAATGAGAGACTGTCTATATTGAATTGGTTTACGCGCATCCACGTGGGGGAACAACCCTGACCTCTTTGACTGACGTGGGAAGATTCAGCCTAACGTGAATATAACACTTCCACCTTGACTCAAGTCTGATATTATGCCATCATGACTATGTTTCCACTGCAGTGTGGTTTTTTACCAAACACCCAGATACTGGTCATAATTTAGAACTTAAATGTGGCCAGCCAACACAAGAAATCCCACACTGGCTCAGGATCCACACTCTCAAAACAATAGCAGCAAGAGCTAGCTGGGGAGTGGACTCAGTGGAATTCACTGGCTTCTACCAAAACATCTTCTTAAGCCACTTCAAGCTCTCTTGCCCAAACTTTCCCGACCCCCTTTCCCCGGAATGGGTCAAGATCATATATACTCCTGCTACACAGAAGCTAAACTGATACCCAGAGTTGGTTTCTTGTATATAAAAACAGATGATTCCACAAAAATCTCACCGCCACATAAAAGATGCCAGTCAACATAGCTGAATTCAACTGGCCAGATGCAGACACTGGGCCTTCTAGGAGCCAGTAGTCACCATGAATGAGGGAGCCAAGTTTCCTTAATAGGGTGGGGTCCTGGCACAGGTGGTCAAACATACCCTTCAGGATGTGGCCACTGGCAACATCAGATGAAGCTTTAGAGGCATCAATCCAGGTCTGTCTTGCAACAGGAAGCCACTGACAGCTGTGCTCGCTTGGTTTGCAAGAGTTTGATGTTGAAACTCCTGAGCCAGCTTAATTTCAGATGGTTCTTATTAAAAAGAAAAGGAAAAGAGGAAAGGCAAGCTGCCTCCCTGTGTTTCCTGTTATCCAATCCCCATGTTGACTCTAATTAAATTGATTGGAGAGAGGAGAATAGGATGGGAAGGAAAATTAATGAACATTTATTTACAAACTTTCCTAGTAATGCAATAATTCTAGTATGCTAAAGGGAAAAGGGGGCATGCTTTTACTTTTAAAAAAGTAGCATAAGGTTCAACTATCATGCCTGTTCTCTAGAGAAGATGAGAGTCCTGAAATAAAAACCGGGATGGAAACAGTCTAATCTCTAGTGTCCTTGACTGCAGTACTTGGGTTCATGGACAACATACTGGGACTAATAGATTAACATACAGGCTCACTAAAAAACCTTTATGCTGAACAGGAAATATCTCGACTGGAACCAATTTCCACTTCCGTTGGCAGAAATAACTGAAAGCAGTTCAGATTTAACTGGGGGGGGGTGGGGGAGAATAGTTCTTTCATAACATGGAAAAAGGTTGAAACTAGAGCATTCACTGTTGTAGCAACCCCAGAGCAGCCGATGGGCATGGCAGAAGCAAAGGATATGAAGGGAGATGAAAGAATTCTCAACTTGAGATAGAATCCAATTGCTGTGTGTTCCAATTAGTCATTTGTGAGCAAAGGTACATTTGCTTTTTACTCTGGCAGAAACAGGTCCCGTCGCAACTACACAGTTCTACAAGGCAACACATTGCCCCCAATCTCAGGTTCAGAGTTAAATCTCCAGCTACAGAGAACTTCCAGGAGGAAAGCATTGTTCACGTCATAGCAGAGCTCCTAGAAAAGCCAAATCCTTTTACACCTGGAACCCCCACATTTCCCCTCCCCATCCCACAGGAGAAAACTCCGTCTCAGAGAAAGGGCAATGACTTCTACAACACCAGGTCTACGTGAACTTAAAAAAGTTCTAACTGGTGAGTTAGGGCTCTTTGAGAGCCGAGCCTCACCAGTGGAGCCTGCTGAAGGCTGGCTTTTACGTGCAGCGTTCTGTAGGAAATGGACATGACAGACCAACATGCAAAGGCCGTTAAACATTATGTGAGGATATTTAAGGCAGCACCTCCATGCTCCCTCCCCCATACGGGAAAGATATGCCTCTGGGAATACACAGTGGGTATTACACAAGTCAGAAGGCCACTGGCTTGGCTTACAAAAAGCACATTCAAACGAATTCTTTTCACGTTTGCGGAGAAACTGTCAGATGGATGGCTTGTGCAGCTGTAAACGCACATGACTCCGACAGAGAGCCCTGCCAGTCTCCTTCTGTAAACACGAGGTGGGAGGTTTGAGACTCTGGGAAAAAAATGCAAAGGTTTTTTACAGGAAAACTGTCCTAATGTAGGCAGCCATTAAGATAAAGTACACCCCCAAATTTCAGGACAGGTTTTTGTTTTAATGGAGACTGAAACCACAGCCCTGGTTCCTTAATCTTTTTTATGTCCCTCTCCAGGAGCAGCTGCTCTCACTCACCTCTGCAAACAGACAGGAAATTGCTTTAAACTGCAACAGAACGGACTCAAGTTAGCTGCAAGGGGCAAGCAACATCCTGATGGTGGAGGTTGGGATGGGTGAGATGCAGTTGCTTCAAAGACACTTACAAACAGGATGAGGGGTGGCTGTGTGCTAGAGCGCCTGCCTAGCTGTGAGGCCTGAGGTTTGCTCCCCAGCACTGGAATGAAACAGGTGAACAACAGCAAGTTCTGTGCAGGAGGCGCTGTGTGGCAGGAACCACCAAAGCAGCATGGAGGAACTCCAGTCAACTCCTAGCTCTGCAGCTGGCCAGCTGCAAGACCCAGAGCTAGCAGAGCCTTCAGATTCAGCCTCCCCAGGTGAGAACTTGATTACTGTTACCATGGAGATGGAAGCTAATCATTTCAGTCCATTGGTCACCTATGTAGGTGTCTGCTGTGCCTGAGGAGAGTCCTTAAATTCTGAGGAGAGACTTTGGGCATCTGTGGTCTTGCAAATTGCAAACCCCTTCCTTTTCTCTTCCCCCTTCATTCTATTTTAAGCCGAGCTTCCTCCCACACCACCCCAGCCAGAGCACTGAGAGCATGTGGCACAGGACAAGGACTACTCAACCCGGCACCAAAGCCCAAGACTTTGACTCTGGCTGTTTAATTCACGCCTTTCTCCTTACATCCGTGTGCACGATGATCAGTAGGGGCAAATATCCAAAACCCAGGCCCTTTATCTATTTGCTTATCCCCTGAAACAAGCACTTCAGATCGCCTAACCCGTGGTCCCCAAACAAGTGGGGGATTTAGCTGTGGTCCACACTAGCAATTTCAGATAACTAGTCCTGGGATACACATCTAGAGACACTTGCAAAGAAGGTCATTGCTGAAGAAACCAAAGGCAATTATCTCATCAGGGATCATAAACCCTGACTTAATATGAGTTAGTGCAGTTTCCAGTAGCCTACTAATCTTTTTTTTTCCTTTCCTTTTCAGAGCTGGATTGCACAAATCCACCGGAACTTATATCTAATAAATTATTATTATGTTTAGTAAAGCAGCACCAGAAATCTCATACCATGTGTCAAGTGAGCAAATGTTCAAGAGGATTATGTCACAGTTCAAGGGAAACAACTTCAGAACTTTGCTTAAAAGCAGAGGAGGTCCATTTTGTCTTCTTTCAATGAGAGCAATTAATTCCTGCAGAGACCTGCTTCTGGAGCCTGGGTGCTCCTGTGGTGGGCATGGGAGGGGGGAGTCACTGCAGAAAGTGGTCGCTCCCAGGCTATAGGGTTGGCAGGCTTAGGAGGAGAGAAGGCCGGGCATATGGCATAGCTCTTCTTTGTCCCACTGGAGAGCCATGAGTGACCTTGCTCTGAACCACTGAGACTAGGATGCTCTTCCTAGCAACTGTGCATCCCATGGAAGTGAAGTGCTGTCTGGCTGCGTGGCGGGCGCGCCTTCCTCCTGGCGCCCCACCAACAGAAAGCACATGTCTGCATTTTATATTCCCGTAAACTCCAGCCTGGCCCTCAGCCAGGGACCTCTTTGTAATGTCAAAGATAAAAGCTCTGGCAGTGTTTGGCACCCTGCCCCCACCTCCATTTTCTTGTAACCATCTTATAAACCAAGCATGCATGACTGTTAGCAGGGCCTTTCAGACAGAGATCTGATGGAGTTCCATAAACATTCCCAAAGGGTGAGTGGAGGTGTCCCCATGACACTAGGAGAGAAAGGCTGGAGAGGAGCAAGCCATCTCACACAGGACCTGCTGGGAATTACAGGGAAATCTGGAAGTACAGACCTCAAATGTATTCTCAGAACATTCTAGCCCCCAGAGAAGTGCTCACTGTGCCAGAGTCTTGGGCATCTTTCATCAGAGCTGGCATGCTGACAATGTCAAATCTTTTTGGCTCCAAATAGTATAGATATAAACTATAATGATGTAATATAAGGTCCTTAGAAAATTTTGGACATCCTAAAATGGTATATGGGGTATACAAGATGGTATCATTTCTTCTCATCCCAGGGTGCCCGGTGCTAGCTAGGGGTACTGTGGTCACCTAAGAAGGATTGGGAGAACATTATTTTCTGGTTATTTTTATTTTCATTTTGGGTCATACTCTTCGTGTGCCCAAATTATATGGCCTGGCCATTGCCATCTCATTATTCATTTAACTTTACAGATGACTTTGAAAGTGAAAACAATGTTAGTAAATGTTCATAAACTGAAATGTGTAAGGGTTTCTTTTCTGGAAGTAAGCTAATATAAAAACCCCTTTCTCAGTGTAAGAACATGGGTGGACAAGACCTGGAGGCTTCAGTCACTCATCATGGGTAGGAGCTGGAACGTTCTGTATCTGCTTGTCTTTATACATCAGAGGCTTTGGTTTACTCTGGGAGGCTACAACAGTCTTCCTCTTCACTCTACTGGTAATGCTCAGGCTGATAGTCACGCCCAACTATGCATAGTCAGACAGTCACACATACTGCACAGGCAGACACACACACACACACACACACACACAAACACACACACACACACTGCACAGGCAGTCACATCCACCCACACTCTGCACAGGGAGACATCCACACATACACTCTGCATGAGCACAGTAACACACAAAATCCCTCTTCACAACCCAGGAAGGACACTCAGGGTTTCCAGAGGCTCCAACTTTTCCCTCAGGAAAACTGTATTTGTTCCTTCAGCTATGGCTCTCCTGGAGGTCTTGGAGCTGTGAGTGTGTGTGTGTGTGTGTGTGTGTGTGTGTGTGTGTGTGTGTGTGTGTGTGTGTGTGTGCAGCTTCCCCGAAAGAGCTCTCAAGAACTCAGGCCCAGGCCACTTTGGCAAACGAGGGACAGAATATGCTATAGTGGCTCTCGTGTGCAGTCAACCTTGGAGATTACGTGGCTTTTTCAGACTCATCACTTGATTTTTTTTTAATTGTTTTTATTTGTGTGTTAGGGGAGGGGTTCCAGTGGAGGCCAGAAGAGGGACTCAGATCCCCTGGAGCTAGAGTTATAGGTGGCTGTGAGCTGCTTGACCTAGGTGCTGAGAACAGAACTTGGGTCCTTTGGAAGAGCAGCAAGTATGCTCAACTGCTTAGTCATCTCTCTCGGCCTGAGCTCAGCCTTTGGCTTCAGTCTCTGGGACAGTCTCTGCCACATTCCAGACAACACCATTATAAGCTGTTGCAAGTGCTTATGGTTTTAGAGTCTTTCTTTTGTCTACTTAATTTATAATTGTTCTTCCATGCCCTTTGGCTTTACACAAATTAGTTTATTTACAACAGATACAAGAAGTGATCAATAAAGCCTCACCATGATGAATGCTGTGCCCTTCAGATGGTCTCTAGTTCAATGCACTGTACGTGGAGGCCATTGAAACAGCAGGTTCAGATGACAAGTAGCCTCCGCATGGCAAGGCTTACAGTCATGTGACTACAACGCTACATGGCTCATTTCTAAATCTCACACCTGGTAACCAGGAGACAAGCTCTGGGACAAGCGGAGTTCAGGGACAGAGAGAGGCCTTTGCTGTCCAGGATCTGGAGTGAAGGCTTCCTGGGAAGACTGTGGAAGCATCAGCGTAGAATACAGAAACAAAGATGGTGGTTGGTCCACAGGCAACTTCAGGAGAAAGCAAAGAGCTCAGGAGAGTAAGCTGTTTGGTTTCCCTGCCTGCTGTGCCTTGGTGTCAGGGAGGGTCGGGATTGTCATCTTTGCTTCCCACTAACCCTGCAGGTATTTGCTGTTAACATGTTCCTTCTTCACAGTTAAAAGCTCCTTGCCCCTTAACATGGAGACTAACCCCAGAACAAGACACAGTCTGGAAACACCAGGTTGGGTTGCCAGCTTATGGGGAGAGCAGGAAAGAAGGCAAAGGATTAGAGACAGGATGAGAAGGTACCAGGGAGATGGTAGCAGGGTGAATTTGAACCTGGAGGAGAAACAGAGACATGGTACAATTTTACGTATAATCAGTTTGTTTTAATCTATGTGAAATACAGTGACAGATGGAGAAACCAAAGGAGTGGGGACCAGTTAGGGTGATTGGGGAGCAAACTGTCTGTGGAGAGTAGGGGTGCAGGGAGGGGGTGGCTCTAGGACAGCGGCCCAGTGCCTGGTTTCAGTGATCAGGGCTCGATCACTTTGGATCACTGTAGACAGACTGTCTTGGGGAAGGGTGCATGGAACCAGAAGGCAAGGCAGATCATAGATGGAAAAGCTGAAGATACCAGAGCAGAGGGGGCCAATCAACTGAGGAAAACATCAGTGTTCAAGGGGCAATGGGAGAAGTAGAGGAAGCCGTGGAACATAAGGGGTGTATTCCTAGGAGGAGGGGTGGGGGTGGCGGAGAATGCAACCGAGGAGTCAGCAGGGAGACTCTGAGAAGCTGCTGCCTGGAGATCACAGGCTCAGTGGTGACATCAGCACCCAGCAGCTTCAGGGGTGATGATGGGAAGGCTGGAGAGAACCAGGGCTACTCAGACTGAGGAGGAAGTGGGGGCTACAAACCAAAGCTGAGTTGGAAAAAAAATTGTTATCTTTGTGGGAAAGTTGTGATCATGTTTAAGCCACTGAGCCAGAGGCAATGGACATGAGAGACAGACTGTGTGAGGGAATGGAAAGGAGGAGCCAGACCAAGGAGGTGTCAGGCCATGGAAGAGATGGCTGGGCCTGGCTTCAGCAGATAACCCCACTTCCTACAAGAGGTGGGTGAATGAGAAGATGGGAGCAGATCCAGCGGCACCCCGAACTGGCTGGGGTGAGAAGGTGAAGGCTCTTGTGTCTAAGGGACCTTCTTACTCATCTGCTGACATCAGGAGAGTGAGGGCTTAGAAAGTAGAACAGCAGAGTGGACCTGGGAGGCTGTGGTGGAGGAGGAGGGGCCAAGTGAGGACATACAGGACAACTTGGCAAGGCAGGAGCCCAGCAGAAGGAAGGGCTGGAGTAGCCATGGTGTCCACCTGCAGCATCCGTGGCTTTTCATCAGTAGTCCTGGCATCGCAAGTGCCAGAGCAGCGGGAACATACTGCTGATGTCACCCACAGCTGAGAAAGAGAAGGCAGCCGGTGGCAGAAGAGCAGTTCTCGGGTTGTGAGTGGAAGTGAACATGAGGTTGGGGGGGGGGGAGTAGGGATGAAACCAAACAGAGAGAGTTGAAATTTTTCACAGAAGCAAATGACCTTCCTTTTCTGGAGCTACGACTGGCTTTGCAAAGCAAGTCTGTGACTGCTTGCCGACCTGCTAACCTTGGGAAGAATGGTGGTGCTCCCACCTCATCTGAGAACTGCATGCCTGTCTCTCTACTTGGACTTTTATGTTTTGTTTTTGTAAGAAAGAAGCCGAAGATTCACTAATAAGGACATTGTAAGTTTACAAAAATGCCAGATAGTCACTTTAAGAGCCTATTGGCTTTGCTCATCTGTAGCCTGTGCAAACACAGTTTCTCACCATTTACAGAAAACCTCAGGATGTTAATGGAAACCAACCTCAAGTGGCTTCCCCGGGAGGAATGGGACTAGAGGACCCAGTTCTCAGGGACTCCTAGAAGGACCCAGCCAAAGCCAGAGGCTCACAGGAAGTGCTCACATGAGTTCGCAAGGCAAGTCCAGAGGAGACAGTGGAAACCAGAAAGACCTTGATGCTTCTAAGATGAACAGTCCTAAAACAACGATGAGTGAGACCATGGAGAAACACTGTCTGCAGGCTTTTTAGAATAAGGAAGTACTGGGTGTTACAGGTTTAAGCGAGGTAGGGAGAGGGGATGGGGAGCAGAGAGCGTGAGGAGTGGGTTGACCGAAATTAAGACTTATGAGAACATCCACTCTTAGTAAACTATTAAAAATGAGATTTCTTTCAGGAGGAGTCTGAACTGAGGTACCCTGCGTGGATGGACAGTGCTTTCCTCAGATGACATACCTTATTAAATGAAAATCTCAGTACCAGGCATGGGGCTCTTCCCTATGAGTTATTGGTCAGGGAGACCCAAGAGCTCCTCTAACAACACAGATTATTGCTAATGCTCTTGGTTGGCCACCATAATTAGATCCGTAAGACCCTACTGCTGAAGACACGGCACATTTGGGCTGCAGGACAGAAAATCAAACTGGAATTGTATTGGAAACTACTTTCATACAAGCTAGCTGTCCTAGTGCCAGAAGGTGCTACACAGGCCACTGGGGTTGAAAAGTATCCAGTGGGCTTTCCCAATGGCAGACCCTGTATATTATAATATGTTTAACCATCCAGGCAAGTTGGGTCCAACTGTGCAATAGTGGCATGACTTAGCAGGACACCAAGTGCTTTCTAATTGGATCTGAGACTCTTCCACAGGTGGCAGTTAAGACATTGTACTGGAAACCCGAGCAAAAGGCCACAACTCTTGAAGCCATAGACCTTAAGAAAGAAACTACTTTGTTGTTCTCCTAAATGGATACGGTGTCAAACAGCAGCCTAAATATTTATGTTTGTACCCATAGATTAGTGCCACTCTCAAGCTTGGCCAGGGAAGCTTCTCTTTGCAGTGGGCAGCAGTCAGGACAGGAGTGCTGAAAACTGGTGACTGGGGTTCTCAGTACTAAATGGGTCATCTAAATCAGCCCTACCCAAGACTCAGAGAATACTGCGGAAGATGAGATGGAAAGGATGGAGAGCCAGAGTGGGAGGTGGAGACAGCGCTCTGAAAAGCTGTCTTCTGGACATGGCATGGCCATTATACTCATCAACTCACAGCATTTACAGTTCTCTATATAAGACCTCAGAAGATGACAGAACCAGTCAACAGCCCAAAGTGGATGGGGAGGGCCCCTGAGGCCCCACCCCTAGTTGAGGAGCTACTGGCAACTGATACCTGCTGGGGGAGAGACATTTTTCTTCTGGGCTCTGGGTGATCATCCATTTTTGCGATGGCCCCATACCTGTGTGTATGCAGGTAGTCCTAATGGGGACTCAATGTGTTATAAAGGAGGAAGAAGAGGAGGAAGAAAAAGAGGAAGATGAGGAGGAAGAGGAGGAGGAGAGACTATGAATGTGAGAGAGAATATGCTGGGAAATGGAGGAAGTGAGAGAGAAGAGGTCAGCGGATATGAGCAAGTACACTGTATACCTGTAATGGGTGGATATGAGCAAGTACACTGTATACCTGTATGGGATTGCTAAAGAATAAGGAAAAAAATACTTTTTAAAAGGAAGAAGACCCAGTAGACTCACAACCTTAGTGTGTGGGAAAACACCAACACCATGGAAAGTTATTTGAGTTAGTTGTTTTGTTTTTTCTTTTTCTTAAGAGAAACTGTTCTCAAATGGAAAACAAACAAACAAAACAAATAATGAAACAGTAGAATAATAATTCTAAATGAACCATGGTCTGGGACTTTATGCATATGGTCATGGAATAACTACAATTCCTCTCAAAGAACAGAGAGGAGGTGACAGCAGCAGACCAGGGTTAGCAAGTACTGTCTGCCGAAAGAAAGCTTTGTGGCATATACCTTATTATCTACCATTGACTGATACTTAGCCAAGATTTGATTAATAAAGTGTTGTTCCTCAGGAAACACTACCAGGAAGGCCTGCCAGTCTGGACCCAGCATGTCAAATATCTTGAATAAATATTCCTGAGACACAATCATCTGATTTCAACAAGCACATGACAGAGTTTTTCATGATATTCTGTAAGACAATGCTAATGCATGCATGCATTTCTGTTGGTTGAACCATCCCTCACATTTCAGGAGTGACTGATGCCAACATTGGATCAACCCTTGGTAGGAACCATATTCCATATTCTATAGAAGAGGCCAAGTTTCAAAGAGCTGGTTAGCTGCAGATCAAAGGATAATAGTAACTTGACAACATTTATTGAGATTTATTGTGGCAATTATTGTAAATGCTTTATCTCTTTTAATCATCTCAGGAAAGTTAAAAACAAGTTCACTCCCTAATTTACAGATGACAAGCCTGTAGCTGAGACAGGAAGTAACTTAAGCTCAAGTAGCTACAAAGAGGTGGAGATGGATATAAGTCCCAGCTATGTCACTTAAAGGCCTGTGTGCAATTTGCTATACCACAGTGCTCCCAGGATTTGCCTACTTGATGGTAGGAGGGATAAGGCCTATTTACTCATCCTTTGTAGTTTTGTGGGACAGAATAGGAGCCTGATGAAATCATATGAGGCAGCTTTCAGTTCATGAGAGTAATCACCTTTCATTGTCACAGAAGCCCAACAGTAGAATGGCCTGCTCAAAGACAGTGTGCTGAGACCTCCACTAAAGGTCATTCATAGGGGGCCTGACACCTGCTCAAATGGGATGCTTCAGAGGAATCTTGTCATCACTGGGTTGACCTCCACAGGCCCCTCCCATTCTACGTTTATGAGCATCCATGAGACATCTCTCTTTTACTTTGTGTCTTAGTTGGGGTTTCTATTTTGTGAAGAGACACCATGACCATGACAACTCTTATAGAGGAATATCTTAATTGGGGTGGCTCTCTTACAGATTCAGAGGTTTGGTCCATTATCATCATGGCGGGGAACATGGCAGCAGGCAGGCAGATGTGGTGCTGGAGAAGCAGGTGAGAGTCCTACATCTGGTAGGCAACAGGAAATGGTCTCTGACACTGGAGTAGCTAGAGCATAGGAGACCTCAGTGGCACACTTCCTCCAGCAAGGCAACACCTCCAAAGAATGCCACTTCTTTTAGCAACCACCATACTTTGTTAACTATAAAACTGTACAGATCTCAACTGGGCATGGCAGAACAGCCTCAGCAACATAGCAAGTTTGAGACCCACCCGAGCTAATGAGACCCCATCTCAAAATACCAAAACAAACAAGAAAATTAACAAAACTCCACAAATCTTCATTGGGTAATACTGATGTTCTTCATAGTTTAGTGCAGACCACTGACCCTTTTACTACAGCTTGGCTTCTGAGAGGATGTGCACCTCTGGGAAGCATAACACCACGGCATAAACTGCTTGGAGAAAGAACTCCATCAAAATGAGATTGGAAAAAAATGTTCTGTCTTTCCAGCAGGTGATTTATATGCAAGGGTGTGAGTCTAGATATGAGTAAGTGAGATAGGCCATGTTCAACTGTTCCACTGGAAGATGAAGTATAAGAATATCCCTTCCTGATTGGCCATCATTTAAGCTATCATCAAATTGTTCTACGTACATCAGTCATCATGAAGAATCCAGCAATAGAGATACTTGTGACACAGAGCTTACCTCAGTGCTAGTCTAGTAACAATGTTAATGCATTGATCCCTGTATGGAAGCCAAGTTTATTAAATAGCATTCTGGACATCAAGGGCACCCCAGAGAACCAGACTGATGAGGTCACTCTGACATCCTCAACAAAGAAAACAGGTGGGCATCAAATACAAGTGATACAGAATGCTGCGCTAAATGAATAAAGGCGTAACCTAAACAGATGGTTTAGAGGCAAGTGCTTCTCGTGCTGAGCTCAGGAGGTGAGGCTACAGCTGAGGGTCACAGCATGGTCAAGAGCCAGGCAGACACAGAGGTTCTGGAAGGCTGGCTGCTTCAGGCCATGAGAGCCAAGCCTAAAGTGCCTGGGACAGGCAAGAACCTGGCATGTTACAACCACGAGCCTGGACTGAGCCTGACTGGGGCCTCTCGCTGGTGCGTGAGAACTGGTGAAGAAGCTCTTCATGGAAGGTTTCCATCAAAACACGAGTCCAGGGGGCTTAGCTGAAGCAGGTCTTTCTAAAGCAGCTTTATGGGATCTAACAAGAGCGGATGGTGCTGGAGAAAACACTCAAGATATCACAGCTTCTGCTGGAGTTGGAAGAGGACACCGAGAAGCAAGGATGGCCTGCCATCAGTCGGGGTGGCTTTGCTTAATGTCTTCCTAGAGTCTGTGTAGGAAATGCTGGTTTCCAGTACTCACGTTACAATCAAGCCTGCTGCCCCCACACAGCCGCTGCTAAATCTTCCCCAGGTCTTCAACAATCAAGTCCTGCGCATGATAGACCTCCTCCCCGACCTCCCAGTCAGCAACCCTTCCTTGCACATGAACAGTGAGTCACTCCATCTATGGCTTGGCATGACGACAATAAACCAAAGCTGAGTAGCGAATTCAAGGGAAGACTCCAAACCCATTTTTAATGAAAGGTGGTGATGGGGTATATTTTGGGTATGTGTATTGAGATGAAAAAGCACAAAATTTAAGAAACTTTCAACGAGGCCTCTGAGTCAACCATCTAATAACTGGAAAATAAATAAATAAATAAATAAATAAATGCCTGAATGTACCCCCTGGATCCTAGCACTTATTCAGTCACACATCTGTTCTGCAGTAGAACAAGAGGGTTAATTACTTCTCCATGACATGTATGTATTTTGTGAGATACCATGTTGCACCAGCAAATAGTGATCTACCGTCTGTTGACATAAAATGCTTAAATTAATACAAATCTAAATGACACATCTCGAAGCACAGTGTACTTAATTGAAAGGCTGGATGGCAGCAGTACCAATTTTCCTGGGTGGAAAGTGTTGAGATGAGCTTATGGCAGCATCAATAGCTCAGTCAATAAAGGTACGTCCACAGGCAGGCTGTTACAGAGCCCGCCACACTTTCTAGAGAGGGTGGGTGGTGCTCTCCATTCCTTAATGTGGTGGGGTTGAGACCACTATAGAAATTGAAAGTGATAACCAGCAATTGCTTTAAATGGACAATGTTAGTGACTTTTCCCCATTAACCTGCCTGTTCAATCTTCAAGGTCTACAAAGGGACGGGATGAAGCACTCCCTGAGCTTTGCCATTCTTATTCAAAAGTCCTTCTGTCCTTTGTTAGACACAGTCTTGTTAACTAGTTATCAACCCAAAGGCATTATTGCATACTTCATTTTCCAAGCTGCAGCAAGGATTTCCTTGGTGGGTGGAAATTGGAGCTAACATGTAAAATAGGTCTTGGCACTAAGATGGGGTGGTTGCTCTAATCAACTTGACCGTAGTTTCTTGCTGAAGGCCTGAGTCCACCCCAAAAGTGAAGTCTGATACCCCAGGTACTCAGTCATGTGTGTCACTTTTTACTTGTTAGTGCATACATATATATTTTTTTCCATCCTGCTGGCTCTGTTCCTCTTGAGAAACCTGGCTGACACAGTTTGATATCAGAGAATGGGCTCTTGCTGTAACAGATCTGACTATATTGCTTTGGGGACAATTGTGGATGTATTTGGAACTTTGGTCTGATGAAGCCATTGAGTGCCCAGAGCTTAGTGGGCTGCTCTGTAGGAGCTTGGAAGATGAGCACGGTGAAAGCAAACCAGTAAGCAGCATTCCTTCAGTGCTTCTGCTTCGGTTCCTGCCTCCTGATAGTTCCTGTCCTGACTTCCCTCAGTGATGGACTGTAACCTGTAAGATGAAATAAACCCTTTTCTTCCCCAGCTGCTGTTGATCCTGGTGTTTATCACAGCAACAGAAAGCAAACTAAGGCAGGTACATGGGCCTGACTCTGTAAGAATGTGGACACAGCCCTGCAGAGGTAATCCTCCTTGCTAACCACAGCTTGCTTTTAAGGGGGCATTAGGCTCTTCTTGTAGTTCTTTAGGAACATAATAGAAGGTTTGGTAAGTTTCCTGTTGCCTGTGTGCCACAAGAAGTGACAGATAAAGTGAAAAATTTCCAAACCCAGAACAGGTAATGTAAACAAGGAAAAATGATTTATACAATAATTTTTTGGTATAATGTCTATTTTTTTAATAGTTCCAAAACATCTTATTTCTCCCAGGATTTAGCCAGCAAGACCAACAGATTGTGAAACCTGGAAACAGGGAAAGTTTTGGGGGCTTCAGAGGTCAAATGGACGGGAAAGGCTTTTCTTACATGACATCCGCAGAAGAAATGGCAGCCTATCCTAAAAATGAAGTCCATGCAGCAAAGAGAGACCAACAGCCTGCAGTTTCAGCCTATTTCCATAGCTCAGGGAGATGCAAAGCTGAGACAGGCCCTCAGTAAGACTCCTGGTAAGCTGGGACAGTCCCATTTCCTTAATCTGTCCCCACTTTTGCTTTCCATAGTGTTTTTCTGACCATGGCAGGCTTCTCTGACCCTTTTCAAGTTAGAGGACTGATATACACATCTACAGGATAAGGCTCATGGAGAACGCTACTCTGCATCTTTTTGTGGAGCTCAAAGATGATGACATGAAATTAGGCAAGTTAGTACTTGCCATTTGCACAGTGATTTTAATTGCCCTTCCTAAATGAGGCTGCTTTGAAAAGAAGATATTCAGTTATAGGATGTAAAATTTGGGCAATTCCCATCTCCTGTAGCAGTTGTTATACACTGGAGCCCTCTACTGTGCTGAATGCAGCCTAATTGTTTAGAAATAATTAATGTGCTTTTGTTTCAGTTGTAGGAAGTGTAATTTATTAATTGGCTGCTATTTTATGTGTTTCAGATTAAAGGGCACAATAAATTAAGAAATTAGCATTAAGAAGGCACTGAGGGAATGCCTAGATTAACTACATTCTGAGAAAAACAAGATGCTACCAAGATAAGGGTAAGGGTCTTTATTGCCTAGAGGAGTTCAATGACAAGTTTGGGGACAACTGTTTAAGGGCCTTCAGCAGCAGCTTTCCAATTCTAACAATATAGATGGAAAAGCATGCTCAATGGCTGAAGTAATTCCAGACTCCTAATTTACATGTTAAACAAGAGAGAGAGAGAGAAGCTTCATTATTAATTACTAGAATCCTCAGGATCTGAGCATACAACTGGCAATGAAGGTGTAAAGGAGACAGAAAACAGGCCGGCACTGGCCATAGAGGCTGAATAGCCTCCTAACTAAAGGGGTTACAGCTGCAGGGACACCTGTTCCAACAGCCTGCTCTCGGTGTGATGGGTGAGTGTCCTAACCTACACAGAAGCCCTCAGAGGCAGCCTGGAAGCAGGTGAGTATTTGAAGCATACCATTTGCCAAATTCCGGGCTGGTAATCAGACTGAACCGTACGGTGTTCTATGTTTAAAGTCAACTGCCAGCATGGATATGCAGAGTTCTCTGACCCCTTTGGAAGTGATGCTGTGACGATCATTGCGGTCCAGTGTCTTCTTCCACCTTTCACCTTTGACTCCACACCCAAGTGCAGCACCCTCCTCAATTGGGAGTTTGGTGGTGTTAGCAGGATGGCTGGACTAGCTGAGCCTGATTGTCCAGTTGCTCGGTTACACATGGCACTCGTCATTTCTTCTCTCTCTCCTATCTCCGGCAGCTGTTCTCCCGGAACTGACCCCGATGCAACTCATCCCATCTCCTCTGCTTAAGAATCTATGTGAACAGTGTGCTCTATGCCTGGGATCTTCAGTGTGTAGCAGAAGCCTCTTCTGACCATCACGCCAGCAGATTTGAAGACAAGATGGAGGATGGGACAAGGATGCTGTATTTGCCATATGAGTGAAGCCTCAGAGCTACTGTTCAGGCAGGGGTCTGGGAAGATGGGCCGCATACCTGGTAAGCCACATCCGAACTTACAAAGTGACAATACGGATCCTCCTGGGGGCTAGTGAATGCTACCTTCCACAGCTCTATCTTCCAAAAGAGGCAAGGCCTTCATAGAAACTGCTTATGTCTAAGTATACAGGGAGCCCAAGCAGTTAGGAAATCCACTCTCTTGCCGTGGCCCATATTCCACCAGAGAGACAGGAGTGGAACACAGTGCGGATGGAAGTACAATGTTCTACCAAGCTTAGCACACTATACGTACTTTAAGGGCATTGGCAAATATAGCAGACTGAGAGGGTCAGAGTTCAGGTTCACTGTTGAATTCAGTACATAGGTAAAGGAGGAAATAGACTAAACAAAATAAAAGTAATTTCAAATCATTGAAGTTCTATAAAGAGTAAGATGAAGAAAGGGATTAGAATACATCCTTCTGGGGGCTGGGGAGATGGCTCAGAGGTTAAGAGCACTGGCTACTCTTCCATAGGTCCTAAGTTCAAGTACTAGCACCCACATGGTGGCTCACAACCATCTATAATGAGATCTGGTGCTCTCTTCTGGTGTGCAGGAAGGAACAATGTGTACGAAATAAATAAATAATTTTTTTAAAAAAGAATACATATTCCCACCTCTGAAACTAAGACATCCGTTTCATTGTCACGAGAGTGGTTCTGCTGCATACTGCTGTCATGGAGTGAGCTGCTAGCTCTCTGACTACTCAGATGCTACCACTGTTGTGATCACTAAATATATACATTCCCAGGAGCTGTGGAGACAACTCAGTGAGTACAGTGCTTGCCATGAAAATATGAGGCCCTAGTTGAGATGCCAGAACCCAAGTGAAAACAAATGAAGCAGAGAGTATTTGTAATCCCAGCACTCGTATGACCAGGGCCAAACAGACACAGGCCTGTTCCCAGAAATCAATGGCCAGCTGGCTTGGCTGAGAACAAGAGATCTTGCCTCATATAAGGTAGAAGGTAAGGGCTGACATTCAAGGTCATCAGTCCTCTGACCTCCACACATGTGCCATGAGACACACGTGCCCATGCTCACACATGTGCACAGACATAGACATTTTGAAAAAAGGAGGAGGAGGAGGAGGAGGAGGAGGAGGAGGAGGAGGAGGAGGAGGAGGAGGAGGAAATACAGTCTGTTTCAGGCTTAGGACCACCAGAATGTGGGGATCTCCAACTTCCTGAACAATAACGAATGAGGAATAAGAAGCAGGGGGGCTTGGCCCATGATGCTTTACTACTTCTGTTTTATTCTGAACAGAAGGCTCCAAGTGTGGCCAAGCCAGCAAAGAAAACAGTTTCGCCCTTCTTTTTGTGTATTTTAGAACAGGGTCTCATGTGGCCCAGACTTGTCTTGAGTACAACGTGTACTGAGGTTGGCCTTGAACTTCACATGCTCCCGCTTCCACCTCCTGGTAGTATGATCCCACCATCTGGCTAAGGAAAGCAATCCTTACACGGAAACCCTGAGAAGCATAGGTCTCAGATGGAGGAGAACTTGAGACAAGTTGACGGATGGATGGTGTCCACCTTGTTCCTTTCAGAGTCACACATATATCTGCACCCCACCTTGCCCTTAGTGGGAACTCATTTGAAGACACATTTATTCAAATCTTTTACCTATTTCCTTGGTGGACTATAAAGTCTTTTATTCTGTATACCAATCCTCTACCAAATACACATCACATAATTTGTTTCCCCCACCTGTGCCTTGTCTTTTCCTTACAGGAACTGTAGGGGGACAGGGCAGAGTGGGCAGTGGTGGAAGGCAATGATGTGTTATCAAAGTCTTGACACCAGTAAGAGTGATGCAGGAGGAGAATGTACTGAAAAGAATATGGATGAAGAGTACCAAGTATCCTAACAAGGGACTACTGGCATTACACAGATGGCAAATGGAAAGGAAGGAGATGTTACTAATGACTGAAACAGGAAGACTTTAAAAGCTGCCAAGAAGCCTAGGTGAGCGATTCAGATTCTGATTAGCAAATATCGGAAACTAGGGATGCTGTAGTTCTTGGAAATTCAAATGGATCATTTTAGAAGGATAATGGCTGCCACTACTAAGCATCTTCTATCTCCCAAGCTATAAACACATTATGTAATTGAAAGCAAAACAGCTTGGCCAAATATCGATAAGTCTCTTATTACAAAAGAGAAAGGGGACTTTGAGAGGAAAACATTGTCAATGCCAAGTGGCTGGAAAGCAGCAGGACCCAGAGCCATCAACCCTCAAGCACTTACTCTTCCCACCATCATTTCACTTCCAGTTACCCAGTGTGCCTCCAACTTCTATCCCATATAACTCTGCACTCTGCTCTTTAAAAAGAGATATTGGAGGGTCTGGGGAGGTGACTCAGTGGGTAAAGGCACTTGCCAAGCAAGCCTGAGGGCCTGGTCTCTTGAACCCATGTAAGGTTAAAGGAGCCAGTCAGCTCCTAAAATAAGTCTTCTGACCCCCACATGCGTGCCATGAATGCACATCCCTACAATCCTACAATGCAACAAACAGAATTTAAAAATAAGTAAAAGTGAATAATAATATGTTGATTCAGTAAATATTACGAGAACAACAGGATATCCATATGCAAAAAAAAATGAAATCTTGTACCACATAAAGCCCCCAAATATAAATTGTGAATAGAAAACACAGGAAAAAAACCTCTTTGTTCTCTTGGATCAGGCAAAGACTTCTTACATAAAACATCAAAGCTTCCTCTACACAAGGAAAACGCTGACAGGGGAAACTACATCCAAATCCAAACCTCTATTCCTCAAAGACTGTCAACAGGCTGAAAAGACAAGGCACAGGTGGGGGAAACAAATTATGTGATGTGTATTTGATAGAGGATTGGTATACAGAATAAAAGACTTTATAGTCCACCAAGGAAATAGGTAAAAGATTTGAATAAATGTGTCTTCAAATGAGCACGAAACACACTCATGGGTATACAACACAATCTATTTGAAAGAACAATCACTAGTTATTAATGATTACAAATTAAATACAAATTCAGAGCAAGTGCAGTACGGTCACACATCTGACAGAACAACTGAAAATAAAGATGAGGGAGAAAAATAACCTGGAAAATCAAGGGCTGCTTCTATTGCTGTGAAGAGACACCATGACCTTGGCAACTCTCATAAAGGGAAAACATTTAATTGGAGTGGCTCACATTTTCAGAAGTTCCGTCTATTATCATCATGGGAGGGAGCATGGCATTGTGCAGGCAGACATGGTGATGGCTACATCTTGATATGCAGGCAACAGGAAGTAGACTGTCTCACTGGGAGTAGCTTGAGCATAGGAGACCTCAAAGCCTACTCCCAGAGTGACACTTCCTCCAACAAAGCCACATCTCCTAAATAGTGCCACTCCTTTTGGGGGCCATTTTCTTTCAAACTACCACAAGGGCTAACAAGAATGGGTCACAACTGGAACTCTCAGCCACAGCTAGTAGGAATTCAAACTGCTGCTGACACTCAGGAGAACAAACCAGCAAGACAAAGTTAAAGATATATTTGTCAGATGACTCAGCAATCCCAACCCTAAATATTTATCAGCAGGAGATGGAAATTTACATTCATCCTTTGCAGTTTGGGTGGGAACGTAAAGCATTACGGAGTCTCTCAAAAACTAAAGTAGAATTACTTTCTGACCTATGGATCCTCCAAGGGAAAGAGATCAGTACAAAACAGTGATAGAATTCTCTCCCATGTTCACTGCAGCACTATTCTCAACAGCGGAGAGTGGAATCAACCAGTGTCTTTCAGCTGATGAGTACATAAAGAAAATGAGCCATATGTGTGCACACAGATGTATACACATGTATGTGTGTATGTATACATGCAACGAAATACTAGATAGCCATTTTAAAAAGGTAGCCATTAAAAACAAACAAACAAACAAACAAACAAACAAACAAAGAGCTCTGTCATTTTTGTGAACACGTGTGGGACTGGAAATCAGCACTGTAAGGAACATAAGCCAGTTGAGTGTCACATGAGCTCATTTACATGCAGAACCTAAAAATTGTTGCTAGTAGAATGAAGGCAACCAGGGACAACAGTGAAGGAAGCCATGAGGAAAGGCTAATAAGTGGGTACACCTAGGTTACAGCTAGGTGAGGACTGGAAGATCTGGTAGGGTAACTACAGGCAGGGAATGGCTTTTGTATATTTCAAAAATAAAGAATAAAGGATTTTAAATGTTTTGCTATAAAAAAAAATTGATACACAGGCATGGTCAGGCACACCTGTAGCCAGCCCCTAAGTAGGCGTGGCTACAGCTTCCCCTACAACTTTGTCATAGTTATTTTGTGTCAACTAGACACACTGGGGAGAGGAAATTGCAACTGAATTGCCTCCATTACAATAGTGGGTATGCAAGTCTGTGGGCATTTTTCTAATTGCTGATTGATGAAGGAAGGCCTAGACTTCTCTGGGTACCATCCATGGATGCAACATTTCAGCATCAAACACTGTGATACCAGGGATAGCATATTCTACAATAATTGCAAAGGTCACACTAATGACTTTCCAGGCAAGGTCCATGGTGCCAGCTTAGATAGCACCCAGAGCTTCATGGCAGCCTGGCAAACAGGAGTCTGGGTTACAAAGTCAATAACCACTTTCTTTGATTTACAAGCCATCTCTGCATCCACTCCAGAAGCCCATCCCACAGCTTATTTAGAAAAGCAAGAGGAGACCAGCAAGAAGAGTCAGTGAGTAAAGGTGTTGTGGCTAAGCTGAGGACCTGAGTTCAAACTCCAGAGCCCCTGAATTCCACAAGTTACCTTCTCTCCACATATGCACATATGCACCCCCTCAAATAAATAAAAATGTAATTTAAAAGTCAGAGAAGCAAGTGGTGGGCTTTTCATGTCCCAAAGAACTCATCCAAAGGAAACATTACACACACACACACACACACACACACACACACACACACACACGTAATGAGTGTGTAGGGGTACACATTCTTCTCTCTTCTGTTACATCTTTGAAATCTTTCTGAAGATAACATACCTTGCCTATGATGAAAACTTTAGCAACAGGAAACACATTCTGCTTAGATTGTTAAAACTTGGTAAAAACAATTCAGAACTGCCTGGCCTCACCATCCTGCTATGAGGCAGTTCTGCTCATAATTAACTTAGCAAAATAGGGGAAGGCAACAGGAAAAAAATGTTTTGGTTTACTAATGACTTTTAAGTAATTGCTCACATGTCAAGTGGACTCAGGTTACCAGAGTGACATTCTTGGGCAGAACGTTGGCTTCTTTTGAACACAGCTTTTTAAAGTGAATACTGCTTTCTCTCCTGTACAAGCATGGCTTCTTCCTGATGCCCCTGACCAGGTGCCCAGTTAGGAGGGATAGCCACTGACACTGATAGCCAGGACATTCGGGAAGTGAGGCTGGCCATTCTGCATGTCACCAGCACACCCTCAGCACAACATGGGTTGAGAAGAGTGGGGTGCAAACTGCTGAAGGGGCAAACTTGGGTGCCAGCCAGAAATGCTATCCACTGTGCAACTCCCCTTTGACTTTTCAAAAGGGCCTATGACATCACTTAGTAAATGTGAAAAGTGTAAGACTTTTGTTTCAAGAAACAATACTAGCTAGGGGAGGATGGCCTGAAACATTTGCAGCTCTGGTTTTGTTCCGGGAAGATAAAAATGAACACAACACTAGAGAGACACACATCTCAGATCACCTCACTGCTTATCCTTCTTACTTCTTCAAGATATATTTTAAATTGTGTTCTTCAGTCACATTGGGGAATATTATAAAAATCAGGTATTTCAGTGGCTGTGGAGTGTTTAACAGTGTCTTAGTTGGGGCTTCTGCTGCTGTGAAGACACCATGACCACAGCAACTCTTATAAAGGAAACCATTTAGTTGGGGTGGCTCACTTACAGTTCAGAGGTTCAGTCCATTATCGTCATGGTGGAACATGGTGGCATCCAGGCAGACATGGTGCTGGAGTGGTAGCTCAGAGTTCTACATCTTACAGGCAATGGGAAGTGAACTGAAACACTGGGTGTGGCTTGAGCATATATGAGACTTCAAAGCCCACCTCCAGAGTGACACACTTCCTCCAACAAGGTCACACCCACTCCAACAAAGCCACACCCACTCCAACAAAGCCACACCTCCTAATAGTGCCATTCCCTTTGGGGGCGGGCATTTTCTTTTGAACCACCACACACAGTAAGTACATTGTGTTCTTACACAATTGCAAAATCACCTAATAAATTTCTCAGAATGTATCCCACTGTGAAATGACATATGACAACTACACACACGCGCGCACACACGCACACACACACACACACACACACACACACACAGAGACACACACACACAGAACAACCTCAGTGTCTCCAATAAATGTTTAGTTCAACAGAACAAGAGAATGGAAATGGCCTGAATGGGATGCAGGCATTGTGGATTGGTCCCCCAAGGACATTCACACTCCTCTTCTTCGAGGGTGAAAAGCTGAAATATATCTTCCAGCCTCTTTTACAGCTACAGGTGGCCACAGGACACAGCTTTTGACAACGAAGTGTAAGTCCACATCCCTATGAGAGGCTACCTTGCTTCATGGCCTCTTACTTGGCCTTATTTACTTTTATAGTCCCTTCTTTTTCCTGTCTTGAGCTTGAACACACCAAGTAGGTGCTGGGGTCAGCAGTCATCTTGGGAACACGAGGACAAAAGACACATGCTAATAAATGCTACAGAAGAAGAAATGCCCTGGGAACTATCTTAGTCACTGTTCCATTGCTGTGATGAAACACCATGAGCAAGACAATTTGTTAAAGGAAGTATTTAATTGGGAGTGTCAGAGGATTAGGCCATGAACAGTATGGTGGACAGCAGGGTGGCTAGCAGGCAGGGAGGCAAGGAGGGAGGCAGGCAGGGAGGCAGGGAGGCAGGGAGGCAGGCAGACAGGCAGACAGGCAGACAGGCAGACAGGCAGACAGGCAGACAGGCAGACAGGCAGACAGGCAGACAGGCAGGCAGGGAGGCAGATAGGCAGGCAGGCAGGCAGGGAGGCAGATAGGCAGGCAGACAGACAGGCAGGCAGACAGACAGACAGGGTTCTGGAGCAGTAGATGAGAGATCACATCTGATGTGCAGGCTGCAGACAGAGAGCAAGGCAGTGGGCCTAGTGTGGGCTTTCGAAACCTCAAAGCCCACCTAGTGTGACACAGCTCCTTCAACAAGGCCACACCTACTCCAACAAGACAATACCTCTTAATTCTTTCCAATAAGTTCCACTCAGTGGGCAACAAATATTTAAATATTTGAGCCTATTGGGACCATTCTCATTAAAGTCACAGGAACTCGGTCTGGTGGTGCAGGCCTATAATCGCAGCCACTCGGAAAGCTGAGGCAGGAGGACCAGGCTTTGGTAACTTTATGAGAACCTCGTTTGTCACAATAAAAATTAAAATGAACAAATTAATAAACATTAAAAATGTGGCTAAATATTTGTGTAGCATGTACAAGGCTCTGGGTTCAATGTCCCAAACCATGAAAGGAAAACAAACAAACAGATTTATGCCCTGTGGACTTATGGTGAGATGCTTCTCCAGAATCACAGACCTCACCTATCAAAAACAGTCTTATTTATCTTTATTTGTGGCCAGACAGTTTCATAACCATTATAGTTACAATAAAACAAATGGGAACATAAACTAATCTTAAATGAAATACTTCATTCATCTGTTCATTCAAGAATTCCCTTCTTTTAGAAATAGTGTTAAATTGTATTTATTTAATTACTGCTTGTGGATGAGTGCATATGTGCCATAGAAGGTGGTATATATACAGCAGATCCAAATTTTCCTACTTAATTCTTTCTTCTTTCTTTTCTAGGTCTCACTGTGTAGCCCTGGATGACTTGGAACTCACTTTGTAGATCAGGCTGGCCTTGAACTCAGAGAGATCCACCTGCCACTGCCTCCCTGGCTCCAGGATTAAAGGTGTGAGTCGCCACCATGAATTCTGGGATTAAAGGCATGTGCCAGCTCTCCCAGTTCTTAAGGTCCCTTTTAATGCAAACCCAATTAATTCTGCTGATTCCAGTGTTCAAATGGGCTCTAGGTCCCTCCTCAAGAAGTAAGAGCGTTCTCCTCTCCACTGACACTGGTGACAAGTCACAGGTGGCCCCAGCATAGTGCAAGGATAACTTGGTTGAGCCAACAGATCTGAATGGGAGACCTGGTACTGTCACTTTTTTCTTTGTAACATCCCAGAGGCATAGCTCTGAACCTGTCTGAGTTTGGCCTCCCCATTTATTTATAAGTATTGTCATGAAATGAGATCATGACCACAAAAGACATCTAACAATGTAAACACCCTACAGAAGTGAGATAATAGCAGATAACCTGATTGCGTGCAAACTAAAGCAAATAGGTTCAAAATGAGGACCGTACATGAGTAATTGGAGAGCCATTTATTATCCTTATGGCATTTATTTGGGCTCTTCTTCCTTCCTTGAAGAGTAAGAGTTTGGAGAAAAGTGAGCCTCATCTGATGAAGGGCTGCAAAAGAGCCTTATGGAATGAATTTAAAAGAACTAAAGACAAAATACTCCTTGGTATGTTTGTTGCTGAGCAATAACCGTTATCAATCAGAGCATAATTCAGCCTCTCACTGTACACTCTCACAGCCCTCTGGCCTTTCGTAGCCTTTTAATTACATGTTTAATTCCACGTGTTTAACGTCTGTATTCCCACGATACTCTAAGCCCCAGAGATCTTACTTCTCATCTTGGCCAGAGACAAAAATCCCGGAAAATAAAGAGTGCAGCTTGCTCTCTGTTGTACTTGCTAATGCTATCTGGAGCAGCGTGACCAGCACCAGAGGTCCCCGAAAGACCTTCCAGACACCATGGAAGGTTTCAATCTGTTTTCCAGCCACATACCTTGTCGTGTGTTTGGCATCGGATACAGTCGCACTCAAAGCAGTACTGGTCCCTCAGCTGCTTCCGGCGTTCCTCGCTGGTCATCAGCATGTCCAGGTAGCAGATGGTGAGCTGTGGGGTGGAGAGGGAAGGGCTCGAGTGGCTGCTGTGCTCATTTCCTTTATGGTTATTATCACTGCGGATGCTTAGAGTAAGACATCAACAAGGTATAGGGGAGAAGGCACCACCCACAGCCTCTTCCCCAAGCCATTCTTGGCTGGCTGTCGCAGCGTAAGCACACAGACATTGCATACTTAGTTTAAAGAACTCGGTTTATAATCTCGACACAGTTTTGTGCTTATCTTTGGTTCTCCCCCTTCCATTAAATAGTAAAACATCACGAGTCATTCCGTGTTTGGTATCACTAAGGTTTCACCATAAATTCTATGACCAGCGATAATCAGAGAAGCCAAATTCACTCTGGCAAACAAATGAGCAGCAGATGATGCGGCCAGACTGGCTTTAAATACTGGCTGACTGTACAGCTGTTTCCTGGGATTTAGGACCATCTATATTTGATGATTTTGAAAATGAGGAGATACTCTGTCACTTGTTGCTTAGTTTTTCTTTTTAAAAAAGTGAACTGACATTTCTACTAGACTGACTCCCCAACCCATAGAAATCAAATTCACAACATCAGAACGGAACTCTACACACACACACACACACACACACACACACACACACACACACACACACACACACACATGCTCCTGCACAGCCTCCCTAGTTGGGAAAGGGCAGGCAGTAGCTCCTATTTCATGTTTTCCAGACTGAACCCTTAGTGTCTCCCTTGACTCTACCATCCAAAACCACCGGGAAATTATGTTAGATCTACATAAAAATACATCCAGAACCTACCACTTTTAATCATTCCCAATGTTACATCCAGACCTGGACCAGTCCATCTCAAGGTGGTTCCCCACTTCTCTCCTTGCATTCTACCATCTAGCTTGCACAGAAGTCAGACAGGCTTTCTTTTGTTTGAAATACTGCAACAGTGCCCCCTATTGTCTGAGGAGGGCCAAGGCCTCACAGTGCAACCCTGAACCCTGCGGGCTCTCTAGTCTATGCTGCAATGAGGAAAGAAACACAAAGTCCTCATTTAGAAGCTTTTTTACTACATTGGTGTGTGTGTGTGTGTGTGTGTGTGTGTGTGTGTGTGTGTGTGTGTGTGTGTGTGTGTGTGTTTCTAATGATAAAACATTGGGGTTTGGGTTGTTGCTGTTTGACTGTCTTTAAATTTTCGTTTTTCTAATTTTGTAAGAATATTAGTCTATGATGGCCCACAGAGAAGCAATAGCTCCATACTGGCTGTCCCCACGGCCCCCTGAATACATGGACCCTCTCTGGATGTTCCCCTCCCCGTCTCCCTTGCCTCTTGCTACCCTAGCTGGTCTGGCCGTTTTTGTGGTCCCTTCATATTCCCACTTCAGGCCTGAGTTCTCCCAGATCCACCAAGGTGGCCTCCCTTGTCCTCTTGGGGATCAATCAAACCCCATTTTCTCAAGGAGCCTAACCCGTTGCCTATTTAAAATAACAACTTGGTTCCCACCACACCCAGTGCTCCGCCCCTGTGCCCTTTGTCTGGGTTTGTTTTATTCTTGTAATGTACAGCAGCTTTACTGTAATGCATAAATGACTTATTTATCTGCTTTCAAACGCAGAGGGTAATTATGGGGGTCTGGGTGGTGGGGGAAGAATGGGATACTAAAGGAGAGGAGGCAGGATTATCTGCTGGAAGAGCTGACAAACCTCCCTGGAGCAAACACTCCATGTGGTTTTTCTTCTACTGAAAACAAAGTATCACATGTCTTCCAACATGATTTTACTTGTTTGAAGTCAAGGTAGGGCACAGAAGGCCTCTGATAGAAAATGACTCCAAGGTGGCCTCCTTAAAACTCCATGAGGAGGAGGAAGCCTGGCCAGCCACATCTGTCAGCCCCATGCTGTAACCAGGGTGACAGAAGACAGGGCCTGAGCTGCCTCACTGCCTCGCTCTAGGGTCTTTGTATGTTAGAAAGCTGTGGTGTGCTGCCTTCCACACAAGAAGGAGTGCCCACCCAAGGGTACAGACCTGTTCTTGCTGAATGTCTTCTGGGAGTGTAGCATTCCTGCTAGAGCGTGCAAAACTGAAGACCAGAGAAGGGCTGAGGTTTGCATTTGACCTGACTCAAGCCCGATGCTCCCCCCAGGGACAGCGGTGCCCTTCTGGGGTGGGGGTGGAGCCTCAACCAGAAGGAGTCCCTCCAGCACCCACTGCCGTGCAGAGCAGTGGTGGCAACCGGGCTCCTTCAAGCCAGGGCTATGGTCACTTTTTCTTTTCCTCCATCTTCCTCTTGCATTTTGATCTGAAGACAGAGCCACCTCAGAGGTGAAAGGGCTACGGTACCAGGCAAGCCCCCAAGATTCCCAGAGACCACCATGCTCCACAGTTCAGGCAGCCAGTCTCTAAGCATGTATCCTGGAATATCTTATTGGGAGCACACACTCATCCTGTATCCTCAGGCTCTCTGTTCCTGGCTCCTTACACAGGTGAGGGGGTAAACGAGCTGGTGACTATGCTTCCTCCAGAATTCATTCTAGAACCCTGTTTCTCACTCCAGGCCAAAGACTGTGATTTCACTAGCCCACAGGTCAGGCAAACGGCACAACTTCTTGGGTAGTTACAAGCTACTGTGAAGCCACCGACTCCATGGTGTCTGAGTACAAAATGAGTGATCAGGCCAGGCAGTGAGCATATAATAATAATAATAATAATAATAATAATAACAGATTCTTGAAGTCTTTCTGGGTAGCAAGTGCCTGAGCCCAACTTCAGCCATGGTTTTCTAAAGGATCTCCCATTGGCTTCTCTACCTTTTCACCTTCTGAACTGCAGAGAGAGAGAGGACAGCGAGAGGGTAGAAGGAGAGAGAGAGAGAGAGAGAGAGAGAGAGAGAGAGAGAGAGAGAGAGAGAGATCGCATGATTCCTCTACATGAAGACTTCAGATGGCTTCTCATTGCCTACAGATAGAGCCACATAAGGCTTTTTTCCCTACACTGAGTATAGGTCTACTTCCTAGTGTCGACGTGTTCTGTGCCTCAAAGGCTGCCTGTCTTGAGTGTATAGCCTGTCTCTTTAATGTGTGACACCACTGTGATTCTCTCTCTCCCCTGCTGCCACTTCAGGGCCTTTTCCTTGCCCCCATCCTTCGTGATTGGCTTGAAAATCCACCCTCCCTCCAGATAGGGGCTCATTATTCCATTTGTGCCTTGTTCATGCCACTGAAGTTTGCAAACTATCCTGTACCAAAGCTGAGGGGCTGCTCAGTGGCAAAGAAAAAAAAAAAAAAGAAAAGAAAGAAAGGAATTACAGAAGCACACAGCCAGATTGAAATAGCAACTCAATCATTTTATCACCCAAAGATAAAAGCCTTTATTAAGGGCTCCTAGATTCACAAGTTTAAATGGAGTCATTGCTCACTACATGTAGGGCTCATTTAGTGGGCACATACATACAAAACTTGGCCATTGATCAACTGATGTGTTAATGGCATAGAACAAAATCGCATTGAAATATTAATGCTCTGACCATTGCTCTCCCATTTAAGGGTAACTCTTATGGAAAAATGCATAAATCATTTCTAGATTTAGAGTAATATCACAGGGGTTTTCTGGAACTTGATTATGGTGCCTCTGATCAAATCACAAGGCAGAGAAAATCTTTTTCCCTGAAACCATCTTTCCCATCAACAACGGAGTGTAGAATAAAACCAAATCTTGTCTTCATTTCTGCAATATATTGTCACTGTTACACATTTTTTCAATACTGCTTCCAAACTGAAAAAAAAAAAGACAAAAAAAATTCACTTCTTTCTAAAGTCAAACCTCAATGTCCTATCTGTCCCTTCTCGGTGTCATACAAATTCTACTAATTTTAAATTAACTAAATCTTAAATTAATCTATTAATTAATAAATTCTGTTTATTTTAGCTTCTAAATATTGTATTCTTCACGCCCCCTATTCTGAGCCACCACCTGGCCTCCTCCTGAATTCAGACTCTCATTGTCAACTCTTGCCTGGAGGGATAGCCTGACCCTCATTCTCTTAACTTTGTCTACACATAAAATCTTGCCATACTGTCCTTCTCCTAAACATCCATGATGGCTCACTGCCTGGGTCTTCCCCTCTGTAAATATTTACTAGTAGCCTCCCACATAGCAGACACTGTTAGGAAATCCTCAGGTGCATAGCATTCTGAGGAGAAAAAAAAGAAAGCCACAGACATTGGTCCCTATACATCTCCATTCCTGGTTGCAACAAATTCTTCAGTCTATTAATATGAGTCACTCTTTACTCACCAAACTCTCCATGCTGCCTCTGGCTTCTGTCTCCCTACCTAGAACACTGGTCCCTGCCTCACCTAACTGTGTCTTTATCTAGAGGCCACTTCTCTAGATGCCTTCCTTAACTGTCCCCAAGCGTGGCACTTTCATCTATCTGCCTCAGTGCCCTGCTCTGGGTGTCCATGAAGCCCTGTGCATGCTTACGACACCACAATTCTCATATTCTGTTATCACCTTCTGTGTCTCCTTCCTCCTCGTGAGAAGGCCATTCCGATAACATGTATTCCTCAGAGTTTCTGGAACAGCCACCCAGCTCCTACTACCCAGCAAGCCCTCTGTGAATTTGTTGCATGCTTTAGCAAACAAACATTACTGAATGAAGAACCAGACTGCCTAATCCCCAAACAGACAAAAAGTGATGTTAGGGGAGCGTGATGTGTTCAATTCACGCAAATCACAACCATCCCAGGTGCCCAGGTCCCAGATGATGCTGAACCCAAGAGTTAGTTACAGCAGCTCCAAGTTCTTTTAACCAGGACTTCACATAATGGTACCCAGGCTGTCTGACTGTCTGCTCTAATCCATTCGCTGGAAGACTATCAGATTACCAAGTGCTTCATAGCCTAGCACTTCTGAGGGTAGCCTTCAGCAGTCCAGCACACAAGTTATGACGTGTGAGCAGGGGCACGTGGGGCCGAATCACAAACGCTTCTCTGTAGGGTGAGATTGTTCAACTGCCAGAACCAAAACCAAAGACTCAGCAACGTCCATCACTTCCAACATCCTTACATTGCAAAGGGCCGTAAATGGCTCTGGTTTGAACGGCAAGAGCCCAAAGGTGGCCCAGAGGATGGTTTTATGGGGAGAGAAACACAAGGTAGGGTATTTCCAAAGTAAGGTCTGTTACTGTCAAAGTTCCTACTATTTCCCAGCCCTCCTTGTGGGCAGGTTAAAATGTTCCCACCTCAGGCTAATAGTGGAATGGCTTTCTTGTTTCTTCCTGGAGCCAAGTGGAATACCTAAAGATGTCTGGCAGCTAATAAATAAATAAATAAATAAATAAATAAATATGGTGCCATAGTGCCTCTCTCCCTCTTGTTTTACCTTTAGGAAGCCTCATTCAATAAACATAAACACAGCTACTGTGGCTTAAAGACAGTGCTTCCCAGGAAACACAAGGCCCTGAGTTTGATCCTCAATACTACAGAAGCAGAAAACAATCAACAACAACAGCGTCCACTACCCCCAATTAAGAATCTTCTGTTTCAGTCACTCTATAGTCTTTCCTCCTTGGGCTTATACCCTCATACTGATATCCCACCTGGTCCACATGAAAACCAAGGCACCTAGTGAGCAACAAAGCCAAAATACAAACTTGATGCTACAGAACCAACAAACTTTAAACTTGCTCTTTTTATCAACTTCACTAAAGCTCACATCTGATAATAAGTAGGAATTAGTCCTCTCAGCGGTGGCTTCAAACTGTCTTCTGGGCTCCCCAACTCCCTGCATGCTCTACCCAGTGCCCTGGAGAGAAATGCTGCTGGTGTCAGTCAGCTCAACTAATAGAATCAGTTCAAGAGTATCTCTGGTGTGAAGCAAGCCCTGGGAGAAGGGTCACCTGCAGCCAGGATAAGTGACAAAGGCATATTAGTAACCACTGAGAGGGGAGTCAGAGGGAAAGCCCTTCCTCGATCTCGGAAATCGGAAAAGCTTCCCTGATTAGAGGGGGTCTGAAAGGCCCCCTTGAAGGGCACATGACACGGAGACTTCTAGAAATGTTGCCAGACAAGACACCACACATGTGAAATGCCATTCACAGAGAAGGGACAATGGGAGTGCAGGGAGTTTTGTCTTCTGACAAGAAGATGCATAAACACCTAGGAGGATGCTCTTCTGGTGGAGAAGAGTCCTTGATAAGCATCCCAGAGGGAGGCACCTCAGTCCTTGGTGCCTAGCACAGAACTGGACCATTCCACTAAGCAAGAAGAAGCACTTGCTTGTAGCTACAGAGACAGGGGGCATGAAAAAGTGAAGCAAACACCAAAAACAAATGACTTAAGAACCAACCAAGAAGAAAATTTGGTAGCCAAGCTTAGAAAACCCCAATCCCTTCTCTTAGCTTTTTCGTATTTATAGATATTCTTCCAGTGATGGGAATTGAACCTGGGACACTGTACGTGCTAGGCGCTCTACAACCGAGCGATACTCTAGCCCTTGTGTGGTTAGAACATCATCACCATCAACAGTCACTTGTACCTTTTAATGGCTTACGATGATTCATCTTAATTGCCAACCTGACTGTATTGAGATACGACTAGGAAATTATGAAAGCATACCTCTGCTACTTATCTATGAGGGACTTTCCAGTGACAAGCAGACCAGGAGAGCTTTGGACTAAACACGTGTAATCAATTGATGTATTTGAAATTTGAATAGACTATTGGAAAGAGGCACACCCTAGGAAGGCGGGGCCTGGCTGGGGATGGGGGTCACCAGGAACTACAGGGCTCTGGTCTCTTGGTTACAGCTCTACTCTGTCTACCATAATGTGAACCATCTCACTCATCTTCACGGTCATGAGATAAACAGCCTCCATTACATGTTCCTGCGGCCACAATGGACCGTCTCCATATAGACTCAGAAACATGGGGCCACCTGGCCATGGACTGAACCCTCCAAAACATGGAATTAAATAAATTGTTCGTCTTTCTAAGTTGCTTACATCAAGTCAAAGCAGTACAAAAGTGACAAGCATACTAATAGTACTGAACACAGAAGAGGTTCCCTTTCTACCCCACCTTGAAGTCACATGACCCCAGAGAAATAAATCTAAATTCCCCATAGCATCAGCAGATATCCCAGTGCACATTGGTCCTGTAGGCTGGAAATTCAGCAAAAGGTGCTGTGTGCTTGGTTGAAAATAAGTTTGGAGGGAGTCTTGTCAAGGCCAAATCTCTATAAAATATGGTACCTCTATGTTAGGGCTTTATTTGGAGGAGTGCTGCATAAATGCCATAAAAGCTTACAGCCCTCCATTTTCCATGCAGTAAATATCCACTTTAGCAAATTGGAAGGCAGGAGGAGAGGAAATGGAGTTCTGGGAAACATGACTGTAACCAGAGCTCAGCATAAGTAGCAGCCCCACAAACTCCACACAGACTGTGTGGCCCAGAAGCCTATTTGTAGTCACTTGAGAGATCGCAGGCTTCTGTAGAGGTTTGTCATCTAAGAAGCAGACTTGGCCATCTACACAACGCCACACTGCCAAGTCCTGCTTGACCCTCTGTCTTTGCTGAAGCAAACAACCAGAAATGCTGAGGGAGTTACAGAAGCCCAGTAGCAAAGACCTGGAAGAATAAACCATGTCTACTTTCTTCATACAGAATTTAGAATATCTTCAAAATGTGCTTCAGGGCTTCGTGGGTAAGCCCTGGGCATGCTATACACAAGCTGGGTCGCCTCTCTACCCATGGAAGGATGGCTGTGTGCTGGGATGCAACAGACAGCTGACTCCCATGCACATGCATAAAACATACAGGCTCTATCACTGAAGAACACCCCTCAAATACATGCAGAAACCCAGCAACCAAGACCAGATACTATGCATGATCCAGCTACAGTTTGGTTTGTGACTATTTCAAGTGTCATCTTGGTGGCAGGACAGCGGGGAGCTAGTTGTAGCTGGTTGTAGGAGGGTGCCACACTGAGAAGGGCCCTGATGAGCAGGAAGGGCAGGCAGTGGGAGGCGTGGGTTTCCTTACCTCCTCTCCTGCCTCGATTTCCCGCACTGCACGTAGTAAGAGGTGAGGCCCATTGAACACAATTGAGCAGTTGGGGTCACAGCTGTGATTCAGCAGAGACATGCTAAAGGAAACAAAAAACAAAAACAAAAAATCAATGCTCAGAGTTGAGTAGCTACATTAGATGTAAACAACAGTCAAAAGACACTTTAGGTCGGGGGGGGGGGTCCACGATAGGTTTGATGGAGAGAAAATGGGGACTGGGCTCTGGGACCGCTCATAGGCATGCCCCACATCCTGCTTCATGTGAAGTCAAATGCTTCTCATAATCCAGGCTAATTAGGGAAGTTTGATAATAAAATCAGTTTTTAGTCCTTTGAGGGGATGGGTCACATTATATATTGCCCGATAACGTAACCCAGATGAAGGTGGTACTGACAAAGTAGCCTATAAAGATATCATCTTCCAGCTAGCAACAATCACAACAGTCACCCAACATGCCATTGACCCACAGAGGGTCTCACCGCTGAGCTCTGGGAGGAGAGGGATATGTCTCTGCTAGATGCTCACACTGAAAAATAATCAGATAGACGTGCTCTCAGTAGGTCCTGATGCATTCTGGGAAGGAGCCCAGTCAATTTATTTTCCTAAAGGTTTCATGTGGGAGATGAATGACTTTACGAGGTCAGCCTGGACTGACAGCAATTAGGATGAACTTGTACCATGTAGGAAGTACTTGCTCAGTACTGGAGCAGAGTGACCAAATTCAGCCACCACAACAACCTTGTGAGGATTATTTACAGGTGACGAGACCACTGCCTAAGAATGAAATGGCTTATCCAAGAATGTGCAATTTAACTGGTGACTGAACTGGAACCAGGTGGCCTGAGCTCAGAGCCCTCGCTCTGAAGTCCTCTATGTGGCTGCTTTGGTACCCTGTGCTATGAACAGACCTGACCTGCAACCAGTGTGGGTATAAGAGGCTGAGTCTCAGACACAATTGCTAAGAAGAAACACTATATTTGAACCTTAGAAGCATGAAGATAGAATGAAAGTCAGGTTGGCTCTAGTACTGGGATACATGCCATCTAGCAGCTCAGGGACAGAGGCTGCCAGAGTGCTAGCTACTCCTGAAGGCTCCTGAGCCACAAGTCTGGTGGGCTAACTGTGTGCTTCAACACAGGGCGCTAAGGACAAAGCTCAGGGGAGATTTGTAAGGAGAACTGAATTCCAGCTTCAGCCTACCCCAAAGTCTGCCTGAGAACAAGTGGTTAAGTATGAACTCTACCTCATCTTAGTACCATAGCATGTATACTGTGGGTTATAAGACTTTAACATTTTTACAGCCTCCGGTATTTTACTACTAAGTTTTGAGCTTGGCTTTGAGCTAGCTGCTACAAAAGCCTTTCTAATGACCTCCAAAAGGCTGGAGAGCTGGATGGGAGTTCGTTGGTTTGGGATGTCTGCCATACCTGGGGTACAGGCCAACGCCAACCTCCTGCATCTCCGCATTGCAGATGGTGAACGAGTTGCAGATCACCTGTGGAAATAAGAGGGGCTGCTGTTAGACATCCGCTTGAGGAACCTCACGTCACTCACAAGGGCTTGCGATTTTTAGGGACTGCTTGGAAGGGTCTTCTCCAAGCTGTGTAACTTTAAAATGACTTCTCGGATACAAACTCTCCAACACTGGGGAAACACAGCGTCAAGGAGTGTGGGAATTATAACAGTAGTGGTCTAACCTCCCCTGCCCACCCCATACAACTCCATGAAATGTTCAAAATTCAAAATACAAATAAGCTACTCATTAAAACATAGGTTCCTGAGGCACTGATGTTTTTCAGACTGCCTGCCTGGTCCAAAGGCCCCTTTATCTAAGGAATACAGCAGCGTGTTTGTTTTTATTCCTGCAGAGCCCAGTGCGTCCTGAGGGAGTTTGTGATCCAAGCTGCCTACAGACCACAAGGAGGACAGGAAGCTGCGCCATGGGGCCACAGCACAGGCTGGACAGCCAGAGCCCCTTGCCGGGCCTGTGGCGTGTACCTGTGGCCTTTGGGAAGATAAGGAAAGAAAGAAAGAAAAACACAGTATACATAAGGAACTTTAAAACCTTGTTTGCGCAGGAGGTGATGGAATGTGTCAGAGGCCACGAAGACTGCGCACGGAGCACTGGGCTTGAGTCACTAGTCTAGACCCTGACATGAGACATTAGAAAGAGAAGTGGGGGGGAAATCAAGGTCCTGCTCTCACAGAACTTAAGCTCTACAGGAAAAGAAGAAATCGCCAAGATAGAGAAGTGGGGGCTTGCTAAGGAGTGAATGATGTGAAGAATTCCTGGAGCGAATTTGCAAATGGAGATTGGCTGACTTCTTAGAACTTCAGAGACGTGGTCCAGTCTAATTACAATTTCTCTTAGGTCCTCTGGCCTCCTGAAGAGGCATTGCTGGCCTCCGGTGGTGTCAGACCTAACATGCCAATAAACAGATAAAACCTCTGGACTGGATTAACCTAGCAAAGCCCTATTCCCCACCAATCAAAGGGCTAAGTATGCTACCAGATGGCAGCATCTGAGGCTTATGACTGAGATTTCTCCACCATGGCTGTAGCCCAGTGTTTCCACCAACATGTTTTTAAAATTTCTTGATTTATTACTTTGTTCTGTTACTACCAAACCTGCATGAAACAGCTTCAACATTGGGACATGGAATTCGGGGTAACTTAAAATCTGTGTTTCCAGGCCATGGCTGCTCATATTTGACTCCAGAATAAAATATCTCATATTCCCTTTGAGGTGAGAGCTGTGTTTTTGTGACATGGACATGAGAAAAAGAGGTGACGAACTAGAGGAAGGTGACGTGCGAACAGGGAGTGGAAGGGACCATGGGAATGAGCCTGGGCTTCATTGGCCATGAAAGTGTTGCAGCTGCCTATCGAGTTCAGAGGGCACCGATTCAGGCTCGTGTGTTCCGGAACAAAGGACTGCTCCAGGGACTCAAGCTTAGAAGGAAAAGTAGAAACAGTCTGTGAAGAAAGGGGATGCCCTCCTGAGTACAGGAGAGAGCTGGTGAGCTGAGAGGAAAGCCCAAGGCTGTGAGGTGTGGGGCAAATGACCCTGCACAGTATATTTAGACAACCACATTTATACAGCAGGATTTTTTTCAAACGTGCTCTGTTCCTTACAGGAAGCCCAGGTGAGGAAGTGCTTCCAGTCTTTCTTTGCCAACTGGTGGCTTCCTTTACACGTTAATCTTGATGTGGCTTTCTTTCCCCAGTCTGTATTCTCCATACACAAAGGTGTATGTCACTCAACAAACAAACAGAAAGTGCAGAGGCTTTGTGGTGAGAGCGTTTGGGCACTCACAGCAAGAATACTGATGTAGCCCAAGAAAGCTATGCTGAATTTTATTTTAGGTGAGACTCCAAGCCTGGGAGTAAATGGGTCTGTTTTCTGTTGGCAAAGGATCGCTCTGACAGCTATGCACAGAACGGGCTGTTTAAAGGTAAGCATGCATGTGTAGTACATGGGTCAGTGGTCACTGCCATAACCCAGACAACGCCTCAGACACTGGTAACTGAAGTGGGAGGGGCCGGCACCGCTGGCACCTGCTTCACTGGAGCACTGCTGATGGGGAACGGAGTGACAGATAAACTTGGGGTCTGGACAATAAGTGGCTGCTCATGGCTGCCATTTATTAAGAGGAGGGAGAACGCAAAAGGAACAACTTTGGCCCTAAGTGGTGGGGGATGACTTCGTTTTGCTATGGTGAGTTTCAGATGGCCCAAGGCTACCCCCAAGCCCAGATTAGGAATGAACAAATGGAGATTGGGGAGCAGGTAGGGACAGACGTATAAATTTTGTATGAAATATAGAAAGCCCATCAAAAAGATGGGGACACAACCGTGGTTGAGCTAGATGGTGACTACAAACGAATGCCGACTGTTAGTTTCTGTACAGAAAGGCTGAGACAGCAAACTTCTCTGTCAGATTTATAGGCAGCAACAAGGAGTGTGAAAAGGTACTCCATCCTCCGAGGCGTCTTCACTGCTGCAAACAGCCCTTACATGAAAGCTAAGCAATGTGTCACTCTCTGGCTCTCCACCCCCACCCCACCCCCACTAAAAGTCTGATAAAACCACAGCTTCAAATCAGGAAGTAAACTGGTGCACAGACACACTTTAAACAAATTCTGGTCAAATTGCTTTACAGGCGTCTGCTTTGTATTAAGCTGCAAGGGTGTGCTGCCTGTGTATGCCCACATACACAACGGATGATAAAAATACAAGGGTATAGAGTCTGCCATTACTTACTGAAATTTTAAACATTCTTAAATGCTTACGAATTTGAGCAGATGCAATTACAGATCTCAAAGTTTAAAACGTATCTTATAGTATATTCAGAGCAGCAAGCAGGGGAAGCAGTCCAACAACAGAAAGTCAGACCAAACAAATTAAATTTGCTAACATTAGAATGAAATAAATATTTTTTTTCTGAATTTTGAAGCAAAGTAAAGGTTCTTCCGAAGTATTTGTGTTCTGATGGACTCTCTAAGGATGAGTCTCAAAATAAGAAAAATAATTCAAAAACAAACAAAAAAACAAGAACAAAACACTATCTTGGTGTTTTTCTCAGGAACATGTTTCCTCTGGAGTCAGGTGATAGCTCTCAGGCCTTTAGCAGCATTTACCACACTGAACCACTGCCCTGGTACCCTGCCCTACAGAGCCCACTGGTACCCTGCCCTAAGTTGCTCATATTGCTTAAAACAGTGGGTTTTTCAGATGGTGACTTGCCCTGAGAGACTCCATTTTACAAGCAGCTTTTGAGTCCATCTTGGGGATGGAGAATGATTCTGTACTTAGGTGGACACATGACATGTACTGGTGAATTCCTGAGAGTATGTGAGGTGTTACTCTGTAAATTCATTGGGGTCAATTGGGAGTATAGGAAAGTCGCTTGAATCACATAAAGAGTTGGGCACCTAGCACTGTGATGGCTATGGTCCCAACATGTAACCTGGCCATCAAGTGCATGTTTCAGGAATGGACAGGCAGGGAACTCCTGACTCACTGTCCCAGAGGCTTCAGTTAGCTCCAGTTCCTACTGTTGACATGGCCTACTCAAATTGCCATAACCTGTCCACCTGTGCCCCGCCTGGAGCTGCTGACCATCCCAGCAGCTTGGACCCAGATCTGCCCTTCACGCCACCTAGTCCCTGAGCTCAAGTCTGACGCTGCAACTTGACTCTGCAGCCAACAACCAGCGTCCTCAGAGTCTTCTGGACCTGGGCTTGGTGCTCACCACCCCCACTGAGTTCACTCTAAGCGTCTACCAGATTCCAGCGCTGCCCTCTCGGTTCTCCTAAGTCATTCTATAACCTACAGAGAGCACATGTGCCAGCATGCACCCACACACATCATATATACACACAGAGTGCACATGTGCCAGCATGCACCCACACACATCATACACAAACATATAGAGAGCACATGTGCCAGCATGTACCCACATACATCATACACAAACATACAGAGTGCACATGTGCCAGCATGCACCCACACACATCATACACAAACATACAGAGAGCACATGTGCCAGCATGCACCCACACACATCATACACAAACATACAGAGAGCACATGTGCCAGCATGCACCCACACACATCATACACAAACATACAGAGAGCACATGTGCCAGCATGCACCCACACACATCATACACAAACATACAGAGTGCACATGTGCCAGCATGTACCCACACACATCATACACAAACACACAGAGAGCACATGTGCCAGCATGCACCCACACACATCATACACAAACACACAGAGTGCACATGTGCCAGCATGTACCCACACACATCATACACAAACATACAGAGAGCACATGTGCCAGCATGCACCCACACACATCATACACATACAGAGTGCACATGTGCCAGCATGCACCCACACACATCATACACAAACACACAGAGAGCACAAGTGCAAGCAGGAACCCACACACATACACATACACACAGAGTACACATGTGCCAGGATGCACCCACACACATCATATACATACACACAGAATACACATGTGCCAGCACCTACCCACATACATCATACACATACACACACAAAATGATGATGATGGTGATGACAATGATGATAGAATGCTGAGCCCATTCAGTACCATATTAATTAAGAAGAAAATTGGCCACAATAGATACCATGGCTAGATGCAGCTCTCAGGTCTACTTTCTACTGAAAGAACAGGTGGATAACATATCTGCGCATGTGTGTAGCACAATAAATAAAAGACCCAGAGACTGATACTGGGGTTCAAGCTGAAGATCAGACAAGCAAAGCAGCCAAGCCAGTAGCTTTTACCTCTACCCAGCTGAAATGGCCATCCTGTTCCCATGAATCCTCAGAGGCAAAAGCTCTGAATTCCTGTCTCCTTTTATTCCTTCCTCTGCCCTGCCATATCCTCCTGTCTCCACCTCCCTAGTGCTGGGATTAAAGGCGTGTGATCCCAAGTGCTCTGTTACTCATCAATCTTGGGTAGGCCACGGTGTCCTTGAACTCAAAGAGATCTATCTGCCTGTCCCCTGGGTCCTGGGATTAAAGGTGTGTACCACCACTGCCTAGTTTCTATAGCTAACTAGTGTGGCTGGCTTTGTGAACTGATCTCCAGTGGCTTTATTAGATCATAAACAATATATCACCACACACGTGTAACTCAGCCCATAATTTGAAAGTAACTGCTCTTTCTATTAAGGAATGAAAATCATGTCCAAGAATAAATTTTACACATTTTAAAAGCATTAGCTATGCATAAACAGTTTTCTCTAAAATTTACATGGTAAAATATTAATGAATGACTATTTCATGCAAGAGGCACATTTAGAAACTCGTATCGATGGGATTATTTCATTATTCCAATAGAAACGAGAGACACTAAGCTAAAGAGTTCCTTTTCATGAAACAATATATTTTATTATCATCAATTATGAAATTATGCTTCAATTTGGTTTTTTTCCTTTAAGATAAATGAACATCTGTAACACAGCACCCTTTGTTAAATGCCAAAGACCTAACAGGGCACAACTGGTCACTGAACTGTATCTTATAAAAACCCAATATTTTATAAAAACCACCAAAGTTAAATTTGAAAATACAAACAAGTTTTTGTGTCATGTGGTGCAGGTTCTGGGTTTATGACCTCGAATTCATGTTCTGAGGTGATAGACACAGGATAGACATAGGATAGACCCAGACATAGACATCATTGGATGCCAGAACACAACCTGGACACCAGAGACATTGATTTAGATATTATGTGTTCAAATTCCACCATCAGTCCTCAAGTTTTTAGAAGTATATATTTTCAACTGTGACAGCAAACGGGGTGTAGAGTTTGTGGCAGGAAGGAGACTCATCACTGCCATCACCTTGGACCAGCAGAGCTGAGCATCGATAAGACAATTTACAGTTGGACTGGAGCAGAGTAATTCTGCACCATGACCAAGGACCAGTCACTTCCCAGCACACATTCTCTAATTACTAAGGGCTACACAGCCTACTTCAAACAATAACAGTTCCACTCTTCAAATAACACAATGAAATTTAAAACATTTAATAGGTGGAAACTCAGTCTCTCAACATAAACATGGAGTGATTCCTCAAAGAGCATCTGCATTGCTTTATAGTATCTCTAGTGCCCAAGTAGAAGGTTTGGCACACAGGACTTCAACACAGACGGCTAATTAGTGGCACTAAAGGCGAACTTTCAAAAGAGCTTACCGCACTTAGTTTCATTAAGTTCTCTGAGTGAAAAAAAATGGAGCTAAGAAGAATTGGCAGATTATAAAAGCAAAATGCAGAAGTTTCCATGCAAAATAACCATCCCACCCACACCCCTCTCCTACAACTAGTATTTCTCTAACTTTGAAAGCACAGTAAGTATGTTGGTCAGGGTATATTTTTCTCTCTCAGCTTTGTATGACATTTTATTAAATACAGATAAAGTTTTGAAAAACAATAGGCCCCAAGGGTTTGCAGTCTCCAGTGGGAATGACAATAGTGTTTAACTGGGATGCCTGGAAAGGTCTGCTGGGGGGGGGGGGCATTTCTCAAATGAGGGCTCACAAAAACCAGAGTTAACCTGCTTCTAGAATGTTTCCAAAAGAAGGATATTTATGGCAACCTTTTCAATGCCAATGTTGAAGAAGTAATAACTAAAACAACCATTGCCCCTTCATTAGGAAGGTACAGGGCAGCTTTCATGGAGTGTCAGTGGGCATGTCTAATTAGTTTTATTTTAACATTCTATAATGAATATTTGTATCAAAAAGGACCACACTGTATTTCATAAACACATGTAATTATTACTTGCCAATTAAACATTTAAAGGTTTCAACACAGAAAGCAAGGATGCTGGAAGACAAGTGACATGAAAAAAAAATGACAATTTTATAAATTTGTCTCAGGATGTTTTTATGATATCTTTAATCTGACTGAAATTCTTCCAAAGCATCTGAAGACATTAAAAATGTTAGAAAGAATTTTTAAAAGACTCTTTACATATATAGTGTACGTATATGTGTATATGTGTGTATGTATGTATGTATGTACAAGCATTCCATGGCATACATGTGTCTGTTGTCAGGAGTTGGCTCTCTCCTTCTACCATGTGGATCTCTGGGACTGAACTCGGGCTGTTAGGCTCAGCTGTAATAAACTTTAACCACTGAGTCATATCTCTGGCCCACATAATTCTATTGTTAACCAATGAAACGAAGATATCAACACTCTGGTGTGTTCATGGGAATGTGCTTGTATTTAACCACTAAAACCTCTCTGGTATCTCGTGATTTACAAAAGGAACATGAAAGTTATAAAATATAACCTCACTGGTTTCCTTTTTATTTTTTTAAGTGATGGCCTCAATATATAGCCCAGGCTGGCCTCAAACTTGTGATCCCCCTTCCTCAGCCGCCTAAGTTGTAGGGTTATAGGTATCTTCTCCATGCCCTAGCCTAGCTAGTTCCTTAAGGGAAAAACTGTAAGAATGTAAGACGCTACCTAAGGACTAATACAACAAAAATCTGTTAGTTATGTGAGTTTTTTGTATAAAATTAATTTAAAGCAATTCAAACTATCTGTATGTCATTTAGTAAATAAAAAATTCTTACATTATGAATTTTATTAAATATCTTTGAAATTACCAGGATAATGAAAGTCAAGTAGAATATAAAATAAAACAATCGTGAGATAATTTCATTATCTCATCCATATAGCAATATATGCTGACAGGTGTATACTCCACTGAGTGGCCAACTGCAAGTGCCTGTCACACTTCAAGTTCTGACTACAGCTAAGCATTCATTGCATGAAGGACACAGAGTCAATAATGCTTGACCAAGGCTCAAGTCAACATCAAGGCCAACATCCTAAATGAGGAGGCCGAAGCCATAAGATGGCTTTGTACTTTCCATCCCTCCCAAGGCCACAGTGCTGAGCATAAGCACATAAAGCCCCCCTTGGATACTACTGGCTTTGTGAGAGCTACCCACATTCTTATTTCCTGAGGGCAATGAGAATTCTCAATTCACCACCACAAAATTCCTCACCAAATCAAACCACCATCTTCGATGACAGAAAACAAAACAGGAGTGATATCCTCCAGCCTGATTCTTTCTTGGATGCTATTACACAGCATCTCACCCCATTAAAGTCATCTGATGGGAAAGCACTCACTAGAGATGTCCGTCAAACAGATGTAAGAGCTGGAAGCTCTGCGATGCTGTTTCCATCATGTAATCTCCCTTCCACACTCCCAGGCTCACAGCTGCTATGATACTCTTAAATAACTTACTGCAAGATATTGTCGCAAGTTTCTATAGCTCTGCCGTGCAGTCTTGTGGTACAAGTTTCACTGAGATGCACCCCCCCATCCAAAAGTCAATCACAAAAAAAATCGGCTTCCTCCCCCTAGAGCCTACTTAAAAATTCTTGTTTAGTGTCAATTTCAAAAAAAGTTCCCTTCCATGATAATCTAGTTTCACATTTTCTTTTCATGTAACAGGCATAGAGATCCACCCCAGGCAGGGTCTGTGTTCTTCACTGTAATCTGTCTTAGTTCTAGTTCTGAATTCCTAAATGAAGTGTGCTGGATGGTTTACATCACTGGAATGAGACTGAATTGAACATAGCAGAGTGTGGCTCAAACCAGCAGTGTTTTTCCATCAAACTAATGGAGAAAATACAGGAAAATGTTCCATGAGAAAGTTAAGACTGAACACTAACTAGCTGCTTAATACAGTTCCCCAAACATAAGCTAAAATCTGGTGTGTGCTGAGGTTACTGTCAGAATGAGGGAGGAAGGTAAAAACATCCTAGGGAACTTCTGACAGCAAGGGTTTCTTGTGCTGGTCATGTCTGACATGTTAGGGTGTGACATCCAGAAACATACAGAGTTCACATCACAGTTACAAAGTGTGCATGACTCCAAGTCAAGTGTGCTTCCACAGGAAGGTGTTTTGTGAACTTGTATTCGAGAATGTTTCAGGCTGTGGTAATGACTTAGTTAGGGTATCTATTGCTGTGAAGAGATACCATGACCACAGCAACTCTTTTTTTTTTTTTAAGATTTATTTATTTATTATGTATACAACATTCTGCTTCCATGTATATCTTCACACCAGAAGAGGGCACCAGATCTCATAACGGATGGTTGTGAGCCACCATGTGGTTGCTGGAAATCGAACTCAGGACCTCTGGAAGAGAAGTCAGTGCTCTTCACCACTGAGCCATCTCTCCAGCCAGACCATAGCAACTCTTGTAAAGGAAAACGTTTAATTGGGACTGGCTTATAGTTCAGAGGTTTAGTCCATTATCGTCATGGTCAGACATGGTGGCATACAGGCAGACTTGGTGCTAGAGAAGGAGCTGAGAGTGGAAAAGAAGACATACATCTTGATCCTTGAGGTAGCAGGAAGGGGTCTGCAACACTGGGCATGGCTTGAGCATATGAGACCTCCACAGTGATGCACTTCCTCCAACAAGACCACACCTACTCGAATGAAGCCACACCTCCTAATAGTGCCACTCTCTATGAGCTAGTGGAGGCAATTACGTTCAAACTACCACATGTGGCAAATGGGAGACACATCAGTGGACAACGCCTTCTGTGTCTGGACACTGCCCTGATACTGCATTTGCAAGAGCCAGGGAGGAAAAGCTGTGATTCAGGCCACAGAGGGTCCCTAGACCATGCGGTGCAGAGGCTGCAAGAAATGAAGCTCTGAGGTCAGTTACCCTCATGGTCTCTCAAAGTATGTTCTATTATTATCAGAAGAAAATAAGAGACAAGCAAATCACAGCTATACACTCTCCCGCACCACACCTCTTTCCCTAGAAGTTGCTTATGACTGCCCTCCTATCTTCCTCCAGCCATGCTCTCGGAGGCCAACATTCTTGGCCAGGAAGAGTGAGAAAGAATCATCAAAGCATGGATTAAAAAGACACAAATCCAGGGGACCTCTGAAACACACACACACACACACCAGGCCATGGCTGTACGCAAGCGGTCCCCACCCATCCTTCCAGTCTCTTTGCTCAAGCAGACTGCTTTCTCACGCTGTCCCTGGGTTTTCTCTCTTTATGTCTTCTGGTCCCTGCAGAGATGGCAGGGCCCTTTAAATAAGGCAGCCCTCTCCCTTCTTCATCCCCGAACTACCACTGATCTTTTGGGTGCCAACCAAGACCCTTCTTGGGAGAGGGCCTCAGATCTGCCCCGCTGGAAGAGGGGCAGTCTCTTGGCTTATGAGGCACTTGATCACACACCTACCCGAGCATTTGACACCCTCAACAGAGAGTTCATAAAGTGTTCTGTGAGTGCATGTGCACTGAGCACATTTACTCTCCATGGCTGTTGCCTTTAATAGCTTCAGGCAGGCTGCCCAAGTTTTGGAGGCTGAAACAGGAGGATAGTGATTTTGAAGGCAGTTTAGGCTACAAAGCAAGTTTGAGGCCCATGGACAAAAATTAAAAATAACAGAAAGGAACTGGGGTGTCTGTTGCCCAATGGTAAAAGGCTTGCTTAGAATGCATGAGGCCCTGGGTTCAAGCCTCAGTGAACAAACAAGTTCTTATTGCCCCCCTCCCTCTCCATTGCATCTCTCTTCCTACAATAAACACGCATTCAGCAACCTGCATAGGCACGATTCAGAGCTACCCAAAGGTATAAGAAAAAAGTCCGTGTCAACTGCACTTGTGGCCAGCAGACTAGGTCCAGGTCATTGGAGTGGTTGGGGCAGGTTAGAGAAAGCTCACTTGAGGAGGGACACCAAGGGAGAGGCCCAGAAGCTGGAGTCATAAGCACAATGGAGACCTCTTGCTCCTTGTGGGTTGCAATGAGTACCACCATAAATCCAGTACCTAGACAGACAACACTGACTTTCCAGTCTTCAAGGTCATGGCCTGGGAAAACACCAGAAATGACAATAAATAGCAGAAGGACCAGGGACACAAGGTTCTGCCCCAGCAAGTAAGTGAGATGCCCCATATGTCCCCTGGTTAAAAAAGACACATAAGTCTCTGCACTGTGTCCCCATGTCAATGAAAGTGGCAAGGGTATGGTCATGATAACCATTTTTCATAAGGTGGGCTGAGCACAGGACAGTGATCTGAAGAGGAGAAGCAGGGACAGCCTTGGGGACATCAGGCACCTACTTGTTGTCATTGTGCTCCCCTGTGACTTGCTGACCTAAAATCCATGCCATTGACCTACCGTTCACTGGAGCAAAAGGGTCCCCTAAAACTGAACCACACTGTTGGAGAGAGGAATATCTGTCATTTCTCTGTCACTAGCACTGTGAAACGTGTCACATTCAGATTTCTCCTGACCACAGGGAGGTGCCAGCCAGGATCTCCAGAAACACAAGGCGAAGGACTCACACTTTCCTAAGGCGCTGCTCATGTGTTGTCATGCACTGGCTGAGAAACTCATTTCTGCAGAACTCCTAGGGAGATGCCCAGGCAAGTTAAGGTCTCGGACAGGGGGCCAGGGGGCTGGGGACTGGGGCTGGGGCTGGGGGCTGGGGGCCATTTGCAACAGAGATTTGCTTATTCAGTTATTGAAGGACTATGATGTGAGGAAGGAGAGAAAATGAGCCCTTTCACCATTTTGCATTATTTCATTCTCCAAGTAGGCCCATGAAAAACATGTTACACTTTTCTCCGATTTTGACAAATTTTAGCCTTCCTTGGCCGAAGATGATTTTCCTACTATCAGCCTTATTTCTTTGTGAGTGACTCTGTCATAATACAAATTGCAATAATGTCTGCTGACATTCTCATCTGTCGGATCAATTTAGAAACACCAGAGTCCACTGCTCTCCAGTGACCCTGGGAGGTCCTCAGCCTCTGATCATCCACATTCCGGGTTGCTGGGGATTGTGAATGCCGGCTGGGAGGCGGGAAGTAAAATGGATAGCTTTTGAATGCTCGGCTCTCTTGCCGCCTAACTCAAGTAGGCCACCATCCCTAAATTAGTGCCACAGAGAGAAGGATCTTCTCTTCTGGAGAGGGCAGGGAAGATTAATCAGCTGCAAAAAGAACAAGTAGCTAAAGGGGGAAAGAGAAAAGGAAAGCTGACACTTTGTTTTGTGAGCATCTTGGTGTCGGGCGGACATTATCACAGGGACCCGTGAGAGACAGAGAAGGAAAAAGGAGCCCTCCTCCCAGCCCACCCCCTCCCAGCTCCCCTCCTACAAACCCTGCTGCGTTCTCTTGTCCCACATCACATTTAAAATCATGGGGAAATGAGGCTTTTTACATGGGGAGAAGTGTGGTAAATTGCTCACGTGCCCACGTTTATAAACCACTGGCCAATTCATTTTGAATAGGAAAGGCCCAGAAATAAAAGGCCGGAGTTGAGCAGAGAACGGCAAACCAGAGGTATTATGAGGATTAATTGAGAAGATAAAAGGGGGCCTTGGAATGAGTCCTGACACACAGGAAGCATAGTAAATGGCAGCTACTGGCACAATAGTCCATCAATTATAAGACACCCTTAGCTAGGAAGGAGCATTATACTAAGAAAACTCATTAACAACAGAACTCTGTCAGGCCACCAGTTTGAAAACAGATTCCAACACCCCAAATCTTGTGTTACAGTATTATTATCGAGACCCTGAGGCTTCTGGAAGAAAGCAAGTTGCAATCTATACAGACATTTCTGTCCCTGTCAGCCACTTGAGGCTGAGTTTCTAACCATCTCTCTGTTTCCCCGAATCTCACCCCCTAAAAGGCTAGGCAGTTCTGGCCTTCTCCCTGGACTTTTAATACCACTCAGGGGCATTCAGCTCCACACAGGAGCTTGGCTTTTTACTAAAAAACAAAAACTAGTGCCTAGTCATCATGGAACTCAAAACCCAAACTGTGTCCTGGGTGTAAAGTTACAGGGCTTGTGCTGAGCCAATGGAACCTGCCAAATGAGGCTGCACTCTGGGGTAACTTAACGAACATGAGCTCCCAGCATCCTCCTCCCATATTGAGTTAAGTGGTGTCCATTTCCCTTGGAACTGAGTTTAACCGAGTTATTTTAAAACCCAAGTTCCCATTGCTTTTCTACCCATTACGAAGCCCTCTCTAGATAATCAAGTGAAGGCATTTGGGAGGGTAGAGTGGGCAGAAGCTGAGGATAGATTTCACAGTCATTCATCATTAGCCTGACAAATGGAAGCTCTAGGTAAAGACTTTCTGAAATGAGGTGGCTGTTTGTTATGGAGAGTGCTGGCCATCAGGATCACAGAACATGTAAGAGAACTGAAGAAGGACATATAAAGACATTTCCTGGAACCTGGGTGGTGCTCATGGGCTGAACAGGCAAACACTTGCCTAGCATGAGTTGAGGTCCCAGCCTTTCAAAAAGGCAACAACAATAAAAGGTATTCACAAAAAGCATTATAGAAAAGGAGACACTCTGTAGTAAATAAAGTCACAACTGTGTGGTAGAATATTATTTTAAGGTGTGTGACTTTTGTTTAGGCTGCATTTGTTTAACTCTGTGAAGCTGTGTTATTGCGCCTGTCTGAAATACCTGGTGATCCTAATAAAGAGCTGGACAGCCAATAGTGAGGCAGGAGCAAGGATGGGCGGGGCTGGCAGGCAGAGAGGATAAATAGAAGGAAAAATGAGGAAAGAGGAGCATCCCAAGAACAAGGAGAGGACATCAGGGGTTAGCCACCCAGCCACCTAGCCACCCAGCCCTACACAGCCACCTATGGAGTAAGAAAGAAAGATATGCAGAAGTAAGAAAGATAAGAGCCCAGAGAAAAGGTAGAAGGGATAGAAACAAGCCAAGCTAAGGTTGGGCATTCATTACTAAGAATAAGCCTCTATGTATGATTTATTTGGGAGGTGGATGGTGGGCCCCCCAAAGAGCAAAGAGAGTAAAAACTGCACAACAACAATATATCTGTTTTATTCTGATCTAGAGGTAATTAAAACGCCAGCCAGCCCTTGGTGATCAGGGGCCTGGTGTACTTGTTGGTTGTATAAAGACCTGAGGGATTTTGCAGCCAATGCTCACTTTCCCCTGACATGGGCATGTAAGAAACGAAACAAGTATTTACAGTTCCTAGCCACTAAGCCCGGATGTGCTGCCTGTGGTCTGACCATTAGAGACCCAACCCCACTTTTCCTTTGTTCTCTCCTCCTTAATCACTCTTGATGTTGTCTCCACCGAGAGGTCTGAACTTCTACAAAAACCGACTGCTCAGTGTCACTGAGAAAAGAGCTAAATTTTCCTTGTCTGGAGCTAAATTCACTTAGTTATTTTTAAGCAAAGCAGTTTGAAGGGTCCCCTCTTCCCTTCCAGCTTTATTTTACACACGCCCTCTCCTGATTTTCCTCCCACATCTAGCCAAAACAGAACATACAGAAATAATTAGGGTTGGCAATTATAGTAAACCTAAGAGAATTTACAGATGTGAGGCTGCTAACTTCGAAAAAGACAACGAGCATCGCAAGGTCCAAATGAAAATCAATACTGCTTCTGAGAAAAAGGTGCCAATGATGGGAAGGAAATGTTGGTTCACAAAAAATAAAACTGAAATAAGATCACATTTGTATAACTTGAATTTTAATAGGGCCCGAGGGGGAAATCACTGGAAAGCCCATTTGAAGGGAAAAACAAAGCAGAGCATTATCAGTAAAAGGTAAGTCTTAAAAGGGAAAATGTGAGGACCAATGGGGACGTGAGGGACGTGAGGGACGTGAGCAAAGAGTGAAGGAGGAACGGCACAGACAGAAGAGGATCAAGGGAACAAACCGGTTGAAAGTGGAAAAGTTATGAAAACCAGAAGCCAAGAAAATCCCTGTCCACCCACATCCGTATTGCTACAAAGAGAAAAGATGGACAAGAATAGGAAACCATGTAACAAATGCAATGAGGGACAGGGCTGTCAGATGATGATAGTGCAGCTCACTGTCATCCTAACAGGACAACAGAAAAGCTGGCTGTCAGCAAAGGAATGCAGAGCCTGCCAATGAGCAAACACTGAGAGCAGTGACTGACAGCTCCCATTATCACTATTGTTCTAATCAAACTAACTTGAGAGGATCATGAAGGAGGCTGCCCGAATCCCTTGTTAATGACCAATGAAAGCCCATCCCCTGGTGCCAGCATCCCTCAAGTTCTGAGCAAATGGAACCCTGGCACCACAGGCTCCGGGCAGATTTTATGGGGCTTTTATCTAAGCAGAAGGCAAATATAGCAGAGGTCTGCATTGCTGCAGAAAACTGTCAAAACTCTTCCTAAAAGGATGAACCTAAACCTCCCAAATGATCCCAAGTGTTAATGAGCAATCCCAGCGGAAGCCATGCACCTACCCATCCTTAGGGACCAGGTGGTGCACAACCACAGGCCGCACGGCTGTATCCCGATGGGGACTAACCATCCCCATTTGTAGGAAGTTACTGATGCCATGCAGAAAGCAATTGTCAGATGTCGTTTGTAGCAACCAGAGGATGAGTGGGAGGCTCTAGGCATCGAAGTCTTAGATTCTAAGATAAAGGAACTTGGCAAACATGCAATTGTGAAACCCCCAAATATCCCAGAAAATGGTAAAATGAATGAACAAACAAGCACCTTTGGGCAAAGTGCTGCTATTTCTCACAAAGAGTAATTCAAGAGAAGTTTGGAGTTCTTTGGTTATGCAAATGACCACCAGTATATCAGGAGAAAGAACTGTTTGGTTTCTTCCATATTTAAAATTCTCCATGTTGGGAAATTTGGCTGCATAGTGATACAGTCCAACTACTCCAATCCTTTCAATTAACAAAAAGTTTTTTATTTTTCCAGCATTTAATTCTGAACATGGGGGGGTAGGGGTTGGTACTTTAAAATTTATTTATTTATTTTGTTCTTTTCAAGACAAGGTTTCTCTGTGTAGCTGTCCTGGAGCTCCCTGTGTAGACCAGGCTGGCCTGAAACTCATAGATCTGCCTGCCTCTGCCTCTCAAGTGCTGGGATTAAAGGTGTGCGCCACCATGGCAGGCTAGGAAAACTCTAGCCCCTCTTAGGAAAACTAGCCAACCAAGGAAAGTAGCAACAACACAAGGCCCAGACCAACCTTTCCGATTATGCTTTGCAAGAAGCCATTTCCATTCTTCACCCAAGTGTTAACCTCCCAAGAAAAGCCTAGGAGGTCAACAGTGAGGGTTACTAAGGCCTGCTTGGCCAACTGTACAAAGACACAGCAGAACTCTGCAACGTTTCTAATCATTCCTACTGAAATGTGTATGGTGTGTGTACCCTCCATCTCCTGGGTGGTGTTGGTGGTGGTGGTGGTGGTGGTGTGTGTGTTTAGTCAAATGCTTCTCATCTTTCCCAAGTGGACATTTACCAATACTAGCTAATTGCCATTGTAAATCCATGAGACCTAGATGGATCAAGGACCCAGTCCAAGAGAAGATAGCAGAGAAGGTGAGGAATAGCCACAGAAAAGTAAGAAATGGTGAGAGGAAGTCGCCTCAGACTCTGCCGCCAATCTCCACTGGCCCTGTCACTCTCACAGCACTATCTCTGTTGCTGTTACTTGTCATCATCTCTGGCTTGCAGTTGTACATCTCTCTAGCTCCATTCATCCCAACCTAGTCTTTAAACTGCAGACAGATAAATATTTCTTAAGAATAGATTGAATTTTTCAAAGAGAAATATGAGATCTGCCCAGTGCTGCAGCACCAGGACAAAGTACCTTGGCATGATGAGGAAGTCCCCCCCAGAAGCTGCTGCCAGCCCAGCTTTCCACCAAACCCAACACTCACTCCATCTTCCTGTGAGCTGACTTCTTTGTCCGCCTTCCATCATGGCCCATCTTCACGAGGTGTTACATCTTTGTTCACATTTATTTTACGTGAATGGGTGTTTTCCTGCATGTATATCTGTGCACCAAAGGACAACTGTTGCCCATGGAGGCCAGACGTGGGTGTTGGAGCCTTTGGAGTTACAACAGTTGTGGGTGCTGGGAACCGAACTGGGGTATTCTACTAGGGCAACCTGAAGCTATCTCTTCAGGCCCCAAATATGTATTTTACCAACTATCTTATTATTTTACTCATCCTTCATGATCAAGTCTAAATGTCATCTCTTAAGAGAAATGTCCCTATGTTCCACTAAGTGTTTCTATGCACCTTCCCAATGGGACATTCACACACTGACTACAGCTCTTCCCGATTCTCCCCTTTGAAGTGAAGCTAATTACGAAAAAGCCAATCTCTATCACTGAACACTAAGTGGCTAAGATATGACTCTCTGTCTTATAAGCACTTTGAGGCTTTTATCTGTGCAAATGTTTTTTCATATTCAAAATTCCAAGTTTCCCAAGGTTGTGATCCTTATTTCCCTTGAAGAAATTCTTTCATAGAAAAAAATAAGTATATATTTATGATATATATTCCCTATGAGCATACTGTGATATAGTATACATTGTGATACTTAAATTATACCAAGGTTGCATTTATCTACCACACACTGAAAGAGAATAGTCTCCTCTCCACAAGTATTGACACAACAGTAACTATTTCCTTTGTGCTTCATCCAATCCCATTCCCTTTCCACATTCCGGAAGTAATCACTATTCTTATTGTTGAGTTTTATAATCTCTTTATTTTTATAACAATCTTATTCCATGGGACATATTCTTATATGAATATTATGTGTTTAACATGAAGTGCTTCTTGTAAGTTAAGCCCTACCATATCTATTATTTACAACACTTTTAATAAACACATGTTTCTAGGATTCATAAATGATGGTGCATGTTGCTATAGCTCAGGTGCTGAGGGAACCTTTGTCAAATGTGTTCTACAAAGCACTTCAGGAAAGGCATGCCCAAAGTAATTTTTTTTTTTTTGGTAAATGTTAAATTCAAGACCAAAAACAAAACCCTGAAAAACACCCTGATATTTCTTATAAGGAGGATATATCGTGGCATTTTAAAAGCTCTCTCATACTAATGCTTCTGGTATATCATATAGTATGCCATCTTCACACTTTAAACAGGAAAATGATAATTGATTAGAAGAAGAGCATGCCTTATTGTGGCTACCTCCTCCTTAAAGCCTGTTCATGATCAGCTGCTCAGGAACCATCTGAAACACCCACAAAATCACCAAAGACCCCAAGATAGACAGGCATGTTTATCTCCATGGAGACAGATAAGGAAACCAAACAGGAACCATGTTGTACCAGCGTCTACACAGATCTAAGCAGGCAGAGGGTTATTTTTACGGAGCTAATTCTGTCTGCCTACTTTTAAGCTCTATGAACCACTGAGATGCACAACAACTTTCTTCCCTGAGACTGCCATTCTTTCTAACCCTCACCTGACTTTCCCTTTTCCACCAATCCCCTGAACTCACGACTCCTACCTCTCACCTCCCACATGTCCCTTTCCTCTCTCCGTTAACAGGCCCAGAGGGAATGAGAGTAGCCATCTTCAGTCTCCAGCCTCACCTTCTCTTGAGCATGCTTCCTTCTTTCTAATTTGAGTCACTGTGTCATCATAAATAACCTCCTTTTGCACCCTGAATCTTTCATTGCTGAACTTCTTACACCTGCTTTGGCAAACGCATGTTCTCCACCATGGATATATTGCTTCTATACTTGAGGAGGCTCAAACCCTTCTTCAAACAAAAGCTACCTGGTCATGGTATCACTGTCTCCTCCAGACATGTCAATCAAGTCCAGCTCTCCTGACTTTCCTGTCTACTTTCCCTCTTTTCCAGCAACTCTATCATCTGTCTGTCTCCATTGTCTGATAGACATCCTTGAACATCTAGAAAAGCCATAACTTCCATTATCCCCTCTCAAGCCTTAGGGAGTGCTCAGGGAAAGTTTGACCTTGGACTTAATTTCACTGCAGAATTGTACAGTCACATTAAAAGTGAGGGGCCCTTGCAAGGCCCTCTCAGTCTAATGTCAGAGCTAACATTAGAGGTCACAATAGCTGAGGGAGGGATTTTTTATGGTATGTGGGGGAAGCAGAGCTAGACACTGGGTCAGCTCCCTCATCACCTCAGAAGTCAGGAGGAGTTAGGAGCATCCTTTCCCCAGACAAGTGCTCTTAGGTTCAAATCGGCTTCACAAAGGCATCAGAACTGGAAGTTAAAGCTGTCTGATACTTACATTCCAAAGCAGGACAAGTTTAATTTGAAGGCATCTTAAGAAGGCTGAAGCCTCCAAATTAATATTCTGCCAGTACCATCAAGCATGAACCAGACTGCTGATCAACTAAAGCCCTTACAATCTGCCGCTGTGTGCTTCTGCTGCCTCCCTCCCATCGCCGGCCACGAGCTCCCTACTCCAGGCCCATAAAACAGCAAGTGCTTTCTGAAGAGCCCTCTGACAGGTGATGCTCTCCCTTCCCATTGGCTTCTTTCCTTTGTGTGAAATGCCCTTTGCTTTCATCTGCTCATCTCATAGTTCCCCCGTTCAGCTCAGAGGTCACATCTGTCAGGAGGCTGCTCTTCACCTGACAGTTTGCTTTAGGCCCTACAGCACTTGGCTCCTTAGTCTACAATGGCTGACTTGTCTGTTTTACCTACTATGCCTACTCCCAGAAGGCAGAAACCACATTTGACTTGTTTTGTTTATCTTGCATATGGTATAGTGGCTGATGCCTCATGGGTGGTCAGTGGCTCCAAAGAGCTGAGAAAGGAACAGCAATCACAGGGAATGGATATGGGATCTCCATCCAAAAGCCATGGGGAACTACGGTGAGCTACCTCAGGAGCTGGTGTCTAAACAGAGGCTAGATAACAACCCATCAGGAAGAAAACCATATCCTGAGTAGGGGGTGCTGCCATAGGACCCATAAAGCTTCCCAGCCCCACATTCTGAGCTTCCGTGTTGTGGTGGCTTGAACAAAAATGGCCCCCATAGACTCACAGGGAATGGTACTACAAGGAGGTATGGCCTTGTTGGAGTAGGTATGTCACTGAAGTGGGCTTTAAAGGTTCAGATGCTCAAGCCAGGCCCAATGTCACATCCTCTCTTCCTTCTGCCTGACGATCTAAATGTAGAACTCTCAGCTACCTTTCCAGCACTATGTCTGTCTGCATGTTACCATGCTTCCTGCCATGGTGACAATGGACTAAACCTCTGCTCTGTAAGCCAGCCCCAATTAAATGTTTTCCTTTATAAGAGTTGCTGTGGTCATAGTGTCTCTGCACAGCAATAGAAACCCTAACTAAGACAAGTATATTCTGAGGTTAAGTAAGTCAACACTTAATGATAACAGTAATGATAATAGCTACATAGAGGCACCAACAGAAAAGTAGGTTCTGGCTCTGAAGCTGCTGAGTGACTGTAGGGAGATATCGAATTTTACACTGGTTTCTCTGTCCTAAAGTTGTTAAGATAAATCTTTCTGCCAAAAGCCGCTCGAGCCCTACTGCCACGTGGGCGGTCTCCGCCAGACACCTGAGTTCTGCCCACTGAGTTACGACCCAAATTAGTGCACAGAGACTTGTATTAGGTACAAATGCTGCTTGGCCAATGACTAGGATTCTCATCTGTTAGCTCAGTCTTAATTATCATAAATCTATATATTTTATAAGACTTATATTATCGGAACCTTCCATTGGCGTCCTCCTTTGCTGACGGATCACATGGAGAATCTGGAGGAAGAGAGGAGGGGGAAAGGGACCCTTCCTGTTTCTCCTTGCTTAAATATGAGTCTCCCTGCTATGTCATTTCCTGCCTGGATCACCACTTCCTTACTACATTTCCCAGAATCCTCTTTGACTCCTAGTCCCCTCTAACTTGCTGCCTCATTGGCCAAACAGTACTTTATTCAACAACCAATAAGATGAACATACACAGAATTACATTCCCCATCATAAAGTGAAGGGTGAAAGGAGAGCTTTGGAGCCACAACCAACTGGATGATCTCTACAACCGCAGACCAAGCCTGCAGAAGGACTTGTTGTGCATGACACTGTCTCCTCGCAGGGAGCATGGATGTCCAAAGCCCTCTGCCTTCACCAGCATTGCCTTCTCTGTCTAATGGCCCCTTTCTCCAAACAAAGAAGTATAAAATACACAAAGAAAAAGGAGCAACACACACACTCTGTATAAAAGATCTTTTTTGAAAAAGTTAGCAAAAAGAAACTAATACTAGCAAAATCTGAGAGTAATAGGAAACTGGTATTAGCTTTCAAAATTTAACCAACTGACTGGGAGCACCCATTTTGCATTCATACATTTAGACTGGCATACTTGATTTTGTATCCTGATGAAGGTCCATGATAATTCCATCATTTGCTATTTTATCAAGAGAACAATTAACTTCTTGTTGTCAAGTTCAGCACATAGGAAACACGTGTATTAGTTAACAACTGATTCTCCCACGTGTCTCTGTTCTTTGCTCAGGTATGAAAGCAGAACCTTAGCTAAAGTGACAAAGATCTTTTCTGCCTGAAAACGATGCTAATATGGAGCTGACTGAATTTACAGAGGCATTATACAGCCAGAGGAACTACTACATTTCCCCCTTGTATCTGCATTCTTCAGGGAGAAAGAAAGGAAGCATTACAAAGGCACTTTCCGTTTGCAAATCTGCCCCTTTCTTGGGACACATTCTATGTGCATGCAGAAGGTCAGCTGTGAAATATACTCTTAAACGGCAACGGCTTAAGTCTCATTACCTCCAAGATCAACTCAAGTTGATGAAATTTTACCACGTGTCTCTAAGAATTATAGAGGGAGACAGAGTTAGATACATTTTTGAGGATTTGTGAAAGGAAGAGAATCACAAAGCAACTCTGTGGGTGTAGCTCATGGTTGGAGCCCCAGAAATAATTCAATAATTCTCTCTCTCTCTCTCTCTCTCTCTCTCTCTCTCTCTCTCTCTCTCTCTCTCTCTCACACACACACACACACACACACACACACACACACACACACACCAGCAGCAAACAGAAATCGCCACCTTCCTTCATTCTCACACACCCCAGCAAGGGCATTTCCCTTGCTCCCTCTCAGCGAGGCTGATCTGACAGAGTTAAATCTGACTCCTGGGAACATCATTTTCAGGCCATAGGTTTCTCGAGTTTTCTACATTCCTCACGTCAGCCTGCTCAGAGAAGGTATCCAGGTCATAACTTCAATTTTAGGAGAATGAATGTCTGGAACATGCCTGTGCTATCTTGTCAGCACATTGGATCCCAATTTCCTTCTCACCCTCTCCCCCTAAAATGTGAGTGTTCATAGGCAGCAATGTAAGACACACAGCTGTGGGGGTTCAAGACGCTAAGGAAGAAGCAACACGCAGGCCCTTAATGAGCTCACCTAACGAGAGCACCGAAACTGTCTTCTCTCGACTTGTTTAGGTTATTCATGGAAAATGTAAAGTCTCCCATATAATACCTCTTCTTGTACTCTGAAGAATATTAAGTTCTGTGGCTCACTGCAGTGCTTTTCGGAGCCAGAGAGAAGTAGTATGCATAGACGTTCCTAAGCACGTGCTACTGTGTCAATATGTATTATAAGACTGCAGGCCCCCGAAAGCTGAGGTCTGTTTTGTCCTCTGCCATAACCATGTGCTCAAAGCAAGGCCTAGAATATAAATAAATAAATGAAAATGCTAGTGAGTGAGTGAATCACACATAGGTTTAATACACGGGGGCTCCAGTTGATCTGCATGGTAACACTGGAAAGTCAAACACACTTGTGTTTTGTTTCTTGGTCTTTAGTTTCATTGTTGTTTAGAGCGATACAGAAAGAAATTGGGGTTGGGTGGGTTGGGAGGTAGGGAGGCTTTAGGCAAAGGAGAAAGGATGTGATCAAAATATAATCTATGAACAATTAAATAAAAACAAACTAACAAAGTTAATTTTTAAAAAAAACTTCAAAAAGAATCCTCAAAGAACTGCTTTCAGGGACAACCACGCAGTGAACTAAGAACAGAGCATTAGGGCAAACTTCCCATCCACTGGGTCACCCCGCCCCTAACCCTCTCTATCCCTTTCTCACAGTGTCACTTGTTTTTTCCCACTATCCTTGAATATTCAGCAAGTGGCTTACGTTCTCACTACTCAGACTCCTTGCATATGTTAGCACTTGTCTTGCAAGCAGGGCCAGCGTGTATGAAAGAATTAGGGTATTCTGATATGACCCGAAGTATGTAGCGCTAGAGTTGAAACCAGGAGTCGGAAATGGAGGCCTCCTCAAGTCTGGTGTCTCTGCCCAGAGCTGTCCACATGATGATTTTAAACCTATACATGCCCCCACTCCCACCCCGTCACTGGACAAGCCCATATGGCTTTGGTTTCAGTTACAAGCAGCCTGGCCAAGCTCCTATCAACACAGCAGCCAGATGAGCTGGGGGAGGGAAAAACAGAGCCTGCATGTCGGTCATGTGGAATGAATGGCAAGAGGAAACAAAGCCGAAAAAATGTGAGCCAAGGTTTGACCTCAGTAGGTACAAAACCAAACATCTATCTCTGTGTTTCCCTGAATTTCTGGATATATATATATATATATATATATATATATATATATATATATATAGAGAGAGAGAGAGAGAGAGAGAGAGAGAGAGAGAGAAACAGAGCCCTGATAATGCCTCTCTCCTGGGCATTCTATGATATTGCAATGGGTGACAAAAAAAAAACACATTTTTTTGATCTTGCCACAAACTGGTTTCATGTGAACCATAAGAGTAAAGAAGCTTTTAGCGGCTGAAACTAGACTACGAACTACTAGGTAGTCACATGGTCCCTGATGCCAGCATTGTATGAGGGACAATACAAGTAGTCAAAGATTTGTTTAAAAAAACAAAACAGGGTGAAACTTGTGATTTCTAGCCTGAGCAGCTGAGGAACTTAGAAGTTACTTTATCCTGAAAGCACACAGAGAAGAACAAAAGGAAAGTCTCATAACTCTTTAGATCTGTTAGTGACAGGAGGTCATAGGACAAAACCGCTGCCCTCAGACAGGAGTGATGGAGAGCTGGGTGCAGAGAACCCCAAGTTTCCAGAGAGCAGTCTTCACAGGACAATACTAGGGTAGAAAAGTCAGCCTAAATGAGAAATTGCTGGGCGCCCAGTGCGAGCCAAGTGTCCGAGTCAGAAGACTTGGGGACCGGTCCCAGAAGCAGAGGGACACACTTCATGAGTTTCCTTTCCAAGAATTCTACCAGCTTCTCACAAATCTCTGAGTTTACAGGGGAAAAACAAATTATTTGGAAAACACCAGAGCACTGTCTTCTTAGCAATGCCTGCCTCTACGCCTCTACGCACAGTCTAATCTGCCATGGTTTCACGAGTGCCTAGTGCTGTTCTGGAGGAAAGAGAACTCCGAGATCCACTATAAAGTTTGCAGCTGGGGGGCAGAGGGCGGGGGGCGGGGCAGGCTCACTGAAAAACAAACATGGAATCTTCCCATCATTATAATGTGACCAACATGCCACTAGGGGCTTCAAAGTATACATAATGTTCCTTCTACCCAGCCCACTGTGACGCTCACTCTCCAACAACCATAACAACACTGCAAAGCATGCTGAAAGGGGAAGGCACAGTCTGAAGCATCAAAACCAGTCAGACATGGCAGGAGTGTTTAACTATCAGGTGTGTGTGTGTGTGTGTGTGTGTGTGTGTGTGTGTGTGTGCGCGCGCGCGCGCGTGTGTGAGCAAACATGGACGTCAGAGAACAACTTGAGGGAGGTCTTTCCTTCTACCATGTGGGTTATAGGTATTGAACCCAGGGCCTCAGGCTTGGCAGCAAGCAACTTTATTCTCTTAGACATATCACAGGCCCCAGACTAGGACATTTTGGAAAGCCAATTACTATGCTGAAGAAGAGATAGAATGAAATCAGAAAGGGACATTTTCAGATGGAACCAAACAAATGCTAGTGATCCAAAATATTGTAACACGTGAAAAATACTGCTCACGGGCAGAGCTGACCAGACAGAGGCAGGGAGAGAATCTCTGAGCTTGCACACGGTACCAGGAACTTCCAGAGAAGAGATACTGGAACAAACCCCAGAGAATCTCTAACAGCTGCAGGACTCTCACAGAGACACAAGCAGTGGGCCACTCAGGAGAGAAAAGGGGGGGAATATGTGATACAGTAATGACTGAGAATTTCTCCAGAACTGAAGTAAGACGTGAAACCACAGATTCGAGAAGCTGAGAGAACACCAAGCAGAATAAAGTCTGACCGGACATAGACATTGCATATATAAAATTCAAAAAAGTAAGGTAAATTTAAAAAAAATCCTAGACAAAGGGAACAAAATATATGTGTCTGAAGGGTGACAATGACACACCATCTGGGACAAGTCAAAAGCACACTGGCACGTAAGGAAGTCTGGGACTGTTCTAAGAATCTTTTGTAGTGTGAAAGGAGTCTCTGCGAAGCAAAGAAGGCTGGCCTGCGAATATATGGAGTCTACATGCCCTCCTGGCATGTGTTGGGTCATATCCAGCTAACAGGCTGCTTGCGGTGGGGTGGTATTTCCAGCGGCCCTTGGATCAGGGGCAGGACAGGCATGACTCAAGAATTTCTTCTTAATTTAAGTAGAAGAAATCAAATCAAGGACTTTGGTGTGACAGCAGAACATTGAGCCCAAAGTGGAAGAAGTGTCATTTCCAGAAACAGCTTCCTTTGTAGCTAATTCATCCAAAGAGCCACCAAAACCAGCCGGCAGGGGAGTGGCTGGCCTAGGGGAACGACATGAGCTGTTGTCTTCACTACTTACTCACCACTTCTGGTGTCACCCTGTGGACACCCGCGGCATGACAGAGGTGTCCTTACCTTCCCCAGTCTTTGTACCCTTTGTCATAGCATACAGTCTGCATTCAACACTCTGGGAAACACCGACCAGTGTGTTCCTGGCTCTGGGATCAAAGGGATGGAAACCTAGCCTTCTCCACCCTCTCCCAGTTTCTATGAACAATGCTACTCTGCCTCCATTCACTTCTGCTCCTGCCTACACACTGTTGATGGGCAGCCTTGGACCAAGACTCTGAACACTTGGGTCTTCCTCTGGGAGCTGCTTCCTCCCACTCTGTAGCTGTCTCTGCTGAAGCTTCCACCTGAAGGGGCTGAGGCAGACTACTGACACTTCAGACAGCATCCTTCAAGCCCAAACTTCTCCTTTAATAGAAAGAATGATTAGAACATTTTATTTTTTAATATGAAGAATTGACACTACACTAGAAAGGATATCATCCAAAATATAAGGTGAAATCAATGCTATTAACCTAAAGTAACAGGTCAGACTCAGATGCCTGACGCACATGGGTGAGCTATGTCTCTGACCTGTTAGTCTTGTAACCTTGGATAAACTACCCAATTGTGCTGAAGCTGAGTTCTCTCATCTATGGAATAAATCCAATGCCAACATCCCAAGTGGAGACAAAACATACAATTCACGTATTCTGTAGAGTAATTACACGCTGTCCACACCTTTTTCCAGTTGTAAATCTGGGGTCCAATTCTTTTTCTCCTGATACTCACTAATAGGAATCTAGTTTTAAGTACTAGTCCAAGGTGGCTCCACCAACCCAGACTCCTAACCTGTATCAAATACATTCTGCCTCAAAAGCCAGTGAGACTTCCAGATTCTAGCATCTGCTACCCTGTCCTGGGAAAGAAAACTAGGTCTGAACCCTGCAGTTCTGATCTATTTTAAGGTTAATATGGTGTGCTGTCATTGTTGCTCATGCTAACTGTCATGGAAGAACTTGTGGGTTCCCTTAAAGCCAAAGAGGAGGCAAATAAAAACAAATGCTAAGCAACAAAGAGCCTGGTAGCGATGAAAATTGAGAAGGGGTTTTTGTGTGAATTACCTGTAATAACTAATGGGTGTTCGAAGGAGAAAACATGGGGAAAAATATAAAAACAGTGGCAGTATGAACACGACTGTCATTAGGCGAGTTACATGGCTTCCACTAACAACAATGAGGATGATGGTGCTGCCCCAGACCTCAGGGCACATTCACTCCAGGCTTCTCTCCTGAACCTTGCCTGTAGAGTCAGCTGTGGCTGGGGACCTAGGCCTTTGTCTGATTCCATGGTCAGTACTGTTTCTGTCCCAAAACTGCCGTCCCTTTGTAAACCACTCAGAGCACAAACTCAGAACCGAACTGGGTTCACTTACTTAACTGCATACAACTCTTGCAAGGGCAAAGAAAATCCCAAGTAACCTAGGAGAGAGGAAGGCACCAGGAGCCTGCTTTCCCTGGCTAAAGATGAATGGTATCTATTAAATGTGCACACAAATCCCTGAATAAATACCCAGAGCATTCCTTTGTGCTGTTTTGAAACTCGGAGTACATTAGGAGAGCAAGGCGTCTCTACTCTTTGTCACACCGCTGTCTTCACTCTGTCAGAATGCTATTAGCATTAATGGGAGGTTTTATTACCTCTCAGAGCGTGTGGAAAAACCAAGTGTCTCTAAAAAGTATTATTTGGTTGACATTTATCATAAGGACTATTAAAACAACAAATAAAAATGTCAGTGTTTCATTTGAATACCTTGTGGCACCCAAACTGTCTCCATACATCTCCAGTTTACACAAGCTATTCAGAGGATACACACTGTAGTCTAATGAGACCACATTATCCTTCCTGAGAACACCTGAGCATAGGCTGTTATTGAAAACTGTCCCCGAGGCTGGCAAGTTCCCTTTTTTCCATCTCTGAGTTCTAGTTCCTATGCTGGGGCCCAGCAAATAACAGGCACTTGGTGCCTGTTGTTTGCTGGGGTTGTTTTTGTCTTTTAATGACAAGTTTCATCTAACTAACCACTGTTCTGTTGTAGGCCCGCTGCTTACCCTGACTGAGAATGCTTGAGACAATCATGGGAAGTAGACTTAAAAAGCACCATTTTGCAAACAGAACTCTCAGGAAGACAGAAACTTATCCAAGGTCACATACCCGATGACTAACCAAAAGAGATTTGGATTCACAGCCCCCGGAAGCAGAGCTGAACACCATGCTCTGTCCATAAGTGGTCCCTGACAATTACTGCACCTCCACCCGCTGGGTGACTGAGCACCTTGCAATGCCTTGGCTCCCACTGACCTCTGTCTGTAACCGTACCAAGCATGCAGGTGTGGGGATCTGAATGTGTCTGGCTCTATGCTGAGTGCGGTATGTTTTCATGAGTCCCAAACCCAGATTGGTGTCTTGTCCTCACCACCAGCTCCCGAGAGCTGCAGGAAGGAAATAAAATTTGCCCCATTGGGATTTCACTCTGTGTCCATTCCCACCTTGGGTGGGAAGAGCATCAGTGGGCTAAAGCTGGTCTGTCTTCCACTAAAGACCTGCTGTTTCTGAAGCCACAAGCAAGTTGATGTACGCGATGCTCTACCAGAAGCCCCACAGGGCTCTTAGACAGCAGCTCCGTGCTCAGTGGCACCACAAACTACGGAATCCCCACCTGCACAAGGTGCGAAACCACGTCTGCATCTACAACGCAGGACTCAGTGGACATTGTTAGCTGCCCACCAGCACCCATGTTTTTCTATTCCCGGGCTCAAACCTTATGTCCAAGGAGCTTCTTGGCTGAGAGGCTTTTGCATTCCAATATTAAGTCTTTCCGCCAACGCACTAAATTAGATCAGGCAGCATTAAAAGTCCAGGTTTACTGAACAAAGCATTCCCAGGTGGCCTCAGGAGAAGAGGAGGAACCAGGAGGGAGAACCCCATGACCTAGTCTTAAATAGCCTATAGGTGTGCTCTTGAGCATCTCAGCGGGAGGAGCTGACCCTTGGCGGGCTTGGGGAGTGGGGGGGAGCGGGATCTGGAGGACCCCAACACTGTGTAATTCCAGCCCTGTGTACTATCAGACCACTGTCACATCTACTGTGCACTGCGCTTGATGCCCCACACAGACTGAACGGCCCTGTGGACACAGCCCACTGGACTTCAAAAAGAAGACTAAGTAAGGCTGGCTCTGAAGAAAAACATCAGCTGTGGCAGAAACGGCTTAAAGTGCGCATCCTACTCAAGGATGCCACACTGGATGAGGTAGCCATAGCCTTGTGGCCTTTACTGGTTGTGCTTGTGAAGTAATTCCAAGAGCGATTATAGCTGCGACTATAGAAGGAAATTGGAAAGTTGTATATAATGAGGGGTGCCTGTGCTGTGCACGGGATAGTCAAGGTGCAGCCACTCGCTAAACACAACTAGGAACCAGGTGTCTGCCGAAGAGCAGCCACATAGCTGAAGATTTTCCTCTACTTTACAGCTGGGAGATACAAGCGGACTAAGATAAGTAGTTTATTGTGTATGCATAGATGGGGAAAAGGGATTCGAGCAACAGCTGCCCATTTTGTGAGGGGAGACAGACAGACAGACAGACAGACAGACACACACACACACACACACACACACACACACACACATAAACACATGTGCACATACATCTTTCCAGTGACAAGTCTTACAGTCCATCAGTCAGCTGCTCATTTATCCAGACACTGTCACATGGCATGGGTTGGCCCAAACACAATGTCAACTGTTTCAATTAGCCGTGGTTGAGGAACACATCTCTTAGTGACATCCTTTGATCTACATAAGGAATTTCACATAAATTAGCCATTCCTCCTTTGTTTCTGGCACAAAGAGTTGGCCACAGACTCATTTCTTGCCATATGATCCCAAAATGTCGTGTCTAGAAAAATAAGGTTTAAATCCCACTGGAGTGTTCTGGATGTTAAATTAATTCCATTTCAGAATTTCTTCCAGTTGAAAATTACTCCATAGGACAGTCTCTGACATCTTAACAAAGTTGTCATCATTAATACCTGGCTTACAGGTCTACACAGTTTCACTCAAGCCCCATGCCCCACCCCCAGACACTGTGGCTCTGGAATGTTCTGTTAGCTGAAGCGCCATCCTCTCCTCCCTGGTCTCTCAAAGCCATCTCTTTCATGGCGAGTGTCCAAGTTCTGATGCTATCTAAGACTGTCTTTCAGTGAACATGTGTCTTTCTAGTGACATTTTTCATGTAACACAATTAAGTTCCACCCCCAAAGCTGATCTTTCCTCACCCATTATTCCCAGAGAACCAACTCAAATTCTCAGGAAAGAAACCAGTGAAAATTCCAGGAGCCCATCCCTCCCCCTTACTCTAACCCATGGCATCCAGTCATGACACTTGCAACAATTGTTCCTGAGAGTGTATCTTGATTATATTCAGTTACTTTTTTCTTTGCCTGTGACTAAGTCTCACTATGTTATCCAGACTAGCCTCAAATTCCTAGGCTCAAGTAATGCTAGCTCTCTGAAGATCTGAAAATACAGGTTCAGTTAAATCTGTTAAACTATTTCTATCTCTCAGGCCACACACTTGAGCAAAAGTGCCTGTCTCCAGTGAGACTGCAATGGGTTTGGACTCATCACCTCTCATTGACACACTATCAGAATCACTTTTCTTCAAAACTGACTTAGATCTAGTCACGTCCCTTTGATGGCTTCCTAATGTTTTACAATAAAATGTGAACTTCTTCCTATGGCCTAGGAGGCTCTGTTTGACCACGCCTGTCTACTATCCAACAACCAACTCAAACTTCCATCTCTTCTCCAGGCTAGCTGGGGAAAACCCAGGCTGGAACACAAAGCTCAAGGTGAATTCTACTTTAACTTTCCCACAAAGCCTAAGGAGAACCCCACTTTAACTTTCCCACAAAGCCTAAGGAGAACCCTGCTTTAACTTTCCCACAAAGCCTAAGGAGAACCCTGCTTTAACTTTCCCACAAAGCCTAAGGAGAACCCTGCTTTGACTTTCCCTCCATCACATCGTATCTTCTGTTTGCCTTCACTCACCACAATTCTAGACACTTCCCTATTTCCCTGTTGAAATGCTAACATCCTTGAAGCTAAGCACCTAGAAGGCAGAAAACACTGCTCTCATGATGCTCTTGGCTGGAGAGCACCTACTTGCGCATATGCTCTCAATCCCTGTGCTCAACAGAATGGTATCGATCAACAGTATCCCTATTATAGCTGGGTGAGAAGTGCCTAGAAGTGAAGCACCTCCCCCGGGTCACATGGCAAGTGAGGTGCAGAGCCAGGTGCAGTCATGAGGTGTAGTCCTTGCTCCTCTCATCTCACTATTTAGAGTCTACACAGCAGGGCATCTGGCTCCTTAGAGCATCTGACAGAATGCGGAGCTATGGAGAAAGGCAGGGCATTTAGAGAAAGCTAGTGATGTTCCCTGACCCACTCCTGTCAGTTTCTCTTTCGCTTCTCTCCTCAGATTCCCCTCAGTCAAGATCCATGGCTTACCCATTATCATGTCTGTTAGGGAACCCATCACAAAAGAAGGTGCTCAAAACAGTTTATGGGAGGTGTGCGGGCAACTAACCATGTGTAGAAACTGCCTAGAAACAATCATGACCAACCACAAGTTAGCCATGTTCCCACAAAAACAGTCACTTACACACTGTTAAGCATCTAGAGGTAGTCTCTGACTTTCTAGATTTAAAAGTGTGTAGATTTCATCATTGTTTTGTAAAAAGGGGTGAAAGGAAGGAGGGAGAGAGGGAGGGAGAGAAAGAGAGGGAGGAGGGGAGGGAGGGAGGGAGAGAGAGAGGGAGGGAGGGAGAGAGGGAGGGAGGGAGGAAAGACAGAACTACTTCATGGACTGCCGACTGTCATCTCTGAACACATGTGCTGGGTAGTCAAACACAGCTGGGGCACGGGGCAGGAATCTACTTCAACTACTGACTCCAGTGATCAGGAGATCTGTGAGGGCAGGGTCACTGGCTGTGCACATCAGGTAGGAACCACACAGAGAAAGCAGAGGTCTTCCTGTGAGGGAAGAAGTCAACGAGTGCATATCCCCTTCTCCCAGGCCAGCTCAATGGCTGGGTCCGCCTGTTTCTGCTTCTCATAGACTCATGACACGGAGAACAAATGAGGTTGCTACTCCATTGCTTGGATTATGAAGAAACCTAATAAACCCAAGGAAACAATTTGAGAAGATGACTAATGCAGCAGTCAATGATTCTGAGGCAGCATCGGATGCTCAGAAATGCACTTCTTCTCCCTGGCTGCCCCACTCCAACTGAAGGAGTGCCTGACAGTCTGAAAACCAAGCCCAAGTCCACACTGGGCTACATGTCTGATGCCCTACAGGACTGCTACTACCTGGGGTACACCAGCCCCCTGCTTTTGTAAACAGAGTTTCACAAAGACATATCGAGATCCCTGACAGGAGAGCCTACAGCACACAGTGGAGGCACAGTCCTCACGGAGCTGGACTCAGGTCCTGAACCTCTTCCCCAACCACAAGGCACTGTGAGTGGCTGTCCCTTGGCTAACTACCTGGAAGCCCTTTGTGGAAACCAGACTGGACAAACAACCAGATATAATCATTATAAGAATTTCGGGGGTTGGAGAGATGGCTCAGAGGTTAAGAGCACTGACTGCTCTTCCAGAGGTCCTGAGTTCAATTCCCAGCAACCACATGGTGGCTCACAACCATCTGTAATGAGATCTGGTGTCCTCTTCTGACATTCAGGCATACATGCAGGCAGAACACTGTGTATATAATAAATAAATCTAAGAAAGAAAGAAAGAAAGAAAGAAAGAAAGAAAGAAAGAAAGAAAGAAAGAAAGAGAGAAAGAAAGAAAGAGAGAAAGAAAGAAGAGAGAGAAAGAAAGAAAGAAAGAAAGAAGAGAAAGAAAGAAAGAAAGAAAGAAAGAAAGAAAGGAAGGAAGGAAGGAAGAAAGAAAGAATGAATGAATGAATGAATGAATGAATGAATGAATGAATTTGGAAACATGGAGCTGTCGGGACAGATTGGACTTAAGGGAGAAGAAGCAACCAAAATCTTTCCTTGCTATCCATTTACATTAGAAATGCTGTAGGAGGATAAACACTAGGGAAGCCACTTGGGTTCACACACACAGTTCAACCCAAAACAGCTGCCAGAAGCCAAACGTTTATAAACACAAAGGCTCTAGGTACTGAGTGAAGAAAAAAAAAAAACTGTTTTAAAGATTTCCAGATCTGAAAGAAAAAAGCCAACCCAAGGAGAGTGGGGAACTCAGGGGTTTCCGAGAAGGAGACTTTGTGTCGGTATGGAAAACATGCACAAGTACTGGCACCAATAAAGTTGTTTATGGTTAGACTCAAAGGAGGACTGGTCCTTTAACTTGGAAAATGGTCACACAGAACTTTCTGCATAAAGAAAGAATCGGGTACTATTTGTCTTCTGTGTTTTACTTTCACCATTGCTTCCAGGCTTGGTCAGGGAACCCTCCAGCTCTCCAGCCTGGCTCCTTGCACAGTCCACTGTGATGTTCTCTTTAGGAACTTTGTAGAGCTGTTTGTTATCATTGTTATTTTTTAAATTTACAAAATCCTGGCATGGTCTCCCTTCTGCTTTTCAGATAGTAAGGAATTGGCAGCTTCAACAATAGTGTAGGTTTTAATTTTGCAGTTATAACAGTCTACTTAGAATTAAAGTGGCAGATTGTCTGCATTTTGAATCAAATAAGAAACAGCCAAAATGTCTGAGAGCTGATCAAACATAACAATCAAGGATGATTTGTAAGTTAAATGCTGTATCAAAGAAACTAATATCAAAATATTAGCAAGGAATTTCGGCTTGGTGCTTTCCAAAATTAATCATCTTGCAAGTCTACCTAATTCATATGCGATTCATGTCCTTAAGAGATTCATGTCCTTAAGAAATTCCAGGTCCTATGGGAACATGCAGCTCTCACTAACGGCTCTCCTTAAGGACAGTGTGCACATCACACAGGATGAGTGCTAATTCATCGCTCTGAGGAGTGCCAGTCTGCTCAGAAGCAGGCTGGACCCTGGGAAACCCAGCTGAACACTCCCGACATGAATATTTAAATAACTGGGACCCTGAAAGAAGGCAGGTGACTTGCTGCATTCCTGACCTTTGCCCCCAGCCTCCAGAGGATAAGGGCTTGACACAGAAGGTTCCTGGGACAAGATGGCTTGTCTTCCATATCTCATCTTCCTTTACTTCGGCTTTGAGAACATGACAACTTCTCTGAGTCCCTCACTCTGGGGGGACATGTGTGCTTGCCTCTGATACAAGATACAAATGCATTTTGTCAATGAGACTCAAGACAGAAAAAGAAAATGAATGACTAATCACATCAGTCTGACTGACCATTTTCCATAAGAGCCAGGCTGGCCAAAGTGCTGTGCACAACAGAATTCACAGTGGACCACCTTCTCGTGGCCAGCTAGGAAACACATCTGAGGAGATCCAAAGTCCAACCAGATGCCCACAGCAGATTTTTTTTTAATTGTTTGACTTTTTGTCTTAAAAACTACATTATTTTCCTCTCTGGATAACTTCTGAGTAGGAACATTAATGATGTCCCACATCTGGGTCTCCTGTGTGGTTGGATGGAAGCTTGGCAGGTGCTCTTGCTTATTAGGGTTCCGGATGATGTGATCTCAGCAACCTTCTGAAAGGAGCTTTTGAGGATGACAGAGAAGTCAAAAGTGCTTAAAAAACAAAAACAAACAAACAAACAACCTCCTAAAGACTACTGTCCTAAAGACTACTGTAATGGAATGTTGTGGCTCAAATGAATCAGGCATCAACAAGTACAGTTTGCTCCTGGTGAGAAAGGACCAGGACAAGAATGGAAAGGAGAAAACAGACGCATGTTTCAGTTTGAAACTAACCATTTTAGTTCAGCCAGGAGCCTAGACAGTGGTATTCCTAAGCCTAGAATGACTTTTGAATACATTCAAGCAATGCAGCTCTTATCCCAAGGCCTGCAGTAGACAGAGCTCCTTTCTATCTTAGAAACAAACATAAAGACTTGAGAGTGGACTGGAATCCAGTTGCAGAGAAGGAGGACTGATGAGCAAAGGGGTCCAGACCAGGCTGGTGGAAACCCACAGAAACAGCTGACCTGAACAAGGGAGAATTCTTGCTCCCCAGACTGATACCTGGGAACCAGCATGGGACTGATCCAGACCCCATGAACGTGGGTGTCAGTGAGGAGACCTTGGAAATCTATGGGACCTCTTGTAGTACTTATCCCTAGCATAGGAATGGACTTTGGGAGCCCATCCCACATGGAGGGATAGTCCCTGAGCCTAGACACAAGGGGGTTGGCCTAGGCCCTATCCCAAAGAATAAGACAGATTTTTGAAGACCCCCTATGGAAGGCCTCACCCTCCCTTGGGAGCAGAAAGGATATGGGATAGGTAGGGTGTTAGTTGGGGAGGAGGGGAGGGAAAGAGACCTGGGATTGACATGTAAAATAATTTTCTTTCTAATTAAAATAATAAAGAAAAGAATAAAAAAAGGAGTTTGTTGTTCATCCTAAAGGAAAAAAAAAAAAAAGACTTGAGAGTAAACTTCACCCTCCAGCTGTCTACCATGAACCTTTTTGAACATGGCTCCTGCAGGGAAGTGCCTTGCTGGCCCAGTGCAGAGAGTACACCTGGGCCCCCAACCCTGTAGTGCCTCTAAATCAGCGGCTCTCCATCTTGAATTATAACAGGAGATGCTAAGCCCAGATACCAGAGACTCTGTTGGGTATGTCTGAAGTAGAGATGGTTCATTTACTTTTCTAACAAATCCCCAGCGCTACTGATAGAGGCATCCCCATAGCAGACTTTGGAATTTACCGATCTAGGAATTTCTATACTGGTTATTCTTTTCTCAGTCCACATTCTTGAGTCTCCCCGTCTGCATTCCTCCCTTCTTGGAGCACATGGACAGGTATAAATGTCTAACATCTTAAACACCAACAAAACTCCCCATTGTCTTCATTGGGAATGGATGCAGCATGTTTCTCTGTCTTTCTGGACATACCCGCCTTTTTATAAGACTGCTCTCCATACAATTCTTCTATCCTTGCCATGAACCAACCCCTCTTGCTCAAGTGGCTCAGCCAGCATATTCTATGATCCCACGGAGTAGTAGTTTCCAGGCCAATGGATACTTCTGAAGACAATATTTCTCAATTTCCTGCAGTGGCTGGCACTGTTCTCCTGCCCACACATTGCTCCCCTCCTTTGGGTTTTGTGTCTTCTCTCAAGCCTGTGGGCTCCACCTTCCCTTCTCAATATCCCCCTTGAGTCTTTGATTTTTGAGGGCTGTGTGTAGTCTGCTCTCCCCTTAAGTGGTGGCATTCCCTCAGGCCCTATCTTTGTCCTTCTCCTCATGCTGTGCATTTGCCTGAGAACTCTCACACATGCCTGTTTCCAACCATGGTCTATGCCCTGACTTCTCTCCAAGTTCAAATGCATACAATAGTTGCAATTAGACAATGCATTTGTCTAGCAGGTGTGTCAAAATTACCCTGAGTGAACTCGTGAACCTCGTTGTCACTCTACTCACTAAAAGCCCCTTCTGACTATTCATACAAGTAATCCTCATCTCTCCTGTCCAGATACATCCCAAGTCCTATCCAAGTCACCCCAAAATGTACCTAACATTTGTCCCTTTGTTCCCACGTCTATGACCTCTGCTCTAGTGAAAACCAATGAACATCATCTCACCTGGACCAGTGCAATGTCCATGCAATGCGATGCCTACATCTGGGCCTCTTCGCCCTAGGCTCCATCTGCTTGATGTCTACGCCACAGATAGAGTTTCCTTGCAACTTCAAATGATAATTCTCTGGGAAATCCTCAGATGGCTCACCACTGTTACTCACCAAAGTTTTCAACTCTAGTGCAATTTTAGTCTTCCTTCTCATATTCTGAGCTCTGATAAAAAACAACTAATTGAATTACAGATTTGGACATATTATGGTTTTTCCTATCTAAAAATGTATAGTACAGTCTACATTCCTGGAAAATTATTAATTATTAAGCCCCCTCATCAGCATTCTGTTTTTTTTAATCTTTCTTTAGACTATTGGATTCAGGCCCCCTTCTGGGTCCCATTCTGCTAGAACCTACCTCAATTAAAGCAATGTTCTTCTTCTAAGCTTGTCGTTGCATTGTTCAAAGGAAAAACCTTGAGTCCCCACTACTGAGACTCAACTCTACACCAAAATATGAACCCTACTACAATGACTTTCAAGTAACATACATCAAACAAGGAGAATACCCCCAGGCAGATGGATAATCTTTTTTGTTATTTCTACTACATTTCTACTAATTTTTAGACAATCAATAGCATGTTTTTTTCAGAACATGGTTAGTCTCCAGGTCATTCCTTTTTGCAAACTCAGGAAAGAGACACTGAAATTGTATTTGGTGATGGTTAGGACTGCCATCTGCCTGTGCTAACAGTTTTCTCCATCATTAGAAGGGAGAAGAAAACTAAGAGATGCTGGCATTAGGGAACTGTCCCTTTTCTAAAGGAATGTGCACTTGTCTTCTGACATTCTAATGAAAACAGTAGCCCTGAGATGCATTTCTGCCATGTGCAACTGTGCAGCATCCCTGTAGCTGGTCCAAGTCTCACAGATTGCTTTCCTGACCCCTCCTGAGTCCAGCTGCTTTAATATACTATATTGTAGCATCATAAACAAAGTTATGCAAATTTCAAGGCCAGTAGTAAACATCTTCATTGGCTGACTGCAACATGGAGTGTTCAGGTATTTCCACGGTTCTCAGAAAAGGTTTTATAACCTAAGAACCCTCCCTACACATCATCTAAGACAGAAACTTCCATTTTTCCCCTCTGGTATTCCCTGGGTGAAGGTGACCTGGGAACACCCACAGCTCAGCTGGCAGTGATGTGTCAGCACTTAGACAATACGCTGAGTGCCTCAAAACAGGGTATGTGTGACCCTCAGCAAGCCAATCCCATGCTTAGTCTTGCCTTCCAGATACCTGACAGAGAACTGGCTCGGCTGAATGAACACATTGGGACTCAAGAGGCAAAAACCAAGAGACAAAAATGAGCGCATCTGCATTTTACGTAAATGTCGGTGTCCATGTCGTGGGGCAAGCTGGCTCTCTGTGGAAGAGCAGACCTAGTTTCAAGTTAGTCATCACTTGTCACCAAACAGGAAACTGCTGACAGATCTTACACCAGATAAGGTGAATCACACCAGTGTGGAAACAACCCAATTTTCATGATGAAACCAACTTTCTGCTCATGCCTCCCAGTACTGCATAGGCCAATACCCACCAAACTGGAAGAATCCAGATGTTCCTGTGATCTTCCACTGAAAACTTCCCAGAAGAAAATGAAAACAACACAGGGCAACCCAAGGTGGTGAGTGTCTGTCTTCTCTGTATACAGAGAAGCTTCATCCTCAGAGCACAGGATTTGATACTCCCATGGGTCCCTGAGGTGGCAAGATATCTAGAGTTTTGTTTGGCTATCTACACCCATCACTACCCTTTGAGAAAGTAGACAAGAGTCATATTTACAAAGAAAAATTAGAAAACACCAAAAGAGAGATCTTGGAACATAGCTAGCTCAGTGGTAAAGAGCCTGCCCAGAAAACAATAAACACTGGAGGCGAGAGGCTGGACAGATGGCTCAGCAGTTGAGGGCACTTGCTCTTGCAGAGGACCCAGCAACCTATTCTTCACCCTCTCTGACCTCGACAGCACCAGGCATGCATATACATACATGCAGGCAAAACACACATACACATAAAATAAAATTTAAAAATCATGTAAAAATTGGAAGTTAAAAACATAGAGGTCTAGAAAACACATCCTTAAACAAAACTGACGGTAGCAGAAGTAAACAATCAGTAACAAGCAGCAGCCTTTGCAAGCTTCCTATGAGCAAAGCTCTAGCATAGGAATGGACTTTGGGAGCACATTCCACATGGAGGGATACTCCCTGAGCCTAGACACAAGGGGGTTAGCCTAGGCCCTATCCCAAAGGATATGACAGACTTTGAAGACTCCCTGCAGAAGGCCTCACGCTCCCTGGGGAGCAGAAAGGGTATGGGATAGGTAGTGTGTTAGTGGGGGGGGGCAGGGGAGGAGGGGAGGGAGAGGGAACTGGGATTGACATGTAAAATAATCTTTCTAATTCAAATAAAAAATTATATTAAAAAAAGAATTCTCTGAGTTCTCCTAAGCATCTCATGGCCTAAGCTTCATCATCACTACTTTACAAAGAAGAGGGGCTCCAGAGCCCTGCCCAGGCTCCTGTAGCAGTGACCTGCTCACAGTGGAGACTTCAATCTGGTCCTTCCGATCTCAAGCCTTGCTCCTGGCACACCAGAGCCTGGGACGGCAAGAACCATGAGAGGTGAGACACCACTGCTTTCAATATCCGCATGTCTATGGTACAGGGGGGAGAAGAGACTGCTTGTGTTCCCAAGGACTTCCCAGAACCATTTGAGTCAGAGAAGCATAGCTGGACCTTAAAAAACAAAATAATTAAAACTGTTTCCCGACCCTACCTCCAGAATCTGACTTAGCTAACCTGGCGTAGACGCAAGAAGCTGTGCGTTTACCACGCCACGCTCGGTGTGAGAACCAGGGCTCTGCCACTCTACAGCAGGAGACAAACAGATGATTTAACAGGGGGCAGACCTGACTTTACATTACTAAACAGAGCAGCAAGCCAAACCAAACACCAACCCTCCCAGAGCTCTCTGCCTCAGAGTGCAAAATGCAGAAGGCTCTGGAAACAGGATGCTCAGCCTGCCCCTGGCTCGGCCCCTCTTGGGTATGTAGCCTTGGTCTGGTTATTGCTTCTCTCTGAGTCTCAGTTTTACAATTATTAAAGAATGTTTATATTACAAAGCTGTTAAGTATCAGGGATAATTAGGTAAAAATCTAAATATCAGCTGGTATGTGCTAGGTGTTCAATGTATGTCGAACACTGCATTATCTATCATATGATATCTATGCTCTTGGAAGTCAGGCATCTATGTGGGCTTTCTACAAGCAGATGTTTGTTGGCTCTTTGGAGCATCCATCCCTTTTCCCACCATTGCCCCACCCACTGCAGTATCCATGCTATACAGAGGAGCTGTAATGAAACCCACTAGTACAATACTGCTGTGAGGATCACATCTCAGTGAGAACATAGGTACACTAAGACATCTATTCTATGACTTCTCTGTCTTCCAACTCTAGATTCTAACATCATCCTGGGTTACCTCAGAGTGGTGCTTCTCCTAAATCCGTTGTGTTTGTTTGTTTAGAAGCTTTTAGTGAGGAAAATGGTGAGACAGACATCTTCCCAGGCCTACTTCCCTCTATTCAAAGTTATGTGAATTTCCAGTGCAACTTTATGAAGTGATTTGGTTACTGACAGCAGCAATTAGAAAGGAAATCTGCAACCCAAGCCACAGCTGAGTGGTTTGTTATTCCAATGTTCAACTTTATCTTCTGGGAAAGGATGCATCCCGCAGACCAGGGTCCTGGCTAAGATGAATTGCCTTGCTCTGGGGTAAGGGCTCTGAGCTGAGGAACTGCAATGGCTTCTAGAAGCTGGTAAAGGCCATGGAGCACATTTCCCCCAGAACCTCCTGCTGACACCTTGAATTTTAGTCCAATGGAGCAAACGCTGGATTTCTGGTCCATTAATTAAGCTGTAAAGATGATAAATTTATAGGTTTTTAATAGCCACAGAGTTTGTGGAAGCTTAGTATGGCAATATCCACAATTGATCACTTTCTTCCCATACAGGAGATTACTGACTCTTTGGTACTTATAACAATCCTTATCCAGACTAGGTAATGCCACTTGAAAGAAACTGTTGAGTTTATCCGAAATGAAGATAAATAGTGGGCATGGCCATATGTTACATGTATATTAGGAATAAAAACTTATAAAAATTTACCAAAAATCCAATGTGGGAATCTCAGCTAAGTGCTCCAATAAAACAACCAAACACTCATTCAAATAAAAGACTAAGCAGATGCTTCAGCCATGGTGGCTTCTTTTCTATTTGTGGATAAAATGCACTGATTCATTCATGAAAACTGTAACTTACTGAATCCTTCTAAGTTGCAGGTGCCAAGAGGAGCCCTGAGCACTGCCTTCCTTCATGATGCTTACCACCCGTGGAAGCAATGGCACACTCAGGAGTGAATGCTTTGCACCAGGTCATCATTGTTAAGACAGGAACAAGAGAAGAATCATAGCTTAAAAACGGCCTGATCACAAAGAGATGCAGAAAGACAAGTGAGGTGTGCTTGCTAGCTATTACTACTTCCCCCAGATCTGAAGGTCAGAAGGTCAGAAGCCGGGGAGTATATTAGCTGATGGTGTAGCTCAGGGTCCCTTCAGATCCAAGTCATACATACTATCAACAGAAGCCACAGTCAACAGTGGGCAAATGCTGTAGGATCTGTGATCACTCTGGTGGTTGTTGGCATGTCTCCTTCACACACAGCTGTTCCAGGTAACTGCCACATGTGTCTCGCTAGGATGCTGCTGCAAGAAGGTGGGTGGGTGGCTTCTGTTCAAATAATTGATCAAGAAGAGAGCAACCAAAGCAGAAACCACGGTTTTCCCAACTTAATCTTGAGAAGGTCTTCCTGCCGCATTCATGGTCCTGCCTCCACCTATTCAGCAAGTCCTACTAGCACACACCACCACAACTGGCTTGTCTGTTGTAGTTGAGTGGTCACACAGGCTGATTCAGGGTGTGATTATCTGCAAGCAGGATTGCTGGAGGCCAGCTGGCACCTTGTAAACCATTTCAATGAGGGAAGCATAGCATATCACAGCACAGCTCTGGAAAGGTGGCTGTGAGGCTCTGTGAACTCACAGGTCTGCTGCTCCCTAACACCCATGACCTATCACAGCCTCAGTTTCCCTAATTTCCCTGATCCTGTAGAATCAGGATGGAGCTATTATCAACAACATTGGGGGTAGCAGTGGGTAACATGAAGTGTTTGTTAAATGTCAGGCACTATGTAAGCCACTGCACCCTATGGGACCAGCCTTCACACTGTGGATGCTGACAGGGATGGGAACAGCCTTCACACTGTGGATGCTGACAGGGATGGGAACAGCCTTCACACTGTGGATGCTGTGAAGGATGGAGAACAGAGAGGCCCATTCCTTGGTATAAAGATGCATTGCAGCCAGCTGAGCTTTGAACTTCTATAGTTCAGCACTAAATTTGTGTTCTAGGCCACAGTTCCCTACCAGGATGGGACTCACACAAGAGTAGATTTTAAAAAGAGAGAGAGGGAGGGAGAGAAAAAGAAATGTCAAATTTTGATTCAAAAGCAGTAGGATTCCTCTTACAAATTACAAGTAAAAAGTTAAAAATGTTAACTAGCAGTCACCTAAGTACAAGACAACTGAAAGACAGACACAGGAGCTGGCGGAGGGGAAATGGGAACAGAACTTCCTTTTAAGAAGTATGATTTGAGGTGGTGATGGCTGCACAGCAGTGCAGATATACTCAATGACGAGGACCTGCACACTTAAAGATGGTTAAAATCATTGATTTTAATACGTGTGTGTGTGTGTGTGTGTGTGTGTGTGTGTGTGTGTGTGTGTGTGCGCGCGCGCGCGTACATCTATACACATACATATATCAAAAAGGCATCTAATTACAGTTCTGCTATTCCACCCAAAGGCTCATTCAAAATGCAAAATCCCAGAAACCTAGGGAAAACAGCTTAGTTCTGAGGGGAAAGGATCCATCTTTCTGGTTAGTGCTCTTTTCCTTACAAAAATAAATGTAAGGTCAGAAGTGTTCCCTTGACTCAGCTCTCTACTGAGTTATCTAAGTAGATATGGTGGATACTGCAAGCCACTTAGAAGCTCCAGGAGATTACAATCCACACTCAGCATTCCATGGCATGTCCTTCAGGGCACTCTACTTCTCAGTAGCCCTTCCCGGGTCTACCCTGGAGCATCAGGAATCAGAGACTGGCTCATCACACTGCAAGTCAAGTGTCACCTGCCTGGGGGCTGGGGCTTCAGGGCAAAGGCACTGGACAGTGAATGAGCACTGAGCAGCAGGTTTCTGATTAGGCTTCTGTTAGAGGGCACACGGGGTGTTAGCCCTTCCTGGGATGCACATTTTTCCCTGCCTCATCTTCTGTAGTGGGCATTTTCTCCTGATGCTTCAGAGCCAAGTGCTCAAGGCTTCTTTCTTGTTACACGGTCAACTCCCACATTTGAATGCAGGGTTAAAACTTCGGCAGGCAGTTCAGGGCTTGTTTCAAAGGCAGGGAAGATCCTGACCAGCAAGTGAAGTTTGCAACCTGGGTTGAGAACAAGGGGCACTTAGTTCACCTGCCACCTCCCCTTACACCAAGCAGGTTAAAACAATAGGAGGGCCAGTGAGAGGGAGAAGACAAACATGACGAAACTTCAAAAACTGGGTAGTGCATGCACTTAGAAGGCTGAGGCAGGAGGATTGCCATGAGTTTAAGGCTGGTATGAGCACATAGCCAGCCTGGGGAATGTAGTGAGTTTCAGGACAGCCTGAGCTATAAAATGAGATCCCATCTCAAACTAAACAAAATACTGTGTGTGTGTGTGTGTGTGTGTGTGTGTGTGTGTGTGTGTGTGTGTGTGTGTGTGTGGTGTTAAAGAAACACAGGTAAAAGTGTAACCTTGAAAAATTAAATTATTAGAAAACATGAACAGGTTAAACAAAATACAGCATTTATCTAAATGTTCCTCATACTCATTAACCAAACACTCATGCTTGGCAACACCACATCATGGAAGACCAGCTCCCTCTTCAAAAGGCTTCTATGGAGATGGCTGACAATAACCACTATTTCTTTTTGGCTGGCAGCATCCTTTCACCTATGTACACTGTTCATCTTAACTGTGAGTCAATAGCAGGAGGGAGCATTGTCCCTGAGGAAAACCAAGCTGTGCACTGGGGCAGTGCAAAGTGAGAGGTCTGGTGTCAGGTGCTTCTTCCAGGCCACTGAGCCATGCAATCTTCTGTGTGCAAGCAATCTCCATCCCCTCCCCAGAAGGTTATCACCTCCAACACCAAGAAAGGAGGGAAGACTCAAGGCAGCTGAGTGTCAGTGTCAAGACACAGGAGGAGGCCCAAGGTAAGGGTTGAGAACCAAGGCCTTGCCCAACGAGGAGCGATTGGGACAGCTGGGAAAGGGCCAGCCACACCCACATGTGCCTGCAAGCTCCAAGCCACCCTGCAGAGCTCCCAGCCCTCTCTGGCAGGCACTCCACCAAGGGGTCATGCACAGGCACCAGCTGGCAATGCCCGGCAGACTGAATGCTCCCTCAGTCTGTGTGTAAGGTCTGACAACAACAGAGTCTGCAGACAAGAAAATCCACAGTGGGCATTCCTCCAGGGAAAATGTTATGCTGGGCTGGGGCCAGGCCTGCAACACCTGTGAGCAAGTGGATTCCAGAATGAAAAGTCATGGGCTGCCTCCTCTAAGGCTTGGCTCACTGTGTTTCATCAAGAGAAAAGAAGGTAAGGAGACATCTTCCTGCTAATAGCCTGTGCTTAAGTGACATCCATTCATCTCTCATCTGCCTTTGGGAAAGGCAAGATCACTAACCCTCAGTCAAAAGTACACTGCAACCAACATGACTCTTACAAGGACACAGTTCTCATATATGTTACCCAGAGACAATGATACAATCAAAAGAACATACCACAACACAATTGCTAGGTGGCTATTACTAAAAAAATGAAAAATCAATTTGGTGAGGATGTGGAGAAATTGGAAACCTCAAGAAATGCTGAGGAACATGTACAATGGTGCAGCTGCAATAGAGAACAGCCTGGACGTTATCAAAAAAAAAAAAAAAAAGTTAAACATAGAATCACTTGGATACTCAGCAGCACTGTTTCTAGGTACATGCGAAACACCGAAAACAGGAGACACACAACCACACATCCATGTGCACAGAAGAACAATTATGATCAAACAGCCAGAGGAAACAGATGAAGTGACTACCACAGATGAACGATAAAAATACTGCACTACACACACATATATAGACAGACAGACAGACAGACAGACAGACAGACAGACAGACACACACACACACACACACACAGAGAGAGAGAGAGAGAGAGAGAGAGAGAGAGAGAGAGAGACAGAGACAGAGACAGAGACAGAGAGGATTCAATCACAAGCAGTAATTTCTGATACATGCTATAGTGTGGATGAACCTTGAAGACATCATGCTATGCTATGTAAACAAAGACAAACACACAACACCAAACACTGTGTGATTGCACTTACACACCAAGCTATCAAATGGGACAGAGGCTTTTTCTTTTCTTTTTTTTTTTTTTTTTTTTTTTTTTTTGGCTAGGCAATGAAGTTTTATAAATGCTGGTGATGGCTGCATAAGATTGCAAATGCAATTAATGGCAATGAATCCCACTCTTAGAAATGATTAAAATGGAGGCTGTGGGTAGGATTTGGTGGCCAGGCACATGCTGGCATGAGCCAGGCCCTGAGTTCAATATCCAGCACCAAGACAATGAAAAATAAGCAGAAAAGGCCCCAGGAGGTTAAAGCTCTACATTTATATTTTTGGTTGTGAGCCTAGCATTTAACAGCTGAGCCATCTCTACAGCCCAAAGCTATACATTTATGTTATATATTTTACCACATGCATGCAGGCCAAACCCCCACAAAATTAAACAGAAAATCCAAATGACCAAACATAAAATCAAAACCTAAGGAAGAAAATCATATTAAAGTTACAAGCATACTGAGATTACTCAAAAACATGAAGAGTGAGTAGAAGATAAGGCATACATACGTCCTTGGTCTATGGGGGTGTCACTCAGTGTACAAGACTTTCTTAGCCACAGGCAGCTCTAAGTTACAATTACGGCACCTCTTTTAAAAAGGAAGGAAAAAAAATCACACAAGGTGGGGGCTGGAGAGAAGGCCCTGTGGTGAAGTGTTCTATCTGCTCTTCTAGAGGGCCCGGGTGCAATTCCCAGGACATACGAAGCTCACAGTTGTCTATGATGCCAGTCACAGGGATCTGATACCTCCATGGGTACCAAGAATATCAGGCTAGACAGTTCATGGGCTCTAAGGGGAAAACCCACTACTATTATTTTGCTAAATGAACATAGAAAAATAAATAAAACAGCCCAAATGACATGTCACTGTACCCCCAGATCAGCGCATCACTCAACACTCATGGGAGAAGCTTCTTGCAGTAGATGGTAATTAACACAGAGACCCACAACTGGTCACCGCAATGAGAAACTTTGGAGTGCTCAACTCTAATTGGAACGTCTATATCAGGACCCCCCCACCCCCAAAGCTCAAGGATCTATGTGCAAGAGGGGGCAGAGAGAGCTAAAAGCAGTGGATGACCTTCAAGGAAACAGCAGCTTCCAGACCCAAGGTGGCAGATACACATACGAATTCACAGACACTGTGGCAGCATGCACGAGATCTGCACGTGCTTAAGCCTGACAGAATCCCAACCCAGAGGAAGAGAGGGAAGTGGGTATGAAGTTCCACCCAGAACCAAGAAGGTATTTGCAACTGGTAGTTATTGGGAGAAGGAAAATCAGTTTTCTTCAGTGGTGATACTGGGTATATCAACCACATTCAGGAATAGTTGGCCAACACAATTGGACTCCATGAGTCTTGTAGTTGTTGTTTGTTTTTCTAAGAGGAAAAAGAACTTTAAGTTGAGCCAGTAGGGATGTTGGAGAGCATCTGAGAGGAGTTGGGGAAAGAGAAAAATAAAATCAAAATATATTGTATGAAAATAATTTGTCTCCAACTCTCAGAGAATGCATAATTAATTGTCTTAGTTAGGGTTGCTATTGCTGTGATGAAACACCATGGCCCAAAGCAATCTGGGGGGGGGGGATTTGTTTGGCTTGTGCTTCCACGTTACTGTTCATCTTTGGGAAAAGTCAGGACAGAAACTCAAGCTGGGCAGAAGCTAATGCAGAGGCCATAAGGGGTGCTGCTTACTGGCTTGCCCAGCCTGCTTTCTTATAGAACCCAGGACCATCAGTGCAGGGGTGGCACCACCCACAATGGACTGGGCCCTCTCCCATCAATCACTAATTAAGAAAATGCTCTACAGGCTTGCCTACAGCCTGATCTTATAGAGGCATTTTCTTAATTAAGGTTCCCTCCTCTCTGCTGACCATATCTTGTGTCAAGTTGACATAAAACTAGCCAGCACAATAACAATTTTTTTTTTTTTGAGACAGGACTTTTCTGTGCAACAGTCCTAGCTGTCCTGTAACTAGCTCCGTAGACCAAGCTGGCCTCAAACGCACAGAGATCTGCCTGCTTCTGCCTCCTGAGTGCTGGGATTAAAGGCGTGCGCCACTACTGCCCAGCTAACATTATTTTTAAAACCTATTAAGTACATATTTACTGGCATAAACTTCATAAAAACCTCTTGTGATAGGTGATACTATTATCTCCATTTTAAGTTTAGTGATCCCCAGATACGCAGTGTTTAGGTAATTTGTCCAAGGTCACATAGCTAGGAAGTACCAAATCCTGGATTTATACCGAGGAAGCTGGGACTCCAGAAGTGCTATCTTCAACAACAAAGCTGTGGCTAGTGGAAAATAGGAGGAGGGTTAAGGCAAGAGATGTACAAGCAATTACAGGCTAAAGAAATGAGAGTGATAGGGGTTGATGAAGCCAACAAATTCTTATTTCAAAGTCAAACGCAAACTGTTGAATAAACAGTACAGAACACGACCGATCTTCAGGCTCATCCCAATCTCTTCTAGGGAAGCAATAAGGGAGAGAGGGCCGGTCTGAGGCTACAAGATCTGGTTTTAAATCCTGACTTAATTACTTGTTTAGCTTATTTCTTCATTCACAAGCATTTATTAACTCTGCAAGGCTCCTGGCAATGTGCCTCGGGTTGTCTTAAAGGTCTGAATACTAGTTCCTCTGCTCTAAGAGGGGAATGACACACCTGCCTCATAGGGTTGGTATGAAAGTCACAGACACAAGGTGTGACTGCTCCTGACTCCTGGTTGGCACTTCATAATCACTGATTGAAGACGCCTGTCTTGCCTAATTCCTCAGAACAAGAATTCTTGATAATGATTAAGATACATAAATCTTGGTGCCTGCCTTGTCAATGGAGGCATTGTGAGCGCCAGGCTGCAGACAGGCGGGCACAAACAGCCACTTTGCTCCTTGTGCCCCACCCTGTTTCCTACCCTCAAGCAAGACAGATGGGACACTGAGAAGTCAGCTCAGTTCTATTCTTCCCAGAAGAGGAGGAGATAGAAAAGGGAATGGAGAAAGAAAAAGGAGAGTGAGGAGGGAAGGATGTGAGGACAGAAACTGGAAATCATTCTTGCCCATCTTTTCTCCAGTGTCTCTCTGTCTGTCTCTGTCTCTGTCTCTCTCTGGGGGAGGTGGTGGTGATTCAGGATTCTCACCTTCCATTTTTCCCTACTAAGTCCCAGAGTGTCCCAACCAAAGATGACATGAATATCCCCAAACTCTAAATACCTTTCTTGGGGAACAAAAAGTCATGCCCCCCCTTACACAATGGACCTTTTATTTTTGCAACACAGCCAAAAAATTTAATTAAGGAATTTCATTTCTAGGCTCCTCACTAGCTAAGGAAACAGAGATTGTTGTTGATAACTTTCTAGGCTCCTCTTGACTAGTAAACTGCAGGAAATCTATGGGCATATTTGGTATTACAATATCAATGAAAACTTATCAAACCCTTTCATTGGGCTTGAAACATACAGAAAGCTAGAAAATGAGACAATCACATTCTACGTCCCACACAGACTGAAAGCATGGGCCACTGCTGGGCTTCATCCAAGTCGAAGTCTCGTCATAGCACTAAGAAAAACACTACTCAGCAACATATTGGTAGCCAAGCCCCGGGAGAGAAAGTTCTGGGGTCCCACTCATCTGACAGAGGAACAGAGATGACGGTATGTACTTCTAAGATCCCTACAGAACCAACATTAGGGCCAGATCGGTTCCAAACACTGCATTCCAACTGATTCACCTGAACATCTCCAAACTTGACCGTGTGAATTAAGTGACACCCCAGGAAGCACTGCTAGCGAGGAAGCTTTGTGTCAATAGAAGAGGAATTGCACCAGGAAGAAAAACACTCCAAGCAAGTCCCAACATGCCTGCCTACCCACAGCTTTGGTTCCCACAAGCACCTTCTCTTCCTGCCAACCCATCTTCCACCTTCAGGCGGTAGGTGATTTGTGACTTTCTCCCAGCTCTGGGTGTTATGGAAAAAAACATGTTAAACTCATCATTATTGGAACCAGGGGACCCGAGGAACTGATCCCATTTTGGAGCTGGGGAGTTTTTATATTAGGCGCCCTTCCCCAAATCAAAGAATCATGCCTATTTTATATCATGATCCCGGCTCTGCAAGCTGTGGTTTGAAGATAGAAACAAGAATAATTCTACACAGCGATGACTAATGCATTACAAGGAAGACTGACAGTGTCTTCAACGGTTTCCAGGATCCTGCTTTTGAACTACAAATAAGAGTCAGGCAAAGGTCACATCTGGGTCTGGTACTCCTCAGGACTGAAGACCCTTCGATAAGTAATATTCCCAGATCGTTCCTGCCTTTGCATGGCATGACTCCTTCTCTGGAGAGCTGGCAGCTACTTGGCACAGAATACTGCCCTGCAGGGAAGAGAGAGACTGGGCGCCTCTAGAACCCTCTCCCCTCACTTTAAAAGAAAAGATTTAGCGAGTCTCTGGCAGCTCCCTTCCTGCTGTGCTTGTAGATGGTCCAGAGAAGATATTATGGGTGTTCTGCGTGACACCATCTCCGGCACCTCCCACATTCTGCAGCCTTTTGCAGAGTCTCTAGCCTTTCGAGGATTGCGTTTCTAGACCCAAACCTATTGCTGCAGAGACAGCACCAAGTTCTTTACAACATTCAGCAGGAAGATGAGCTTGCTCGGCCAGGTTTGGGGACAGACTCCAGTCTAGAGGGTGGGAAGACCACTTCCTTGAAGCCTCCTTCACCTGTTTCCACCGCAGGGTACACAAACAGACATCTCAGTGGTACAGTGTACGATGGAGGTGTACCAAGGACTCAACAAAGAAAAATGAGGTGTGAAGAGGAGAAGAGGCTCACTGGTAGAGGGGTGGTGGGCGGGGCCTTGCAAGAAGACAGTGAAGGGCAAAGAAGTCTCAAGTGAAGACGTGCAGACACACAGAGGTGCTGGGAACAGAACAGCAAACAACCAGGGCACCACAGGTTTCCAGTTCATACTCCATTGGCCTTGGAGTATCCCAACACAAAGTTCTCACCTACTCGCAAAAGCCCCAGTGGGGCATCAAGTGTTTCTATGCAACCACACCGCCATCTAGTGGAGTGGTGGAATTTTTTTTTTTTTTTTTACAACCACTTAGAACCATTCAGGATCAATTCTGTATTGAAAAGATTCCCAGACAATAAATCCAGGTGACAGAATGTGCTACCAATAAACACGTCAGCCTAATTTCACGGGTCTTATGTCTTATGGGTTACTTCTTCTCCACACAAGGGAGACAGAACTACCCTTCTCCCCTCACACCTTCACATTAGCTCAGCGACCACTAAGACTTGAGTGAAAACAGCCATGCAACACGGACATAGGCTCACCATACACGTGTGGTATAAATACCTCAGATGTAGCCATGAAGTGCTAGTACTCATTTTCTGCTGCTTTTTGACACCCACAATTTCCCCCATGAAACTCCCTAATAAGAAATACAAGAGTGTAAATTTCTCTGCTAATATTGGGCCATGGAATGCAACCAGTGTCATCAGCGCTTCGGTGTCCTCGGATACAAGTTCTGGGGAGCAAACCAGTGCAGGGGCAAAAGTGCGTGCTGTGTTTGCCTGAGCTATGACTTGGGATCTGGAACAGCAGGCTTGCTATCTAATCTCGGCCTTGTCTTGTTCCCACGTGTCAAATGGGAGCGGTGTTGCTGATGTCACAGGGCTGCTGTGGAGATGACAGCTGGAGGATATGCTGCACGCTAATTCCTTTTCTGCTGCCCTCTGATTAAATCTAGGAGACGGGGAACAATTCTCGATCTCAGTGAAGCGGCCATAGGAAGACTTCCTGCTTCTAAATAAGAGCTCGGGAAAGCCTTCTGAATTCCTGGTTCTCAACCCAACCCAACCCAGCTTCTACTTGAAAGTCAACCAATTAATGAGTGAAGGGTGAAGATGGAATTCTGCCAGCCATGGTACCGGGAGAGTTCCTAACACATTTGACTTTAATTCATGTGTACTGTAATCCTGTGGGTTAAAGGACTGTAAATGTTGTTCTGCTTTTTCTTATACTTCAAAGGGAAGCAATTTAATGGCCATGAGTTACAGTCCCTCCATCACAGTGTAACTAAGAAACACAACTGTTTCTGGTATGGTTTCCAACCTGGCTCCTTCACCAAAAAAAACTTCAAGGCAAGAATTTTAAACAAAATAACTTCTCTGGGTTCTTGGGCTTCCTCATGCAGGAGGAGACGCTGCCCTTAGGAGCCCTGATAATTGGAGATCACACTGAAGGTTAAATAAGGTTGAGGCCTGGTTGAGCTGGGGTTGGAGCAACCCATAAGATGTGGGGGCCACCCATAAGGTGCAGAGGAAGTAAATGCTGTTCGGGTACAACTGTAACCCCAGCACACAGGAGACAAGAAAATTCAGAGTGTGAGGCTTGTCTGGGCCACATAGCAAAACTCTGCCTTAAAAAAAAAGGGGGTGGATTGGATGGGGGCAGGTGGGGGTGGGAGGAGGGTTGGGGGGAAAGGAGGGAGAGGGAGAAGGGATTGACATGTGAAGCAAGCTTGTTCCTAATTTGAACTAATAAAAAAAAAGCCATTGGTGGGGAGGAAGTGTTATACAAATACAGACTCTTCAAGTGTTTTTCATCGTTTGCTAATCCAACAGGAAAACTGTAAATACTCTCATTGTCCCAAGAAGCAGGATATAAAGTACAGCTTTTCCTCCCAGTAACGAAGCCGCACTGGAGCTGAGAAGCGATTGGCATACCGGCATACGGTGGAGTGATTTCATTATCATGACCTGGACTTTGGACTTGATTTGCAAACCCAATTTCTCAACTCACTACTTGTCAAGTTTTAGACTACTTCCTTAAACTCTGGTTTGCTCATCTACATGGGGAGAGCACTCTACCTCCACACAGGGCTGCCATGAAGCAAGACTAGACTCTATGAGCACAGGGGATGAATACTGCCTTGGGGAGTTCCAGTCCTCAGACATGCTGAAAGCAACCAGTCATCCGGGCCAGGCTGGAGGACATGAGAAGGAGGAGCCAAAATGATACTACAAAACAAAAGAGACCCTAATGGTGTGTGTGTGTGTGTGTGTGTGTGTGTGTGTGTGTGTGTGTGTGTGTGTGTGTCCAGTGTACAGGCAGGGTATTAGAGAAGCCGGTAAGTGGTGAGAGACAGTTCCATAAATGGTCCACTGTGTATCTGTTCCCATCAAGGGGCAGCTAGGGCCGCCTCTGTTTTCCCAGATGGAGATCTTGGCTGAACTGGAAGGGCCCTGCCTTTCCCCATAAATTTAGAAAACATGTGTAGAAATTGGGCTGTGATACACAAGCCATGTATAATTCTGATTACTCTCAAGGCTGTTTTAAAAAGGAATTGTGGGTACAGTTGAGTGTCAGAGTGTTGTAGAACACATGGGTTCCATCCCCAGGATAGTAAAAACACAACAAATCAAGAGGAAGCAAGATTCAACCAAGGGCTTTCTGGTGTGCAAATCAAGCAATATTTCAACAGTTGGCAGGTGCTGAACCCTGACCTGTCACACAGCAAATCCCCTGTCTTTCGGGCCACTGGGTACACTGGTGGCACCGACAATAAAGGAGGCGTGTCTCAGAGTCTCTTGGCACAGACAACAAAACTGTACTAGCTTTGCCAACATCGCCAACACAATGAACACACGGGTCGGAGTTATCTATCGGTGATGGGACAGGAGGAAGGGATGAGGAGTCTCCGAGATGCAAAAGCGCTAACTCTGTCAAGTTCAAAGGCAGAGAGAACTGCCACTGGAGGAGGTCAGGGGTCACAGACGAGGCTCCTTCCTGATCTCTCTCACTTGCCTTCTCGCTTTCATAGTTATACTCTGCTGAGACGGACTTCGTCCAGGATGCAGCACCGAGGGAAAATGTGATATCCCCCCATATATTAAAGTGAGTGTTAGAGGAGCTCCCAGCAATGCCGCAGCAATGCAGCAGCAATGCAGGCCAGGCCTCCCTAACTCCCCCTCCTCCCCTCCTCCCCTCCCCACCTCACGGGCTAGATGAGCAGAAGTAGTCACTATTTCCCAAGACCTCATTTGTTATGCTCCATCCATAAACAGTAAGAGTTTAAAGGGTCTGGGTTTGTTTCTGCCTTGGCTTAGTATGGGTTTCTGGGAGGCACTGCCTCTCCTGCCTGCTCAGATATTTTTCTCAGTGATTTCCTGAGTCCCGTGTAGAGAATGCTACATGAATGCCAACATGTGTGAATGCCAACACTGTTTTAATGCATGTTCAAGGTAAATGCTAGAGTTGTAGCAATTCAGCCTCTACAGCCTTCCCTCCCTCTCTCAGGCAGTACCTCATGGCTCCAGACTGAAGCAGGGAAACAGGCCTGCTCACACAGCCTGGTGGTTGGTGAATGCCAATCATTTGTTTGCTGATCAAGTGCTTCTCTTTTGCCCTGCCCCCTCAGAAAATTATAAGCCACAGGGTTAATTCTGTGTAGGTCTGCAGAGGACAGATCCCTGAGACACCACAGCACCTTCCCAGGTGCCACGATTCTGCAGCAGATTAAGGATCTGGTCCCTGAGACATAGAGACTAGGGCCGCTAGCAGTGTGACTTTGGGCAGGTCATTAAGTCTCCTGGTTTCCTACCTCTGGCTGAAAACCAAGGAAAACAGAGTTGCTGGGAAATGCCTGGCCCCATGCAGTCTACACACAGTGGATGTTGACTGTAAGTGATGTGGCAAAACTCACAGAGAATCCACGGGAGTGAATAACCTTGAGCTGTGCGAGCAGCCCGTGTTCAAAGTGCTTTCACACAGTGTCCTTTGCAATAAGGACACTGCTCTGGGCGAAGTTATAAATACCCATGGGCTCCTGTAATGGGGCAAAAACTAGCATGTAAAGGCTTACTGGTTTGTCTAACGTTGTTTTTGATGCAGAACAGGCTGAAACTAGAGATCATAATTATTCTACAGTTAAAGTGCACTTTCCATTTCTGGGAAGAGTCTATGATCCCAATTTTAATGCATTTTAAAATAAACTATGAGATTTCACTTTTCTTGAAGTCATGGAAATATTTATGAGAGCATGTTTTTAATTGGCACTCTAGTTATGCTGAAACATGTTTATATGTGTCTATAAATACATATATAGATATATACACACATGGGGATAATAAAGCAACAAATCACACTTGTTTTCATATAAAGTGGAAAGAATTTTAGATTTTAAATAGACTACCCGCTTCCAAATCTGAAGGTGACAAGAGCCTTAGGTCCCAGCCTCTCAGACGAGGTTTGAGTCGTTCTTTTTTCATTTGTTTGTTTTGGTTTTTCTGTAGCTTTGGAACCCATTCTGGAACTTGCACTGTAGACCAGGCTGGGCTCGAACTCCCTGAGATCTGCCTACCTCTGCCTCCCAAGTGCTGCAATTATAGGTGTATGCTATCAACTCCCGACTAGGTTTTAGTAACTGTGCATAAATCATAAGCCTGTGAGTCTGTTACAAGGCTCTCTTGAGAACATCAGTTAAGACGATGACAAGGGAGATTAAAATGTAAGAAAGAGCAGCAGAAATTATGTGTTTGGCTGTCCTGAGATGTTTCAGAAAAAAAATTTTTTTTTGATTCCTGAGAATCAGATCTCAGAATCAACTTTCCTGACCACTAAGGCAACGATCAGCCTGTGTAAGGATAAGACAGGACTTTTAAAACGTGGTTTCTATTCTTGTCCCCACTCCCCTTCCCCAGCTCACTAGCAGGCCACATAGCAGAAGTGTCTCCATTCAGAGAGGGAGCTCTCAGATCTAGCCCAGTGTGATAAAAGAGAAGATGACTTTTGTCCCTAGACAGAAACATCTGCCAGAGCCAGCAGCCAGATCAACATGTCCCCGAGAGCCCGGTGCTGCAAGGCACAGAGACTAAAATAAAGTCCATGAACTGTCTCTCCTCTTCATTTACTACTGTGCTTCTTTACTTAAAATAAGTGCTTGCAGGAGAATCTGAGTGCATTTTTGGCAAGGAGTTAACCGAATTATCTTTTCCTATTCATAGAATAAATAGAGGGATGGAGAAAATCCAAATAGGGAAGAGAAAAGAAGACGGGGGAAGTTCAGGTCTCATCTTAAAATATTTCTTGGATTTAAAGAAATGTGGACACACTCAAGGTTTAAAATCATTATTCTGAGATGTAGCTGTTAGATGGCATCAGGCCGTAACTATGCCATGTCCTTGGTGGGTATTTGTGTCATCTGTACAGACATTACGTGCTAAAGATTAAGCACTGTAGGGTCAAGAGGCTTAAGGGACAGTGATGAGCCCCCAGGAGGAGCTTGTTTGTCCTAGTTTATCTGTGAGTCCAAAATAAACCATTAGAGAATGTCTCATTGGAAGGGTATGTGACAGGCTGCTGTGATCTGGATATGGCTTGTTCCATAAAGGCTGGTGCCTGGATGTCATAGCATCTGAAGGGAGTGGTACCTTTAAGAGGGAAATGGTTACCATTGCCCTACAGAAGGGATCCATGCTGGTCTTTCAGCATGGTTAAGTCTGGCAGGCAAGGATCAGATCTTTGCTGGATGAGTGAGCCTGGCCCTTGCCTGTCCTTTCTTGCTTCCTCCTTTTCACTCATCTACACCAGGTGAGCACTCCTGTCAAGGGCCACACTAGAAGCCAGACAAAGGAGACTATGCTAACTTAGACTTTCAGCCTCCAAAAATTAGAGTACGTATCCAGCCTCAAGTTCTTGGCTGTAACAGAAATTAAACAGACTAAAGCACGTGCTTCTAGGATCACAGGCCTGAAGAGGACTAAGGAAGCCACCTTCATTATCACCGGCAAGCCACATGTTTGTTATCCAGGGACAGCAAAGTTAACTCCTCATCTGGGATAGCAGTCTGCACTGTTATACCTCGACAGACTCACATAGAATCACACAGTACTGCAGAAGGTGAGGCCACATTTCTGAGCTGACTTGCCCTGCCCCCCACCCTCTTCCTTTCTGATGTGGAGATGAAGCTTAGGAACCTGCCAGAGGCTAGGGATCAGGTGCAAGCATCTTCTCCCTTCCAGATATAACTTCACACTAATTCCGAATTTTCCTTCACTATTCTGCCAGAGCCTGAGCCTCTTGGAGATTAAAAGGGCCACCGTGGAAATCTGTAGATGGTGTCAATCAGTGCAAAGGCTTGAAATCCGACAGTGGGTTAGCAGGGTCTGATTGTGAACTTTAAAGGCTGGGGAGACTCGAATGCTTGCAATGCAAGGACTTGAACCTGGGTTCAGATCTCCACTGTTGAGATGAAAAGCCGGGTGTGATGGTAAGCATCTTTAATGCCAGCACTGTGGCAGCAGAGATAGGGTCCCTGGGACTCCCTGACTAGCCAGTCTAATTGAATTAATGAGCACCAGGTCCAGTGAGAGACCACATCCTAGAAATGACAGTGGAGAGTAACTGAAGAAGCCACCAGGCATGGCCTTCTGATTTCTATGAGCATGTTTAAACACATGTGTGCACACATGACAATCCAGTGGACAGATACAGAGAAAGAAAATGAATTGCCGAACCAGCCCGCATGTGTGCTTAGAAAGCAATGTGAGGAAGGGGAAGAATTCCAAGGACCAGGCAGACCACTGTCCATGTGGAGTGGGAAGCTTTACTCACCAAGGCCTAGCACAGCTTCTAAGCATCAGGATGCTGGGGTATGCTCTAGAACAGCCTCAGGGTCAGGGCTTGAACTCCAGCCACACTCGGTGCTTTCCTTGGCCCTGTGTTGTCTCCCACCCAGCTATGTGGTTTTCAATGGAATTATTATACCATGGTTATCTGCAGTGAGCTTACACAGCTAGCATGGGGCACAGCGATTAAACGGGTTTGATGCCTCAGAAGAGTCACGAAAACCTGTGCACTCCCTTGTTATCTGTTAGCGTTTCTTCCAGCTGCTAGTTAACCTCCATCTCCCTCTACAAACTCAACACCAAACCCAAGAGCTGCCTTCATCCGTCTCCTTTTAGAAGTACCGTGCACCCAGTAACCCAGTACCTCCTGCGGCTGCACAGATTCCAACCACAAGCAGCAATTGAAATGACTAATACTGGCTATCAGTTGCTTGCTGAATGACAGAGCTAAGCCATTGATGCCAGTCCTGAACACTTCCCGGAGTTTCCATCTGTAATTATTAACTAAAAGACATTTCTATTTTGTTTCTGAGGAGAAGAGGCAAACAATATGGAGAGTCATGAGCACCACACAATGCTGACAGGGACCCAGTGCCTGTCTTCAGCAGATCTTTTTTTTCCTGGACACTGTGAAGACCCACACTTGGTAGTCCATTTACGCTAACTTTACAAAATGATAAACAGAGAGCTAAGATTTCTTAGCAGAGACGTTGACTCCCAGTGTTTGTCCCCGTGTTTACATAATAGAACTTGAAGCAATTATCTGATTTAAACAACTGTAAATTCTACATCTGTCCAGCCACACCACCTCCCTCCCTCACTCCCTACCCTCACAAGAAACCTCTGACTTTTGTGATTTCACCTCCTGGGGACATTAAGAGTTCATGTAATCACCTCTGTCAACAGCATGTGCATGCATGTGTCCCTGTGAGATAAAAGCAAGCAGAAAAATGTTCAGTGTGTGTGTGTGTCACTGCAGTTTTGCCAGTGGCCACCTCTTGGTCTCTGCAGCCCTCCTCACACAATCATCTACACCCAGGCAAGAGCTGCTTCCCCTAAGGAACTACCACAGCAGGCAAAACACAGAAGGAAAATGGATAAAGGAAAAACACACATTTCTTCTCTTCAACAATCACATTTATGTCTGTCACCGGCCCGCCCGCCCCTAATGTTCACAAAGAGGAAGCAGATGGACAGCACAGGACCCTGGAGCACATTTTAGGTGAATGCTTCACAAAGATCTGGAAAGGTGGCGCTGGAGAGATGGTTCAGTGGTTAAGAGCACCGGCTGCTCTTCCAGAGGACTGATCCTGATTCACAACACTCACACAGGGGCCCACAGTTCCAGGGAATCTGATGCCCTCTTCTGCCCCCACAGGCACCAGGCATGCATGAGGTACGCGTGCATTCCTGTAGGCAAACAATCCATGAACATAAAATAAAAGTAAAAAAAAAAAAATTCAACTGTCTGTTTTTTCGGTACATACTATTTTCACTCTTCTATACCAAAACAGCATGCTTAATATCTGAAAGGAATGAATAGGTACAGGAGTTACATTTCCACAAGGAAAACACAGAATCCAAGACCGTTTTTCAAATGTGCCAAGAAGACAGATTACATTTCACGGGCTTTTTGTGTGTGCTTTAAATTCCACAGACCTGCCGTGTTAAGTATCTCTCATTCAAGACTTACAGCTCATTTTTTTAATTCACACGCATAATTGCATTATGTAGCAGCAGGTACTGTATGATTTCTGGGCTGTAATGTAACAGTTATTGGTTTGATAGACCACATTTATTTAATTTTGAATTTGTGGGCCTTTTAGAAAAAAAATTAGGGCAATTTAACAATACAAGCCTGGCCAACACAGCAGGGATGAAATCAAACTGGCTGATGGGCCAATCAGAAGCCTAAAGGGATGAGCCAGGTATGAGGCCGCCTGGCACACGCATCTGGAGAGGTACTCTAAACTGCGCTCGTATAATAGCAGCTGAGGAGGAGGAGGAAAATACACTGTAAGTCCCAGGCCACACCACAGAGGGACCGCACGCTTTTCCAGCATGGCCTGTGTCCCCATTATAACAGCAAATGCTCATTTTCCTGCTTTCTGAGAAAGAAGACTAAAGGATGGACAGTTTTACCCGAGAGGCCTTCCTTGGTATACAGATCACTAAAGACCCTTATTAACCCATTTTTTAAATAAACAGAAGATAAAGAGAAAATACAGCGAGAGGAAAATCAAAATTGTTGCCGAGCATTCCAAAGCAGGGGAGGAACTGTTTGGTTAGCAGGTTTGTGCCATGAGAAGGAATTTAATCTAGTCTCAGCAAAGAAGAGCAGAATGTGAACCAGGCACATCCTGGTGAGCTGGTAGTTCGCCCTTGTGCTTTCTGAAGGAAATGGTACTGAGTGGCAGAGTATGAACTCTGACCCCACCACACCCTAACATTTTTGCCCCACTCACCATATTAACTTCTTAAACCCTAGTTTCCCAAAGAAATGGAAGATAACGGAGGCCATCTGTAGTTGTCATGCACACGTGGAAAAGGAGTGTGTCCATAGTAGATGTAACAAGTGTTGCCAGTTGCATGGACTTCTTTTCATGTCCCACCAAAGTAATCATGAAGACATAGAATCTGGCCACAGTGATGCCAGCTCAAGAGAATACTCAGTTCTAGCAACTTGAGGGAAAGCCCTTTACGTCCAGAACTGATGAGAGTGTGTCCCCCTCCACAGAACAACTGACAGTCCTTATTCTCAAATTTAACCACAGTTAAATTCATACCATAAAAATGACCATTCTAACCATTAAAGAGGACAACAAGTATATTCACAGTGCCACTCCACCACCGCCCATCCAGCTCTAAAAACATCTCATCTTGCAAAAGTGAAATGCAGCACTCAGCCTTTCTGTATTCACAAGCTTGATGATTCTAAGCATCTCTCATTTACCTGCCCTTGATGGCTGGCTTATTTCATTTGGTGTAATGTCTTCCGGTTCACCCATGCTCGTGTATGCATCTGAATTTCCCTGATGAAAACTGAATTCCATTTTATGTATACATTGTATTACCTGTTGATAGATGTATAGGCTGCTTCCACTATTTGGCTAGTTTGTGACTAATTCCGCTATGGACATAGGTGAATAAATATGTTTGACCCCACTTTCAAGCCTTTTGGACATCTCCCCAGATATAGAATTTCTGGATCGTACAGACTTATTTTTAAATTTTCAGGAACTGGATTGCACTTTGAAGTTAAGATCTGGAGCCCCGAGGAACCATTTCTGTTGACATGACAGCTGAAGCCATGAGCTGGCCATGCCAGGCAGATCCTATCTGTTGCAGAAACAGAAAGACATTAACGTGCTGCCTATACACAATCAGCGTGGTTCCGAGGAAGAAAACACTGTGCTACAGTCACAGAAAAACAAATTGCAACACACATATCTGAAAATGTTTTAGCACAGGAACTAGAAGCAACTGTAAGACAAAAGAAGCCAGAGCGTCTATAGAAATGGGTCAGACATGAAGGCAGACTGAGGAGAACAATACAGTGTGTAAGGGGAAGCAAGGAAGCATGAGCAAAGGGAAGGAAAGCAGAATCACATCAATAGAGGGAGATACTAAGAGAAACAATGGGAAATAATTTAGGGACTGTATGGGTAGTCAGAGTCCCCTAGTCTCAACTGTCTCACACTAAGAGCAGTGGGTAGGGTGTCTAGTCTTTGTATATGAGTCTCTGTACACAGCTAAGAACCCAAGGCATGTATAGTTAATAATGTGACTTTCACATAAGAGTGTTTCTGCTCAATTAGATTGGAATAACAGATGCCATCTTATTCACGTCCAAGGCTGTTGGCACATGTTAACATGTTACTCACAGGATACCAGCAAAGTACAACATGATTAGCAGTGATGCCACTACCCAGGATTGTTTTGTAATTTTGAAAGAATCTCAAACTTAAAGAAAAGTTGTAGCTTATTTTTCTGAACCACTTGAAAATTAGTTATGAGTAGCATAGCCTATAAGCTCTCTCTCTCTCTCTCTCTCTCTCTCTCTCTCTCTCTCCCCCCCGTGTGTGTGTGTGTGTGTGTGTGTGTGTGTGTGTGTGTGTGTGTGTGTGTATTTGCTTGGGATTGCACCCAGGGCCTCGTCATGATAGACAGGTGCTATACCACTGGCCTACACTCTGGTCCTCTAAACAGCATTTCTCTACACAATAGCAAATTCCTGCAGTACAACCATAAAAGAGGAGTTAACAACTATGTATTGCCACAACCTAATGTTTAAACACCGTTTAAGTCTTACTGACCATTCCCTGATGACTCTTGTCCAGAGCCAAAGGTTCTAGATCAGAATCAAAGCTTATGTTTCTCTGGCTTGCAGGAATGAAGCGCTGGTAAAGTAGGGGGAAGTCGTCAGCCTGCTTCTCCTCCTGGGTTTTGCCTGCTGTTTGCTCGTGCTTGCTTTCCGATGATAGGTCCACCTTAGAGAGTCATGCTCCTGCTACCCTCTCAGGCAGCACAAGATACTAACATGCTTGTCACTGATGCTTTGACCTCTTGGTTTGAACATCACACATGACTTCAGAACTGTGACGCTGCCATTTTCCCTTTGTAAAGTAATGCACATTTGGTAGTCTAGAAATCACCCTGAGATGATACAAACATCTCATTTCTCATCAAACAGACTTGGAGAACTCATTTATTCAGGCCAGCATGGATTCACAAGTTCCTGGTTCACTCAGTGCTCTCATTGTTTTTGATACTCAAATCACCCCAGATGTGGAGAGCAGGAATCCCTTTAAGCTGGCTCCTTTGTCCTCTGGACCAGGCTTTCTCTTTCTTAACATATTGCCTTACAATGTGCCCCAAGCTCAACATTCACTGTTCACGGTTTCAACCAAGAATCAGATTCCACAAGAAGCATCCTGTGGAGAATGGTACTTAGATGCCAAGAACCAGACTAGGTGCATACTAGGTCTTCAGTGATCCAAGTCTTTAAGAGACAGAGAAAGGAAACACACATGCCCACATGAAGAGCACAGCCAGGTCCTTTCCTACTCACCCTAAGTCCACAGAAACATCTCCAATAAGCAGGGTTCATTCCATTGTCTCTTTCAAAGCAAAACAGCAATCCACAGCTATGGCCATGTTCTGTCAAGCTCCAGAGTGAACACAGGAGTGTTCTCACCATGGTGCCCCTCTCCCCCAAGAGCTTTCCTGCAGATTCCCCCAGACTCCCAGTGCAAACCCCCAAGGTTTGCTCTGCCTCATGCAGTGATTTGTAGACTGTAGATGCATAGATTACAGAGATATCAAGAACAGCCCAGGGTGGTGGTGGCGCCTGCCATCCAAGCACTTGGGAAGTTGAGGCAGGAAGATTGCAACTTCCAGACCAGCCTGGGCTGCACAAAGTATAGACCCTGTCCCCAAAACACAGAGCCAAACAAACAAATAAATATCAGATACCCCCAAATAAACAACAAAAAACCCAACAACAACAGAAAGCAAAGAGGCATTATGGGTGCTATGCATGAATTTGAATACTGTCTGTTTTTCACTATGTGCTTTCCCCCACTAACACCCATTTCTTCCTGACTAGCTTGCACTCTCTATGTGGTGAAAGCACTAATTCTTTGTCTTAAGTGTTGCAAATAATTCCCTGACACCTTTGGTTTTTAT